>NC_134696.1:31723997-32323997 GCF_050947455.1 Rhinoderma darwinii | reverse complement strand
ATGCTTCCTTTCTCCTGTGGTGGTGCTGCAGGAGAGTTGAACACTTGCTGCCAGGTTCCCCTGCAGATCAGAGCTGATCACTGGAGATCCCAGCAGCAGGACTATCTGTGATCAGCTGATCATTGGAGGGACTCTTCTAACAAAAAGATTGTCCAAAGCAAACATTCCTACCGAGTCTGGACATAGATGGGGTTCATAGGAAGACCAGAAATGGTCACTGATGACCTGTGTCTATGCCGTAATCTTCCAGATCAAAAAGCAATGGTGGCAACCTTTATTCACTTACTAGGCTTAAAAAGGCCAGACACATTTCTAACAAAATTGAAATTGCAGCATTAATCTAATGTGGTCACCATAAACAAAATAATGTCAGTGAAACAAGACATCACTAAGCTCCCTTTAGCGTTTTTAAGGTGGTTTTAATAGCATTTTTGCTGGATACAATGACGGCCTGACATTTGCTTTTATGACTTTACTAATCGTCATAACGTTTTACAACTTTGCCCTGAAACGCCGATCATCACTGGACTGTGTGATTACTCAGGTTAGAAACTTTTTTTTGCGGTTCTCGACACTCACCTCTTCCACAAAATTGCTATTGCTACTCATTTGGCCGGTTGGCGTGTACGGCTCCGCATACAGTGGGGACAATGCTTGACTGTTGGACTGAGAGGAAGACTGCTGGCTGTCTGCTAGATTCCATCTGTTTAACTGAACACAAAGAACAGAGGAACTCAGAAGTGGATTTCTGAAAGTCATAGGGTGATGTACCCAGTAGTAGACTGAAGTCTACAAAGAAAAGCAGCTTTTTGCTTGACAATACAAAAACAGGTTAAACCTTATGATTATTAATGCTTTCATATAAGAGGATCAAAGCTAGTAATTTACTGTAGTATCATTAAAATATCACGTGCAAAGTGACACTTCAGAAAGAATTAGGGCAGCACTTTAACTTCATTGTGCAGCATACACCCGATCGTTATATTCTTGGTTTGCACCTCCGCGAGTTCATGCAATTTAGGGCAAACGAGCAGGAAAAAAATAAAATTAAAATAAAGATTAAAAAAAAAATCTGTCAATAGATAAGACGTACCATCTCCTGCGGAGTCATGTTAGCATGGCTTTTCTGGTAGGAGTATGGTTCCTTGTACAGGGGAGATAGAACATCTTCACTGGGGGTTTCTGGGATAAGTCCAAATCCTGTGTTCTCAATGTCATAACTGTGTGACATAGTGGACGGTATCTGCAGACACAGATTTTTCTTCCCCTTTGACCCTCTGTTGCTTCCACCTCTCTGAAGATCACTTGGTCCTTTTAGTACACTGGGCCAGTTTGGATTTCCCAAGCACTTTAAAAATGAGGGGAAGATGTCAGTATTTTTTTTCTCCTATAATTTTACGATCAACAGCTTAAGGCCTTAATCACACGGCCGTGTTCAGTCTGTAAAATACGGACTGTATGTCGGCCTCATTTCCCGGACTGAATACCGTTCAGCAAGCCGTACTCCTAGCATCGTAGTTCTGTATAAGGCTAGGTTCCCTGCGGGAATACGGTCCTGTACTGTCACCATGTTTTCAATACGGGACGGTAGTCCTGCGGGGAGGCAGTGACTCACCGCGCCACGGATGACTATAATGCTAGGAGTCCGGCTCCCTGAACGGTGTTCGGTCCGGGAAACGCGGCAGACATACGGTCCATTTCTCATGGACTGAACATGGCCGTGTGAATAAGGCCTAAATGAGTTGAATCTGTTCCTCATTCAATAGTTCGTCATATACATAAAAGTCAATCAGCTGGAGTAGTAGTAGTACATTTTAACCCGTAGGGGGTCAACTGGTACTATTATGGCCCTTTGACCGTTTACAACTAAGAAAAATATTCTGCGATAAGACCAACATAAAAGGTTTGGTTCTTGTGCTTTCGTTTTAGACTAGGGCTCCATGGCAAAACAGGGTGACACTCGCGAGTTGCGCTAAGATCACAGCATTACTGTGGCTTGCGTGACCTTTATGTTTCCCAATTCTTGCAACTGTCGGAAGTCACCCAAAACATTTTACATATAGGGACACATTGAAGTCTCTTGCAAGTCGCAGTAGTGCCAGAATCCAACCTCAACTTGCGAGCACCCGTGTCTTCTTGACCTAGTATATAGAACATAAAATAACGATACTGAGCAGAGTTTGCCATGTAGCACTATTCATTGTGAGATCATGCCTATTACTGGTTTTACATTGAACTGCAGGTAAACCTACAGAGTTATACAAATTTGAAGCATGATCACAAAGCACAAACAATACAGCAAATAGATGATTGATAAATTCGGCTCGGCTATCATTTATATATCCACTATATGAATGGTAAAAAGGAAGAGCTGTAGCTTCGCCAATAAAACAACCCATTAGAGGTTTATTATATTACTCACTAATGCATAGCCTTTCAAATATGATAATAGGGAGCTTGCTTTGCTTTTAATGCTGTAATAAACAAAGTTATTAATTATTTCTCGGGCACTCACATGTACAGGCTGTGAATATCCAGGTGACCGTGGATCCTCCGGCAGGATTTGCTCACCCAGTATGGTGTAAGACTGTCGGTCAGATCCATGAGTTGCGCTGATGGAGTGTTGATTTGAGTTCGCCAGCTTCCCGCCTGATGCCCAGGATTTGGTTCGTCCATCGGAGGTGAATGAGCTTCGGCAGCTTGCAGTTACCTATGGATGGAAAAAGGTCTTCTCATACAGTCCATGTATCTCCATAATAAATTTTAAATGCCCAAGAGATGTTTTTATCACCCTATAAAGTCTTAAATGGAATCAATGAACCCATTGCACAAACCGGTCTATGGAGCGGTTTAAACAGTACCTGCTCGTGATGTGCGGAGTGTGACCCACAAAAACTACTGGATGCAGACAGCGAGGAGTCTCTGTTTTGCAGCTGAGCGCACTTCAGGCGATCGATCCACTCGTCATAATCCTGTTGATGGAGGCATGTCACCCGGATCGTGTTGATGTACCTTCCTAAAACGTCATAAAAGAGATAAAAATTAACATTTTCACATAGGTCATCTGCTATCTTCCATCAGAACTAAATGAAATACTATGAAGGGGCTTACAATTGAAGGCCTATCCTTAGGTGCCGGAGGTCAAATCCACACCGATCAGCAGACTGAAGGGTCCGCGGCACAATAGCTCCTTCCCGTCTACTTGAATGGGATAAGCTGCAGTACCAGGCAAAGCCACACCCATATGTACGGCGCTATGCCTGGATAAACTATGAAAGTGCGCTACAGCAGGAAATTGCTGCTGTCCAATAAAAGGGGAGCTACATGTTTTTTCCCCTTTACAGTGATGGCAGCCACTGTAAGGCAAAAAGTCAAGATAGAACCGATGACCACACAAAATTGACAGTATTTACTTTTTTTTTACCTTCTAATAAGAATGATTTCTTCTGTTTTTCATTGTCATCTGTTATCACCCGTATGGCTTTGAGTGGGAGTTCTCCCTGCATTGATAAAAAGCAGCAAATAGTTATTGGGTTGTACGTAACACGAGTTTACAGATGAACGGCAAGCGGGGTGATGAAGAGTTAATCATTAGCATCACTTACAATGAGGGTGTCATCTCTACCTGGTCAGGGTAATTTTATAAATTACACTAGGCTTCCTGTTCCCACACCTCTCCCAATAGTGAGTCTACATCTCACCCCCATTGACTCACAACCAGCTTGTCTGGATACAGACATGTACACACAGCTCCCATCTGCTCCTGCCAACACACGTCACAGCCATACAAAACACAACTCTACAACAGAGGTTATAAGCAATGTATCAGCACGATGATCCCAACGCAATGCAAAATCAGGTTCATAAACGGTCATGCGTACAGCCCCAAACAGGACGTTAACTTCTAATAGGTCCATCCAATAAGTCAACATGCAGATATATGGGTCATTGTGTGTTGATCATTGTTAAGAAGTGTACGGGTCCTATTACACAGCTCGTTGGTCAGCGCTCATTTGCTCCTTACACAATGAACAACGCTTGGTTATGTATGTGGACGGGCTATCGGTACTACGATCATTCGTCCCCATACATGACCATTTCGGCGGCACATCTCCCGGTTTACACAGAGAGGTGTACTGCCGACAATATTTTCTGCTCCATAAACTGTTTGATCAGCCAACTATCAATCGTTTGCTCGTTCATCGACTGATCGTTGCCCTGTTCACGCAGGCGAATGATCGGGCACAAGGGATCATATGAACGCTCGTTTGCCCGATAATTGGCCTGTTTAAAAGGGTCTTAAGTGCGACAGTTTATGTGAAGAGTAAATATTTATGAGAATACAACGGTTACCTTAAAACTTAGGTTTTTTCCTTCTTCAGAAAGTATCACAAGCGTGGACGGGTAAAGCACCAATACTCTGTCATTCAGCTCCTGTAGCATTAAACAATACAGTGAAAAGTTAGAGATATAGAACGTGTAGTATAAGTCAGCAATCCTCCCAGATAAGCAAGCATTGCCTGTATGCCGCCATGTTTTCAGGCCTCCTCTGAATAATACAAGGCAGCATAGTAAGAGATTCGCCTTCAAGGCATATTGCCTGTACGCATGACTCAACACCTATCGAATGTAGTCACTGAATAGCTACTAACGTAAAACGATCACTTACACATTGTTATGACAAAAGGATTATTTAGAATAAATTAGAGATATCCATGCGATAACTCATCCAAATCCAGGACTATTGCATGCGCACATGTACATATTTCATGTTCTGCTACTGAAAGGTTCATTGCAAGATCATGGTGAGAATAAATCATATCCATAGAAAAAAATAAAATAAATATGATGAGCCTATTGGCATTTTTATAGCTTAATCTTATATTGGCAACCATAGCGCAGATAGAATTTATTCACAGTCCACAGACATATAGACACTAACCTGGAACGGCAGGGTTTGCAGCTTCACCTTGGAGATGCAAGTGATGGCACCTAGAGATTCCCGCTGAGTCCCTTCCCAATCCTGGACCGGCTCGTTCTGAACAGACCGCCTCAACTCGGATTTATCCGACATGTTCACCTATATGGAGCAAAGTTAAAGATCATGACAATGTTGATTTCCATCTAAAAAGAGAAATATTCTAGACAGCTCCTACTATTGTCTGACTTGGGAGAGACATTGAGTCCACTCTAGACCCGTCCATAAACAGAGGTTTTACTAACCCCATGGCAAGCTAGACATCTCATCCCCAGACTCTTCTGGTATCATTGGCACCTTATATGTGTTCTGGATGCTGGATCATATGGAAACATCTCTTATGCTTTATATACCCCATACTCAGTCCGATCAAAGATTTACACCATTAAAAAATAAAAAATAAAAATAGAAGGACTGACTGCATCGTCACCTCTGGCGAGTCTGCACTTTAATATTGGGGGTCTGCAAACCTATACATTAAAACCATTGCTCCATTTACAGGCAAAAATGACTATGTAGTGATGGAGGGATTAGAAAATCCAGAATAGGGAGATCAGCTATTGTGATCTGCTGACATACACGAAGGAACCCTTTCCTTACACTAACGGCGGAGTCTTTTACGCCAGTGGCAAAGTAGATCTGACTCTAAGACACTTCACACACAGTGAGCAAAAACGCCTCAAAATACGGAGCTGTTTTCAAGGGAAAACAGCTCCTGATTTTCAGACGTTTTTAAGCCACTCGCGATTTTCACGTCCGTTTTTGGAGCCGTTTTCAATAGAGTCTATGAAAAACTGCTCCAAATACGTCCCAAGAAGTGTCCTGCACTTCTTTTGACGAGCCGTTATTTTACGCGCCGTATTTTGACAGCGACGCGTAAAATAAAGGCTCGTGGGAACAGAACATAGTGAAACCCATTGCAGGCAATGGCCAGACGTTTGTAGGTGTATTAGGGACGTTTTTTTCAGGCATAATTCAAGGCGTAAAACGCCCGAATTACGTCTGAAAATAGGCCGTGTGAACATACCAATAGAGATAAATGGACCTATTTACTAAGTTATTCAATTTAATTAGAACAAAAGCTGAAAACAGAACAAGTTGCTACAAGAAGAATCTCAGGGCCCGCTAAAATGAGATGTAGACGGACGTCCGGTGTATTCATGGGGAGATCGTGGGGTAATCACCTAATGTTCAGGTAATTTATTCTGCAAATCTTATACCATTTATTACATCATGGCATCCTGTGCATTATATAATACTGCTTAAATTGGTCACAATAATGAAATGAAAAATTCCAATCCAATGGCAACGGCGAGAATTTGACCGTTTGGGACTATGAAAATTTGTTGTGTCAGTTTACCATAAACTAAAAAGAATTGCAACACATACATTAGAAAATGATGAAAGTTATGTGCGTCAAAAAATGCCATTAATATAGGCCAGTTGAAAAATGAACATGCCATATAACCTGTAAAGTCTACTATACCATCAACATCTGGCCTGAAATGGAGACCATCTCAAAAGAAAGCGTTGCAATCAGTTTTTTTGTTCAAAACTATAGAAAATAGTGGTTGCTATGGACAACAAGACCACTTTAACACGAGAACCACAGCATTTAACAAACCTGGACCCTTAATTTCCCAAGTAAGGCCAGTGAAGGCGAAGAGAACATAGAGGCTGCTAAAGGGCGCATGGTGAAGGGGGGCTGCGAAGGTGGCCCCATGCCCCTTTCCCATGTGGTACACACAGAGCTCCTTTCGAAACGAAGGGAGGAACCAGCTGGAAGGTCTCACCACACTTTTCTCTTACCAAGAATGGGAGAGCACTACAAAAAGGTGGGACTTCCTATTTTGGAATGGGGTGGTTTAGTGGTGCAAGGCATCACTAGTAGGGGGTCATTTTTACCATGTGTTCCCCCCTCAAGTATACGCCTATGGATTGCTGCTAAAATGCAATTACACAATTTATGCGAAAATTAGAATATATATTTTTTTGAAAATAATTCTGATCACAGAACGACGTCTTTGCATGAATTATGTTACCAGATGGATATTGAATGACTTTCATATTAGTAGGATGAGGAGAATAACGGCAATCAAATGAGGTGAAAGGCTCAGATGCAGAGCTTATATCTACAGAAATAAGATGTCGTCCGGTCTGTCTTTACAATAACGGTGTACATAACTGCTGGGTGTGGCGACCCTGGAGTGGAGGCCGGGGTGTGTGACCCAATCTGACTGCAGCTGTGCTGACACCCAGGGTATTCCCTTGGCAGGCAGGGTAAGCCTGTGCCCCCTCACAGCTGTTGCTGCTGTTCAGGACTGTCTGTTCCCATAGCAGCTAATTCTAGAGTTTCAGGAGCCACAGGTGCAAAGGAAGAAAAGAGAAGGGAAGGTGAAAGAGGACGAAAGTTCTGAACCTAAATTCCGCTTCCGAGATTAGCAAAATGGGCGCAGCTTATAACGTCTGTCCATCATGTCAATTACAGTACCAGCACGTCTAAAGAAACTTGTTGCGATAATTGAAGATTATTACGGCTAAATTGTAATAGACAAAGCATGCAGAATTATTTTTATTCTCATAGCAACATCCAAAAATAGCCTCCACCAAGACGCAAGAATATAACGGATCGTATACGAGATGCGGTATTCACAATCCCGGTTGGGGACACGACAGTGGAGGCTCGATTACTTTTCTGTATCATACACAAACCAATTTATTTCGGAAGGGTATTAAAATGATTGTCCTCCATCACACCACTGAAACTATAGACCTATGAATTACTGGTGGCATTAGGCGTCCATCAACATACAAAGCAATTCAACCATCAATATGTATTTGGAGACCTGTCCACACCCAAGCCATTCGTCTTATCAGTGAGGTTTCTCGTTTCACCATTCTTTTTCTTGAGTCATTTGAGACTCCTCAAAAAACAACAGACCACGGATAGGCTTGTAGCGTAAAATTGCACCCATCTCCCCATTAATTATATGTAGAAACCATCTATTCAGACACTTAAGTGGAGAGAGTCCAGATATTAAGGTTGATATTGGGCGACAGCTGGAGCTATGTGTGACCCCTCTGTACGGATCACAGCTGCACAGCAAAACCAAACAGGTGGAATCAGCTGTCCAAGTCCATAAAATATGTGTCGGCTGCAAAAAAAAACAAAAAACTCTTCGTATGCAAGAGTATTTCTCCTGCCAAAACTCAGTCTACTCTGGTGACGGTCACCACAGAAGAGACTATCTAGCTAGTCTCATGTACTGCATAATGGACTGCCAAAGAGTCCAACAGGTAAAGTGTGAGTGCAAAGCTGCCCATAGACATTAGTCAGTGGGAGCCCTCCACTATCTAGGGTCTACAGGGCTCCAGGACCGTCAGCCTAAAGTCTGGTTAAGAACACGGATCGGTTGATTTTTTTACTATCCCATGTGAAGTATTCCTGACACAAGGTAAGCAGGTCGAAAAGGTGACTGGCAGTAACTCATCTGCCCTCTCCATAGAGCAGGCAAGCCAAATGTTGGGAGGGACTGGTCATTGTGTGGACTGCCTGAAACATCAACTCCAATACAAAATTGGATACCGAGCCCCCAAAGTGCACAAGTAACCAGACCAAAACAGGAAAAAAAAAAAATCATAAAAGATTTCGCTAATTTTTCAGATGAATTCACGATCAGAACAGTTGACAAAACAGCCAGAAAAGCAATATTCAATGAAATCTATGATCAACCTGGTCTCAAATACAACTCCCAACAGACGATCATTGTGACTGTCTTCTTCAAAATTCAGATTCTGCGCTATTGTCTGACAATGAAGTTACACATATTGATTATTAACAAGAGTCAAACAAAAGCAACTTAATGTAAGATCATATAATTACAGGCATTCACAGATAAATTTGCCAAAAATCTGAGCATGCATGTTTATGTTGGAGTATACGGCTACGATGGCAGTTTTAAAAAAAACAACCATACGATAAACACATACTTGTTTCTAGATCACACATTACAATTTTAACTATTCATGCATGTATAGAAGTTTATTACTTGTTAGGGGTAAACAATTGGGATGATATTGGCATCTATCTATCGCTTTGTGTAAACGTTAAGTCTGCAATGTCATACAGAGTACAGAGGTTAATTTAAAGCTCCAGATATACATCTGTCAACATCAGCAGTTGTTCCCACCAAATTATTTTACAGATCTTACCTCGGTTATGGGCAAAGTATCCAGATTTCCACCATTGAGCTGAATCTGCTTCTCCAAGTGGTAAAGCCATTTCTGTAACTCTTGCAGTGTTGGACAATAAACTATTAAAGGATTGAGTAGGGGACCTAATAGTAGAAAGAGTAAAACAGTCATTAACCACTGGAATCATGTAATACTGGTCCAATTCACACGTAAAAACAAAAAGTTAAGAGCTCTAGATCATTCGAATTGGATCATGAGGTGTAATCCATCTCATTGACACCTGTATATACACACCTCTATGGATGTCCGATTGGCTTAAAATATCAGAATGTTAGTCACCTCATATACAATATATTTACTACAAATAATTAAATTGCTATAAATGTATGGCTTGGTCATTTCTTTTTACCTGTGATTCGGAAGGCATGCTCTTCTTCTGGTTTAGGTGGGACCTTGGAACGTTCCAACTTATAAACACTCAACTCCTTCAATGGTACCAATCCCTACAAGTGAGAGATGACAAAGTGTGACAGCTCAGAAAAAATATTAAAAAAAAAAAAAGGAAATATTTCAAATTGATAGAATTTGGAGAAACAAGAAAACAGACAATACAATGTAGACACCTATGTAGGACAGGAGTACAACATTATCATGCATGCAACCAGTGACATATAGAATAAAGTACATTTACCCACAAAAGAGTAGAAGTTCTAGAGATATACACCATTGGCACAACACAAATAGAAAAATTGATTTAGATCAAGACACCCAGTAACATGGGTGTATTATAGGATAAATAACACAAAAATCTATGCAATTAACAAATTATTTGTTCCGGTCCCTCAAAAAAGGAAAGATTCAGCAGATACCCTTCTGGGTCAACACATGGTAAACAATAGAATGCTATATAGTCCAGACAATCTCAAAATATAAAAATACGCTCAAAACGTCTGAGAAGGAGTTGCTAAGTTTCCCATGGCCCAGATCAAAGATAGGTATGAGTGTTGTGTAAACACGTGTTATGGATGTGACCCTGAAGGGTGAAAGGTCAAGAGATAGTTGAACAAGGTCTGTCTGGTACTATGTGAAGCCTCATTTTTACTATTTTAACTTATTTCAAAGTCCCTTTCACATAATAACCGCTTCTGATTGGGAGGGCACCTACTGTACACATCTCAAGCAGAGCACCGCGTGTGGCTACAGAGTACATACCTGATATGTCAACCCAGTGGGACCTCGAGACTGGAAGTACAGGTAGGACTGGAATAACTCCAAATAGCAATCACAAATATCCTAAAAAGAAAGCTCCGGGTCAAAACCTTGTAAAACTGGACAGACAAGTTTATGTGGGACAAAAAAAGAGAGCGAGAGATATTGTTCGCTATTTTTGAGACAAAGGCATTACACAAAACCAAGAAGAATGAATTAGAATGGCTACCATTACTTCTCCCAATGAGGTTGTCAGCAGTATGGGGGAGGGGTGTGACCAGGGCTGCCAAATAATAATCTGTGGGCTGCATATAGTCAACTGGTTTAGCGCCCCTTGGGTTTCTTTACTCCAGTTTGTACCCTACTGTTAACACTTGGAGACACAGAATAGATGAGGGGATTTTTGCAGTATCTGGGCCCCTATGGAGAGGGGGATATGATTTTTATAAATTCTTAGGTCCTATTCAACAGAGCACTGATTAGTGGCAGCTGAGCAAAGGATGTGGGTCCCTTTTTTTAGACAAATTTTTCTGGGGCGTTGACAGCAGTGCCGCTTTAATGGCCTGATGACGACAATGGGTGTAATAATGAACATAAAGGCAAATTTGCCATTAGCAGTCTGAAAGCTAGTATGACGACCCTTGTGGGAGGTTTAATGGCTACTGGTAATCAGCCAGCTAAGAACTTCTATTTACTGGTGAATTCTCATTTTTTTAGAAAAGCTATAGAATATAAAAAGGAAAGATGAGGATCCATTGTAAAAGCCAAAGGGGTTAAAGTCTTAACTGCAAAACACAACCTAATCAACTAGAGCTCAAGGTCCAAGATATGGAGGTAAGTATTCGGAAATGAGTCAACAGTACACAGGTGAATAAGGAATTCTTTACAACAATGAGTACTAGAGAATATAGATTACAGACTACTGAAGTAAATAGGCGTTCATCAAGGGTATTACACATACCTCAAAAAAGGAGATTGAAATAGTTGCTTACATGATTAATATTTGGGCAACCACGCAGCGAGTGGGAAGGCCAAAAAAAATTATTCATTAGAGTCAGAAGGATTCCCTATTAAATAAAAACAACGGGAAACTTCCTGCATTCTAGTCAACTGCACTTAGATGACATCTATAAATGTGACCTCCAACCTACCAGTTTATGGGGGGCTTCTAATACAGCCCTTTACGCCATTCGTCTTGCTTCCCCCAAATTCAGTAGAGGGGTGGCCGCACAGAGTTAACCTCCATTATAGCCTATGGGAGATCTCCCCAGTTCCGTATAATGGAGGATAACCGCACATGTGCCGTCACCGCTCTCCTGCAGGGGCACAGGATTGGTGAGGGTCACAGCAGAGCGAGATCCATGATCAAACATTTATGGCAGACCCCATCAACTCACCATAAATGTGTATGGTGTGAAAATCTTTTAAGTAGTACTGATGATGCCCTCACAAAAAAAGATCAGGGCTTGAGCCAGAGGGCGAGTAGTGGTCTAAAGTATGCGGTGGCCAAAATGAACATCTTCAAGATTCCTACATTTACACTTGAATTACCTCGTTTGATGTAGAAGTTAAAAATACCAGGTGTTTTCTTTATCACTTCTATGTATGCACATGAATATATTTATAAATTGACTAGATTTGGAGATAAAGCCAACAAATGCAAAGAAAAAGAGACAGTTCCCAATTTTTACGCTCTGGGCTATATAGTAATATTACAATCGGCAGTGACCGGTAGCTTTATTTTAAGAAGGGCGATGATGGACAGAACGCTCCTGCTATGCACAGACAAGGCAGGAATCATCTTGTAACCTTAAACCTAAAATATACAAAAAGTACTTAAATAAAAGGAAATGAAAAAATATACTTAAGGTTATAGTTACCTGGCTGTGCTGGTAGCGAAACTTGACCTTGGAATAATGAATCATTTGCCCCATGTTTCGAACAATTGTTTTCTTCTTGCCCTTGCGGAAGATGCTCAGGAACCTTTGATCCACATTGTCCTTCTGCACTTCATTTGCAATATCCTATGAAAATAAAGGTTGTTAAAAGCCAAATTAGCCATTTTGGCACATGTGATCCTTAAAATATATTGATGAGTTTAATCTATGTATAAATCTGGTCAAATAGGTCAATTTCCTAAAATACATCCCATAACAAGTCAAACATTCATGCCAAGAACCAGGGAGAGATGTATTAAAGCTGGTGCAAAAGAAAAGTAGTTGCCCATGGCAAATCAAATATAAGGAAAGTCGTAACGTTACTCCACTGTGGCAAAAAACACATGTATTTGTGTATAGGGGCGTTTAGCTAAAACCGCAATATGGCAAACTGCGGCAAAAATAGCATGGAATTAGTCATTGAGGTTTCACCGCGTTGCAGTAATGGTGCGGCTGTATGCCAAATCAGTATAGGCTGTATAAAAACAGCCCAATTCCTTGAAAAAAAATTCAGCTTGTAATAGAAATCATAAGCTCCGAAATATGCCATGTGAACATGGCCTTACAACCAAATGGCAGGATCGCCGTTCAGTGGTCCAGGAAAGTTAAGAGACAAACCCTGTGGAATCTGTTATGACAGGCACATTAATGATCATCCAGCCTTAAAGTCAGCTATTGACTGAAGAGGATGGCCCAAGGACTATTTTTCTTTTCTCAGATTGATCTGCCCCCAGGAGATATTTAATTAAAAAAAAAAAAAAAAAAAAAAAAGAGATTTGTTTAATTTAATTTTTTAGGTAATATTTATTATTTCTTCCAATAAAAAAAAACAGCATTCTAGAACCACAAAATCTTGCTGCTTTTCTTGTACGAAGGGATTAATTTTTGCATCTACGGCAAGACATAGGAGCACAGTAATGAAAGCTATATCCTGAACAGAAATCGTGATAATATTTCTGAGGTCAGCTGGATAGAGTTCAAAAGACTGAACTTGACTGACCCAGTATCTAGTTTCAGATCGCTGTGCTGATCTTGCCTACATGCCGGTCGTGGCCCAATAATCCTTAGTCCTTCATGGCCTTCAACACCTCAAGGGCGGACTCCTAGTAAGCGTGACAGTTGGGGATACATTTCTTTTATTTATTTATTTTTTAACTTCAGTTGAAAAGTTTCTGGTTACACATCAAATCAGTAGCCATAAAATAGTTGAAAAGGAAAAAAAATAAAAATAAATAGGTTAAAAAAAAAAAAAAAAAAAATCAAATTTGATTGAATCGTTCTTAGCCATTTCCTTAACTAATTTTCTGCAGCCAGGATCTTCTGTATCGGTTTCTGATGGCGGATGGATTGTAACAGGGTTTGCCAACAGTTACGCTACTCAATGGTGTGTGTTGTAACACATGATACAGATACAGCCACCTTTAATCCTGCTGCAGAATTGGTACGACAGACAAAGGCCGACTCTTGAATAACTTCCGCTCCATGGCATTTAGTTTGGACGAAACACTTCAACAGGAACTCCCATACCATTCAAAGAGACGCTCCCGTTCAGTAGCCATTTAACTACTTCTATATTAGGCATTTGCATTATGAGCAATTACCTAATCTATAACTATTACAAAAAAAAAATTCTCTTTACCAATCCCTCTCAGGCTGCGCTTTTTATGCGGCCAGCAAAAAACAGTTTCATTTGCACACAGACCAAACCTACGGGAGCGATCGGTAATCAGAATGTATTAGGAAATTCCTAATAATGCAATTCTTGAACGCATTCTCTTTTTCGCTCATTACTCTGTCTGTGTAGGGGTCAATCTTCACTGTAGTCCTGACATTACATTCATGAACCAAGAAGCTCTGGATGAGTAATTCTTGAAGTGTTGCCAAGATCGTAAAGTGTTTGTGCTACAGAGAATGGAATTAAAGACTTATTCCCATCTTATAAAGTGATGGCATATCCCTAGGATATGCGGTGACTTTATTCTCCCAGAGGTTAGACCCCCACTGATCATAAAGGAGCCACAGCTCTTGTTTAGCGCCACATCCCCTTCTAACGTATTCCAGCACATCGGCGTTCCCGGCTGTAAAGGGAGCGGCAGCAGGCCCGTTCACTTGAATTAGCCCGTGATGCAGTGCCATGCACAGCGTGTGGCCCAGGAGCTGCTGTGCAGGGAAAAACAGTGAAGGGGACAGCACTAAATCAACGCTGCAGCCCCTTTATTCTCAGGAACCGTGGTGATCCCAGAGGTCGAACCCTCCTGATCATAAAGTGATGGCATATCCTAGCGACGCCATCACTTTATTAGATGGGAATAACCCTTTAAGGAAGGGACGATAAAAAAAATAGAATGTCCATGTAAGACTGAGGATAACACATGCCTACAGACCTCAGCTTCTAGACAATAGCTCGTCTAATCGCACGACACACCTCATGTCTGCTATACAGAATTCTCGCTAATCCGCTGTCCCCTCCAGATGACAGACAGATTGTTGTCAAAATGTTAACCAGAAAAACAAATCTTGTGTGTTTGAAAGCAAACAGAACGCCTGCATATTAACAGTAGACGTTTTAGAAATAGCAGCTCAGATCACTGGGCTTCTATAATCATGAAACATCATGATACAACAAGCATTTCAAGGAATCGGAATTACGGGATAATTGCATCAGTTACAGTTCTTGGTAAACTGGGATGAATTCTAAGGTTTATGGTGAAAGAAAGTAAAAGGAAGATGTGAGAATAGATTTCAAGTTTTGGAATTAGGTTAACTATCAACTGGGACGTTTAACGCATGTTCCTTGAATAAGGTCCTAGAAAAAAAGTTTGAAAAAACTTTAAACATTCTAGGTTTTTAAAATTGATGGCCCATCCTTAGGATAGGATATCAATATTAGATGGGTGAGGGTCTGACTCTCGGCACCCCCACCGACTAGCTGTTTGAAGGGACCCCGGCGCTCATACGAGCACCGCAACCTCTTCATTGTGTGCATGGTTCTCCTTTCCATTCGTACCTGCACGCATCATTACATTGGTGGCGGCTGTGCAAGGTTTTGCACCACTGTCCCATTCAAGTGATGTTTGATTCCCTCAGCGCGGCTGTTGCAAGTGCTACTCTGCTCTAGAGGCCAATCAGGTGACCGCTAGAGTGGTCATTCAGAACAGAGGGGCGGGGCTTACAGCATGTAGTGCAGGAGCTTGCACATCAAGTCCCGCCTCAGTGGCACTTGAGATATCACGGTCAGCAGTTTTGAGACTGCTGACAAGTTCCATTTTAAAAATATCGGAATTTTTAGGTATTGAAGTTCATTTCCAGTTAAGAATGGGTTCTATAGTTTAATATTGAATTCTGAAGTAACAATCTTACAAATGTGTAAAATTTGGCCCCCGAGAGCAGATCCAGGGGATCAACGTTCCTCATTTTTATATATTCGAGACCCCTTTATGCCACTTCTTTGCTAGAGAGATTGCTGACTAGTCTATCACCCTTTGGTCTGTTTAACATACTGGTCATTGCTGAATATAATGGGGGGGGGGGGGGGGGGTAGTATCAAAACCGCTGCAAAAGAAAAGTGGAGTAGTTGCCCATGGCAGCCAAATCAGATTTTTCAGAGGACCTTTAGAAAATGAGAGCAGCGACCCAATTGAAGGTCATGGGTAGGGCCTCATGCACACGAACGTGTTTTTGCAGCTGCAATTCACCCGCAGACTTGTCTGCGGGTGAATCGCGGTACCATTCATTTCTATGGGCCCATGCACACGACCGTGGTTTGCACAGTCCGTGCATTGCCCGGGAGGCTGTACCGCAAAAAGGTAGGACATGTCTTATTACGGCCGTATTTTGCGGTCCAGGCTCATTGAAATGAATCCACACGGCCATGTGCACAGCCCGCGATTTTCGGGTGGCCCTCGGATGACACTCCGCGGCCGACCAAGCCGCAAATCACGGGCCGTGCACAACACTACGGTTGTGCGAATGAGCCCTAACTACTCTGCTGCAGTTTTCACACTTCCCCCCCCCACTGTTTGATAGCTTTCTTTTCAGGGCATGGACTAACAGCTTATGATCTGCAAGATTTACACACAGATACCTCTCAACTACAGGTCAGAAAACAAAGTCAATAGTTTAATAGTATAATTGGGCGATTATCATACCCCCTCCAACCGCAGCCCACAATTACACGTTGTCACAGTTCTGGATACATCTGTGCTGGCAAATGTCAGGTTCCCCAGACTCCAGCCAAGGTCTGGCAATAGCTACTGGATCAACTGGAATGGAATGTAGAACTAGGGAAAGGAACATTCCACCCGCCAAGGAATGCGCAGAACTCCACTGCACAGAATTACCCCGTGCAGATCTGCCAGCATTGAATATAGAAATATACAGTATATAAAACAGAAGGAAATAAAACTAACAGAAAAGTCAGCAATTTCACCACGTCAGAAGAGCCTACACTCACTTTAAGAGCACCAACACACACCAACCCTCACCCACAACCTTAGATGATGGGGGAACGAAGGATCCTTTGTTAGAAGAGGCCGCCAATTGCCTGGCAGCAGCTTTTTCTCCCTCTAATCATTAAATACACACGTACGCTTGGCCAAGCTGAGTGTGTATATGTATGTGGAAGTCGGAAGGAATAGCTGTCTGCCTGACGAGCGCTTGGCCAACAGCTATCTTAAAGGGGTTGTCCAGGATTAGAAAAACCATGGCGGTTTTTTCTTCCTAAAGCAGCACCAGACCTGTCCACAGGTTTTGTCTGGTATTGCAGCTCAGCCCCATTCACTTCAATGGAGCAGAGCTGCAATACCGGGCACAGTCCATGGAAAGGCTAAGCACTATTTTTGAAAGAAGCCATGTAACCGCTTTGAAAAGGAGGATCTTTCACTAGCTTAGTAGTGCCCAATCTCCTAGCTAGTGAAAATTGTGACCGAAAAGGTTTATTTAAAAAAAAATTTATTATGAGCTTTTTACGAAATATGCAAATTAGGCTATACTAGCCAAGTGGGTGACAACAGCAGCGATTCTCCTGAGGTGGAGCCTCCTCACAGCCTCTGACGCTGTTCTATCAGCATGAAGCTGCTTCACACAGTGTGAGAGACTGAGGTTGGAGGGAAGGGGGATCACTTAAAACAGCCATATCTCCGGCTGTGGACACCTAGAATAGTGGTTCTGGTGGCATATCAAAAATCTATCATATGCCACCAGGATCGCAGTTCTAGCTGTGACGCAACCGGAGGGATCCCCAATTGAATACACAGTCGGGAAAAGAAGCTGTATACTATATAATCACGTTGTGTTACTGGGCTGGGAAAAGGAGAACTGTATGACGCTGACTGGACAGCGTCATACAGAAAACATTACACCACCCAGAGTGAAAAGAGTCACCCCCCCCCCCCCATTTGGCAAGTACAGCTACATTAGCATATTTAGAAAAATGCTCATAAACTTTGCAAATAATAAAAGTTTTAGAAAAAACCCCACACTGTAGTTATCAGCATCATAGCGCCTATTAGATTAGTTAGGAAATAGGGCATTAATAAACTAGTGAGACATCCTTTTTAAGGGCAGCTTTTAGCATCTCTTATAGACCAATTTGTAGTAACATTTCAAAGAAAACTCCACTTACGAGCAACATTTTACAATTTGCACTGGTTGAGTAAGGCAGAGTTCACGAGTCAGATTTTTAACACAAATTTTTCAAATCTGTGACGAGTGAACTCAGCCTTACATCATGTTTCAAAACATCTGCATCCAAAAAAAGTGAAGATTTTTAGTTCATCAGTTGATCAGCAAGTTCACACGACCTATTTTCAGACGTAAACGAGGCGTATTATGCCTCGTTTTACGTCTGAAAATATGGCTACAATACATCGGCAAACATCTGCCCATTCATTTGAATGGGTTTGCCGACGTACTGTGCCGACGACCTGTCAATTACGCGTCGTCGTTTGACAGCTGTCAAACGACGACGCGTAAAATGACTGCCTCGTCAAAGAAGTGCAGGGCACTTGTATACATTATATGCAGGACACTTCTTTGCAACGTAATTTGAGCCGTTCTTCATTGAAGTCAATGAAGAGCAGCTCAAGATTACGGGCGTCAAAGACGCCTCGCATAATGCGAGGAGGAGCTTTTACGTCTGACGACGCAGCTGTTTTCTCCTGAAAACAGTCTGTCTTTTCAGACGTAAAAGACAGTTCTCGTGTGCACATACCCTAACTGTCACTTTGGATGTAAATGTCGAAAAAAAAAAAATAATAATTATGTAACTGGAAAGTAGCTGAACTATATGTCTAGGCTTAAAGATTGAAAGTAGAAATGTGCTTTAAAAGTAATACCCCAGAACTACACCCACACACACTTGTCCCAAATAAAAATCTCCTAAATCATCAAATCCCACCTATGCTCAAGCAGCAGTTCCATCCGGAACATTGATCAGACTCAGCGGGAGAGGAGACTCCTTCGGACACTGATGAACATGTTAGAATGTGGATGTATAAAGTGGACAATAGGCAAAAACAAATGAAAGCAATGGAGCGCTGCTGCTGGATTATTATAAAGGCCATTTCAAGGATGGGACAAGTTTTACAGAAGCTGCTAAAAGCTCTCAGGCGGCACGTCAAAAAAAGACCCATTGTAAACTGCTGGTGCACATAACATTAAAGCACACCATGCTATAGAGAGGGTCTAATAAAAACATAATTCCATGTGAAACATACCTTGCACTCCCTCACTAATGCTTAATAGGGTTTTCTGGGATGTTCAAACGGTGACCTATACCAAAGATAGGCCATCAATGAATGATTGTGGGGTTTGGACCTTCTGGACCCCACCAATCAGCAGATCGAATTGGCAGGGGCTGAGCTTTAGCACCACGTTCAGCTACACTCATAAGGACTTCACCGTGCCAGGTACTGCAGTTAAAAGGACCGTGGCGTTCCAGTGAGCACCGCTGCCCCTTCATTCTGCTGATCTATGGGGGTCAGAATATGCCAGACCACCTCTCCATTCAGGTTGTTGCACATTTTGTGCTAATTTTTGTTGTGGTTAGATCTCTACTTAACCCGATCCTCTTTTTCTCAGGGTATATTCACACAACGTTTGTCAGGCAGAAAAAAAAATAAATAAATAAATAAATAATCTACTGGATTATTGAGGCAGATTTTGAAATGCAGTTTTTTTTTTTTCTTTTTTAAATTGATTAAATCTAAGGTTATGTTCACACGGAGTTTGACGAGTTTGACACTGAAACCGCGCCGCAAAACTCGTCAAAAACGGCCCGAAAACAGCTCCCATTGATTTCAATGGGAGGCGGAGGCGTCTTTTTCCCCACGAGCGGTAAAAAACGCCTCGCGGGAGAAAGGAGGGACATGCCCTATCTTCGGTGTGTTTATGCCTCTGACCTCCCATTGACATCAATGGGAGGCAGAGAAAGCGTATTTCGCGGCGTTTTATACCCGCGGCGCTCAATGGCCGCAGGTGAAAAACGCCACGAAAATCAGGTAGAGGAAAATCTGCCTCAAACTTCCAAACGGACTGGTGTGTGTTTTTTCTCATCTCCCATTTATTTCAATGGAGATTCAGAAGCAGAAACCACTACAAGTTAGGGAATGACACTTTGTGAGCAGACAAAAAAAAAAAAAAAACACCTATAAAAAATAAAACCTCTCCCTCCCATTAAAGTCTATGTACGGAGAATTGGAGCTTATTCTTTTTTTGTTCCGATTCCACGTCAAAAATCAGCACCAAAAACACTTAGATTTTTGCTTTTCTCTCTGGTCCATTTCCCTATAATGGTTTGTGTAGGTATGCTTGACCTATCCAAAGGCAAACATTTCCTCCAAGTAGAAAACAATATTATTTTATTCATCCAATACCAAAATATATTATGCTGCATATTGGATCAGCACCAACTGGATTATTACTCTGTCCAATTACCTCCACATCACTTACACAAACATATAAAACAAGATTTATCCAACCAGTTTTATATTTTTTCACCGTGCCAATTATTCAGACGACCACTTTGAAATATGCAGATCCTGTATGACACCCTTATCCCTCAGTTACAAAAGTGACGAATGGAAGGAAATGACCCTCCTGACACGTTTCCCTCAGCCTATTTGGAGCCATAGAGGGTAGTGCAGTCAGTGGAAAAACAAAGGTGCAGCAAGCTCAGCTCTGAACAGCGCTCAGCCATGACTTCAAATAAGAGAGATTAGTCTAACACCCCGGCTGATGGCTGCTGGAGTCACGCTGCCTCTTCCACAGTTGGTGTGGGACATGTGTAAACAGTCGTCTGCAAGCAAATCCAAAGAACAAAATTTCAGCACAAATAAATCGCGGCCATACATAAAGTTTCCACCTCTGAACCAGTTTATATAATTTATAAGGACAGAATTCTTAATGCAGATCATAGTTGAATATTCAGGCTCTTGGCTTGACAGCAGGTTGGCCCATTATAATTTATGCCATCAGGCACTACCGTAGTTTTCATCCGTAATTACGGATTAGATTTCGGACCCATTCATTTCTATTGGCCACGGACACCTTTCCGTAGATTTATGGATATGGATCTGTGTCGTAGAAATGATCTGCAAAATACAGAACATGTCCTGTTCTTGTCCGCAAATGCTACACTGGCTCACCCATTGACGTCTATGGACGCTTCCGAGATAGTGTACGGCTATGGATAAGTATCCGTAGCCATCACATCCATATTCGCAGAGAGTGAAAACCCTTACGGTCGAGTGCATGAGGCCTCAACGTAAGTTCTAGTAAAAAAAAACAAAAAACTTAAGCCTATAGGGCCAGCCCGGGGAATTTGAAATTCTCTAATACACTTCGGCTAGAGTCAGACGGGCGTTGCGCATCTCGGACATGTCCTATTTTCTCACGGTCCGTTGAAACAACAGCCATGTGAACGGCCACATTGAATTATATAGGTCCGAGTGACAGCCGGTTTCAATGGCCGTCACACAGACGTTTAACACATTTGTGTGAATAAGGCCGTACTGGAGTGTGGAGAATTTCAGATACTAAACACGAAGCACAAACCTACTTTTCTTGATGGCTAACACATCATGCGCACACGCTACAGATATTACAATTATAATGTGGTATTGTGGTTTCTGTAATTCCTGGACAATCATAAAAAGTAATGAATGGAAAATTCAGCCGGACAGCAAGGAAAACAAGCAAGGGAAATGTTAACCAAATTAACCCTAACCTTACCCTTCAAAAAAAAAAAAAAAAAAAACAGACAAGTGTTCTGCTATTTTGGACAGAACTTACAATAATCTTGATCAGGACAATTTTGGTAGAAAATAAAATTAATAACTATATTAAGGCCCTGTTCACACAGTTTTTTGCTGCATTTTTTGCCTCGGAAACCGTGGCAAAAGATGTCAGAAATTGCTTCACATGGATTTCAATAGGAGGTAGAGGTGTTGAAAAAGAAGCGACATGCCCTATCTTGAGGCGTATTCCACCTCAAAAACCCCATTGAGACCAATGGAAGACTGAGAAAAGCACTGAACAGCCGCGGCGGTTATGGACACGTATTATGGCAAAAACAATTGCGTTTTTTTCCTTTGCCTGTTGAGGGTTTACGACACTAGTCAAAAATAAATAAAAAATGACATCTCAAGGGAAAACACGCTTCCAACCAATACTTCTCAATCTGGGCCAACCAACTAATTTTTTTTTTGTGCCATCCACAGGATATGTGCGATTGGAAAAGGTGTGGTAAGAATACTTGTATTTCACACCCTTTTTCTCTTATATCCCACATGCTTGAACTTCAGGGAACACCGATCACCCAGGAAGAGAACTTGGAAACAAGATCTTTCCAGAGCAATGAATCAGATTGATCCAGCAGAGGCGAGTGACCCAAGTAGACTTCTAGGTAAGTTCTCATACCACTCCTTTATATGACAGATAGATGACTAAACAGAGCTGAGCGGAAACAATATAGATGTCTGTTATGACGTCAAAGACAACAAGCAATATTACTAACACCCCATCCCCCATGCACGGTGTTGCATAAAAGCAAAACACGCTCAAGATGATCATCCTCTTGCTTTTGGCTGTCCATGAAATTATCTGGATAATTGCCCTTTAATTAGAATTAGTGGAGGAACGCCTTCCTCTATCATTGATAAACTCACTCATCTGGTTCAGACTGGTGGAACGTGCAGAAAATAAATTGCCTGCACACGTATGGATTTTGCTTACGGGCTGAACTGCTAAATAACTGCAATTACATTGAACTAAAAAAAAATTGGAGTTCCAACATAGCCATCTTATAGGTACCGGTGCTACACAAACCAATATTGGCATGTCATGTAATCAAATAAACATTCAAGAACTTTCTAGGCCTCATACACACAACAGTATTACGGATCAACGTTATACGGATACGTAATACAGAACCCATAGAAATCTATGGGCTCATACTTGTGCCTCGGATTCATTCAAGATGTGGAGCCATGGTCCATTAGATCCTGTATTACAGAAATATTCTCCCAAGTAGCATGGCTTCCAGGGGGAGAAATTAGTGCCACACCGAGGCACCATACGAAGTGCCTCCGGCTCTATAGTTACCATAGGGACTCGTGTATGAGGCCAGCTGTAGTAAAGGTTACTGATGACACCATATGTATTGGTCCTGGACTCCATACAAAAGACAATATTACTACTGCGAATACTTTAGTTTTCCAAGTTGCGTTCAAGTAAAATAAACAGCCAAAGAGTCTCAGCAAGATGAAATATTATAGGACGCTTATGGGTTTTCAATACAATATAAATGTCCTTGCCACACAAGGATAAAACAACTACCCCTTGATACGTTTAGCGCCTCCACAGGTCATAACGACACTTCCACACTGTCTTATTCCCTGTGGAGGGGCAGATTTACTTGAACAGGACATGTCCAAAGGCAAACCAGGTAATACCCCCAAACAGCTTTAACACTGGAATCATCTGAAGGTGAGTAACTCATTCAAAATTAGTCACAGATAACAAAACCATGCTGTTCATGGCGGAGGGCAAAAGGTCCATTGTCCAAAATTAGCCACAGATGTAGTAGTCTGCATTTAGACTGTTGTGCCCCTCAGCCAGATAACACGATTGACATCTGTTAGGCTACACGCACACATTGTGTAATTGGATACAGAAAATCCACATAAAACCGCAGGTAATTCGGCATTAAAATAATTTTATAATTTATTATTTTTTTGTATGCATTTTTAGATTCGTATTTTACATTTTGATGCAAAAACGCGTGCAGATTATCTGCTGTGGATTTTAGGTTTTTTTATACAACTTGTCAGATACAGTTCGGAGACAAAAAGCAAGATCAATACACACTGCAGGTTAATTTACACGCAGAAAAATTCTGTAAAGTGTAGATGGGATTACTTGAAATCTCAGGAACTTTGCTGGTACTGTATTTACACTGCGGATTTGCCGCCGAAATATCTACATCGTGTGCACGTGGGCTTAAGCTTCAAGTCATGTCACATTTGAGTCATCCATCTGACATATAGACCATATACTAAAAAGTAAAGAAATGTAGATTGTAATGCACCCATCGCAAGTAGGGGTACATTACAGCAATGTATGCCAAGAATGTCCTGGCATACTGGTTCCTACACAGGAGCTGGTGAGACAGGTGGTACTCCAGCATGCGAGCGCGCACAGCTCTTCAGATGATGTGCATTGCTTTACATTTATCTATTGTTTTATATGCTCGTATTTTTCACCATCTTTGGCTAGCTTTGTTAAAAACATAAAATGCAAAAAGTATAATCAATTCCTATGTAAACATACCAGCACCCTGACAGTCTGGCATGAAGACAGCGCCAGGTCAGCAGATTTACAAGCAAAGTGCCTGTAGGATTGTGATATACTGCAATGAAACCACAGTGCAGACAGGGTGACTCATACAATGAAACCAGCCAGGTGCTGGAAAACAATTACTGTACTTTACTTGTCCCTTATGCTCTCTTCCTAGATATGGGGACCGGAACCTGAATGCACTTAAACAGTGTTCACATGTATTTTAAAGTGCCAAAATCTGCATTAAAAAATTGCTTGGATTAACCTTCCCATTGACTTCAATGGGAATATGTGTCGTTAGTGTATACGGTGCAGTTTCTACACACGTGCAAAATGAAATTACGTATTAAAAAAAAAAATCTCCCAACTCATGGAGCGTTTTACACGTCGTGTATTCCATTGAACTCAACGGGAGGCAAAAGCATTTGGAAAAAAAAACCACTACTCTTAATACCCTTTAAAGAGGCTCTGTCACCAGATTATCAAATCACTATCTCCTATTGCATGTGATCGGCGCTGCAATGTAGATAACAGTAACGTTTGTTTTTTGTTTTTTTAAAACGATAATTTTTGGCCAAGTTATGAGCAAATTTATATTTATGCAAATGAGCCTTTCTAATGGACAACTGGGCGTGTTGTGTTTTTAGCAACTGGGCGTGTTTACTTCTTTCACTGCACAATCACACTGTGCTGTGGATCATGCTGGGCTGGAACAATGAGAAGTGGATGACACTGATTGGTCAGCGTCATACACTCCTCTGTACAACGCCCACTTGGTCAATAGTAAAAACACGCCCAGTTGTCCATTGAGAAACTCATTAGCATAAATCTAAACTAGCTCATAACGTGCTCAAAAATGATCGTTTTTCAAAATAAAAACCACTGCTGTCACCTACATTACAGCGCCAATCAGATTATGTAGGAGATAGGACACCTATAATTCCGTGACAGAGCCTCTTTAAATACACATCAAAATAAGAGTATTTATTGAAAAAGACCTTAAAAAGCGTGTGCGGATTTTGGATAATTTTTAGAGGCGGATTTTTTGCAGTCTCCAAATTATGCCATGTGAACATAGCTTTAGAGGAATAAGAGTATAAAGCAGGAATGATGGATCTTCAATAGTGCAAGTTGCCAGCATGCTCCTCAGGTTATCTAAATGCCAAGCAAATAAGAAAAATGGCACATCCATGGGTACATAACCAAATGCCTACAGCAATAGACCCCATGATTAGATTATGCCAGATTTATATATTCACAAAAAGACAATAAGCCTTGAGTACAAATGGTGCCACTTCAGACAGGGGAAAGGCTGATTGTATCAGTCCCTTAGGTCTGATTTAGACGGAGTGCAAACTCTGTTGTGAAAGACGGCAGTTTCAGGATCTGTGAAAACGGACATGTTTTTCACGGGCCCTTCACAAGGTCCGTTAAAACAACGGTGAACAGCCCCATTGAAATAATTGCAGCCGTGCGACGGCCCGTTAAAAAACTGGTGTACAGGCTCAGACTTTCTATTGAGCCCGTACACCACTTGCTCGGCTTTCCAAGGAAAGACGATCAGAAACAAAGCGGCAGTGCTCACCTGAGCACTTCTGCCGCTTCGTTTTATCGATCTGTGGGAGTCTCAGTGCTTAGACCCTCACCGATCAATACTTCTAAAACGTCACAACTTTTTTGAAAGTTTAGTTACCCTTTAAAGTACGTACGTATTAATGCTAGGCGTCACTTATATTAGCTACTGACTACTTTATGTTTAGTGTTCCTTTAACTTTACAGCCACCACTTACACGATAATTAAAGAGGCTCTGTCACCAGATTTTGCAACCCCTATCTGCTATTGCAGCAGATCAGCGCTGCAATGTAGATCACAGTAACGTTTTTATTTTTAAAAAACGAGCATTTTTGGCCAAGTTATGACCATTTTTGTAGTTATTCAAATGAGGCTTGCAAAAGTCCAAGTGGGCGTGTATTATGTGCGTACATCGGGGCGTTTTTAATACTTTCACTAGCTGGGCGCTCTGATGAGAAGTAACATCCACTTCTCTTCAGAACGCCCAGCTTCTGACAGTGCAGATCTGTGACGTCACTCACAGGTCCTGCATCGTGACGGCCACATCGGCACCAGAGGCTACAGTTGATTCTGCAGCAGCATCAGCGTTTGCAGGTAAGTCGATCTGAAAGTATTAAAAACCCCCCGATGTACGCACATAATACACGCCCACTTGGACTTTTACTTTTAAACACACCCACTTGGACTTTTGCAAGCCTCATTTGAATAACTACAAAAATGGTCATAACTTGGCCAAAAATGCTCGTTTTTTAAAATAAAAACGTTACTCTTATCTCCATTGCAGCGCCGATCTGCTGCAATAGCAGATAGGGGTTGCAAAATCTGGTGACAGAGCCTCTTTAAGCACCACCCATTCGTGTCCTTTTCGGACCTGGAACATTTTACAAAATATGTATATATCCATTAAGATTATGGATGCTCTTCACTCCCCATGTTGCAATATTTACTTCTCCATATATTTGCAGAACCTGAGAGTTAATGAAGCGTGGCTATTTGCGTGCATTGACCAGATTTAAAAAAATTAACAATTGTGACGAATTCAACGGCTAGACTTAATTTCTCAGTGATTTCAGGAAGGTGTGATGAATCCAAACTTCATGGTGGTTTCCCCACAATGTCAGCTCGTAGCAGTCTGGGCAAGCAGTGGCTCTCCACCTGCTCAAACTACAACCAATATGACTTATGCTTGTTTGCCTTCACATTAATTACATATGCTCGTTGCACATGAATGAATTAAATAATTATCCATGACGACACCACCCAAGGCATCAACGCTACCAATGTAGGCATCAACTGCGGGCTGTAGAGTAAGGAGACCAAAACCGAGAAAATTTTCTGTTACCATTACGAGTAACATTAAAGGCAGTTGCCGATCCCTTCTCTGCTTACACCTCTTTGAAAAATACTGTAGAATAAGGGCGGATTCACACAAACGTGAATTGCGTCCGTGCAGGCCGCGTGGTTTTCACACGGCTCGCACAGACCAATACAAGTCTATGGGGCAGTACAGACAGTCCGTGCTTTTCGCGCAGCGTTTGTCCGCTGCGTAAAAAGCGCGACATGTTCAATATCTCGGCGTATTTCGCACATCACGCACCCATTGAAGTCAATGGGTGCGTGAAAATCACGCAGGTCGCACGGAAGCACTTCCGTGCGAACTGCCTGTTTCGCGCAACAGCTGTCAAAAGGATGAATGTAAACAGAAAAGCACCACGTGCTTTTCTGTTTACAAACATCCAAATGGCGTGTCATAATGATGGCGGCTGCGCGAAAAGCATGCAGCCGCGCATCATATGATGCTGCCTCACGGAGCAGGTAAGTGGCTTTTGCGCATGCAAAACGCCGCGTGTTTTGCGTGCGCAAAAACACCACGTTCGTCTGAATCAGCCCCAAGAGCAAGCGAGAACCTCCATGAGCCAACTTGACTTTTTGTAGTTCCTAGAAATTAGAACTACGCCAAAAAAAAGCAACCCCAAAGGTTATGGTCCAGCAGCAAATTTCTCGGCATATAAACTACCTTGAATTTGTCCAGTCATGTGTATAAACAAATTTCCAAACTTTTTCTGCTCAGGCGGTAGACCTCATGAGGTTAGATCACTTCCACCACCATTATGCCAAATCTCAAAATCCAATTTAAAGAGGCTCTGTCACCAGATTCTCAAATCCCTATCTCCTATTGCATGTGATCGGCGCTGCAATGTAGATAACAGTAACATGTTTTTTGTTTTTTTTTTAAAAACGTTCATTTTTGGCCAAGTTATGAGCAATTTTATATATATGCAAATGAGCTTTGAAATGGACAACTGGGCGTGTTTTTTTTCGTATGTCCAACTGGGCGTGTATTGTGTTTTTAACTGGGCGTGTTTACTTGTGTTACTAACTGGGCGTTGTGAATAGAAGTGTATGATGCTGACGAATCAGTGACCAATCAGCATCATGCACTCCTCTCCATTCATTTACACAGCAGCATCACGTTCTTACTAGAACGATGTGCAGCCACATACACAAGTGTCCTGATAATGAATACACATGACCTCCAGCCTGGACGTCATGTGTATTCAGAATCCTGACACTTGTGAATCTTTTCTGTGAGCTTCCAGCAAGCCACGCGTAATCTCGTGAGATTACGAGGTAAACGAGATTTCGTTTCCCTTGCTGGAAATCTCACAGAAAAGATTCAGAAGTGTCAGGATTCTGAATACACATGACGTCCAGGCTGGAGGTCATGTGTATTCATTATCAGGACACTTGTGTATGTGGCTGCACATCGTTCTAGTAAGAACGTGATGCTGCTGTGTAAATGAATGGAGAGGAGTGCATGATGCTGATTGGTCACTGATTCGTCAGCATCATACACTTCTATTCACAACGCCCAGTTAGTAAAACAAGTAAACACGCCCAGTTAAAAACACAATACACGCCCAGTTGGACATACGAAAAAAAACATGCCCAGTTGTCCATTTCAAAGCTCATTTGCATATATATATAAAATTGCTCATAACTTGGCCAAAAATGAACGTTTTTGAAAAAAAAAAAAAACGTTCCTGTTATCTACATTGCAGCGCCGATCACATGCAATAGGAGATAGGGATTTTAGAATCTGGTGACAGAGCCTCTTTAAGTTCAATAACAACAAGGGAAAATTCCCAAAAATAAAGTTGCCTGACAATTGCAAGAACTCCGACGTCGTGCAACAATCTCAAGAATTCCGACCATGTTAGAATTCTTGAGCTCATTGGAAGACGTCCACAACTTTTTCCCTAGTGGGGAAAACTTAAGCCTGTGTGCAAGTTGCAGCAATTTTACTGCGACTTGCGGGCCTAGACCAGAAAATAGAGCAGCTGGTGACACTTTAAATGTCCTGAGGTTGTCCTGGGTTTCCGTCAGCAAGCTAGATATCGTTCTTTAGGGTGGTTTATGCTCCTCGAACAGGAAGTCCATTATAGATGCTTGTAAAACACCATATTTCTGCTCAAAGAAAGCGGAAACCGCAGGAAATCTGAAATGTACCTAATTGCTCTGTTTTTCTTTTTTCAGATCGCTCCTTTTGCATTTTGGCTTCTAAAACTTTACTGTATTAGGGAATTGATGTTTAGCCAATTCTTAACGCATATGTATGTATGTATGTTCCAATCCCCTATGAAGTGATATGTTCTGATTAATACAACGCCTTTCGTATGGGAATACTAAAGAGTGAGGAATATAATGTCAGCCTATCCCAAATTCCAAGTATGCAGAGATCTGTACACAGCAGAAGTGCTTGATAAGACCAAGACCCAGGAACAGACTTAACCCTTGCTTGTCCGACAGATCGATAAGCTTTCCAAAATAGTAAAAGGAATTTTTTAGGTTTACGGAGACCGTGCTTGTCACAAGTTCTTACCTTCCCCGGAATATAATGCAGAATGTTGTCTGAATGCGTCACTCTTCCAACGCCACTTTCATTCCCAAACAAATATGTCCACTTAGTTCTGCTGTCCTGCCTGTGAAGAGAGGTCGGATGAGACAGCTGCATGGAATCCTTTCACCGCTAGGCATACATCAATGTTATTATGAAATGTCAGGCTGACACCAGTGACTACAAAAACATTAACACTTTATGACCTATAATAAATGGTTATGAGCCCATGTGTCAAGAACAGCTTCACAATGTTATGACAAGTCATACGTTTCCTTGCGGCTGCTCTGAAGCGCTTGCCGGCCTTTGTTTTGTGCTTTTCTATCGTTTTTGGAAAGAATGTCACACACGGATTTCTTGTTTGTGGCCCGATGATACAATCACGGGGAACTATAAAGCACTCGTGGCAACCACAAGTTCTTGTTATCACGCTTACCATCCGGGATCCAGACGTTCGCCAAATACTAGAATTTTTAAACTGTAAAGCCGTAAAGGCCGATTTAGACCATTTTCTGTCAACTGGTTATGAAAGAGCATGACCAAAACTAACTAAAGGCAGATATCTGGGTAATGCCATTCTGCCATGTTGGATTGCTGCAGTCATTCTCGGGTGCAGTCATTTGTGACACTATTGGTGCACCACGAGACATGCTCAAATAATAGGTGGGCTGGAGCTGCACTTTCCTCACCTCATGAATAGAAACCCAGCAGAGGTCGATCTGCCAATTGTGATCAATCATAGTTTTAACTTATGGCATGGTCTTCTAGAGCATTAACCTTCACAGGACTAGTGTGAATGACAAGACGTTCAGAAAACGGCCATCTAAAACCTCTAGTGTACCTCCAGCTTTATTGATCATCGATGAGGCCAGCTCAGATGACGTGATCATGTAAGTGGCGTATTCACACAGATATATTCACATTCCTCTAGCCAAAACGGGGAATGAATTCTTTTCATTGCTCTCCTCTGAATAGATCTGTATATTTCTCTTCCCAAAAACAGGAGCAGACCTAACAGGCTAAAAATTTGGCAACCAAATGGTTCCATATGGAGTCCCTATAGCTGCATAGTACAGCATCATAGGGGCTTCTTTTGCCGCAGTACATGCGGCTCTGCACTTATCAGTCCAGATTTTTTATTACCGAGACCATCATTTATTCATGGAAATTGTAGGACAGATTGTCTCAAACACTTGTAGCAATAATGGCTGCTAAGAAAATTTTAAGCACATACATTAAATGGTGAGACTGATCCCATAACGGGCAAAAAAAGATTAAAGTGGTTTTTCCAGCCAATAAAAATTGGCCATCAATTGCTGAGGAGTCGTGGTCCGACTTTTGGGACCCCCGCAGATCCGCTGTTTTGAAGGGTACGAGTGCTGCTTCCCCTTCATTTCTTCTTGTGCACCGAGTAGTCGACACACATTCAGCGGCGATTCACAGGTATTGCACCCGTTTCGCTCATTGAAGTGAATGAGTGAAAAGGCTGCAATATCGGTGAATTGCTGCTAAATGCATGTCGACGACTCACAGTGAGCAAGAAGAAATGAAGGGGAAGCAGTGCTCATACCCTTCAAATCAGCGGATCTGCAGGGGTCCCGAAAGTCAGACCCTGACCCATCAGCTATTGATGACCTATTCTGGAGGATAAGCCATCAATTTTTAATGGCTGGAAAACCGCTTTAAATCTAATTAAAGGTTGACAATCCTGCATACTGAATCTAACACCTGAATTCCTTTATTGCAGTTTTACTGCATTATTTCATAATTTACGCAAAACCCGGGGAAAGGTGTAGACTGATAACAGTATTTTAGTGGCCGCCATAAACATTGCAGCAATCAATACAAGGTTACTGGAATTTTTCACATCAAGCATGTATCACAGGTAAACATGACACAGGCAGTTTAGTAATAGGCAGCATATAGACAGATCAGAGTGAGTCAATTCAGATAAGATTGTGCACCGCACCCCTGCCAGGATCTGACAATTACAAATGGGAGGTTCATTTAATATTGTACAGAGAAGTCTCGTACCCAGACAGCGCTCGGGCAGACATACGGATATCTTTACAGCTTTCTGCCTGCCAAGGAGCGCAATCGCTAGATCAACAGAATTTCATATCCTAGTTTAATGTCACTACTACCACGTGGGAAACCTCAGATGATCTGCAAAAAGTAAATGCTATCAAGTAATGAATGGGCACAGGATTAAAGGGGTTGTCCAGTCAAAAGAAATTGATAGCCTATCCTCATGATAGGCCATCAATATCTGATCGTGGGGGTCTAGCCGTTTTGAAGAAGCCGTGGTGCTTGTACGAGCGCTGCTTCCCCTTCATTTGTTATCTGCTCGCACTGTGAATTGCCGACACACTTGTATCTGCGGTTCACAGTCTTACGGCTTTCTGCCATGCAACTGAATTGGAGAAGGCTGTAATAGTGTGAAAATTCACGCGGCAAAAGCGCACGTAATACGCATCGTGCGCATCTGACTTACAGCAGGGCCCAATCAGAAAAAAAGGGGTTAAACACTTTATCTAGTGCAGGGACCCTTTCATTAAAAAGGCACGGCTATGGGTTTCCAACTTTGACACCCATTAAAGAGATATTCTGTGAGGTCAGCATATAAAATATAAAAAAAATAAATCCCGAGCAGAAACTAGAAAAATAGGCCTGGTTTCCCCTAGCAACCAATCACAGTGCAGCTTATATTTTTAAATAGCAGTCTAGGAAATGAGAGCTGACCTGTGATTGGTTGCCATGGGCAACAAGGCCAATTTTTCAGAATCAACTTTCTCAAGATGCTCCTACAGTTGATTTTACATGTCCATAACATATCATCATAAAGATGAATAGTCCTATTTTTGCAGTGCTATCTACTCAACTATATCAAGGATTGTTAGGAAAAATATATTTTTTTCTCTGCTCAAATTCTTCACACCACACGAGAACATGCGATTCAATTTCACTGTCTTAACGTAATACAATTAGGACAAGTAATTTTGTCTACAGTAACATACTGAGGGTGGGGGATGGGAAGACCCCCAGGGCTTAATTGTCCCTGTTTTCTAACTGCTTGAAACTTAATTATAAAAAACTGTTGGTGTGGTAAATGCATTATTTTTTGCAGGAAGGAGGGGGTTAAAGTTCAGTAACCCTTTAAACTACATCAAATTGACCTCTCTTTGTAAAACTAGTAGTAATTAATTACATTTATAAGATAATTATACTCCCAAACTGACACAGCACCATCCCGACACACAAAGGCTCATGGAAATAGAGTCGGTAAAGGGAAATGTCAAAATTCTGACTTTAAAAATGGCGCACTTGGGGTCCATATAGAAAAAGCAGTTTTGACAACTTTTAAGACATGGAGTGATGAACCTAAAATTCTTTGCAATATTTTAATGTAAGCAAAAGTTTCATAAATTCAGGAGTGCAAATGCTATAAAAGTTGTCTTGTGCGAGACCTATTCCTTACACATGAGATGCTTGTGTGAACGACAAATAATATGCCCAGAAAACTTTTTTTCATGCCCCCCCCCCCCCCCATGCACTTTATTGTCTTCCCACAAATATAGTTGGAAAGTGAAGCAAGTACACTACAACATCTTGTTTAGTATTAAGCGGCAGCTGTTCTGTCAAGTATAAATGATGGCATCAAATTCTTTAAGGGGAATCGCAACCCCCCCCCCCCCTATATATTAAACACACGATCAGCTACATGATATGTCTGTTGAGGGGTGAGCGGCTACAGGACATCTCCGATGCTGCACATTACTAAGGGGAACCAAAAAGAATTGGCCCAAAGAAAAATAAATCCCCCCCCCCCCCTCTCCCAAGGAATAGACATCCAGTGGGGTCTGCCAATAACTTTACAAATAAGACACTTGCCAGATCCCTCTGAAAGTAAGAGTCTATTAAAAAAAAAAAAAAAAAAAAAAAAAGGGGGAGCGTGTATGGGCATCTTAAAAGTTTCTTTACAATCCACAAACTGAACTATCTGGTCTGTTCTCCCCCCTGCTCCTCCAAAACATACAATAGATATGCAAATAGAGCAAATACAAAGCAACGAACTTCCAAAAATCACTTCTAACTGACTACACAAACTTTCCCACAAGCTCCACAACTTCCACCCTATTCTCTCACCATGGACACTCCGCACAGATCACGGACAGACGTTCATTAATCTTCCATAAAGGCCATTTATATAGTGATCTTTCATTCCCAGACTGCTGAAGATTGGCATTCATGCAAAGAAATTGCTAAAAGCGGAGTGGACTTCCACCACAATGTTGCTGCCATGTGATCAGATACTGAAGCTCCCATGTTACATTTTGTATCAAGTGTAAGCACAACATTCCTGAACAGTTCTGAACAATTCAAAATAAAATTGAATGTAGCATGTGATCAGACAGAGGTATAGCAATATAAAAAACGTTTGTGATTACACATAGGTGTGAAGTTATTACGTAGCATGTGATCAGACAGTGGTATGAAGTTATTATGTAGCATGTGATCAGACAGTGGTATGAAGTTATTATGTAGCATGTGATCAGACAGTGGTATGAAGATTGTATGTGATCATATAGGTATGAAGTTATTCTGTAGCATGTGATCAGACAGAGGTATGAAGATTGTATGTGATCATATAGGTATGAAATTATTCTGTAGCACACATAGTATGAGAAGTGCTGGGATCACATGTAGCTTGCATGCAGTGACTTACTCTTTGCCTTGAATGGAGTTCTTCCTGGAGAAGGAGTATCGAAACTGCCGGTGAGGCTGCGGTACACAGCTCAGATTCCCCATCCTGATCACTAAAGTTACTGATCCACACTGAGCACAGAGCAGAGCACTGCGCTCCTACTCATCCTCACTTCCGCTCACACGGGTGTAAATGTGGGTGTCACCCTGTGAGCAATCACTCCGCAGCCTGCCCGGGCAACACACCCGCCTCACTGACCATATACACAGCCTAGACTGGGGCTGACACGGGTGTGTGAATGGGGAGGAGGCTCAGCCTTGTGATAAATATCCTCAATTACCCCATATCCCTTCTGTAAGGGAATACCTGCTGGGAGAGGCAAATAAGAAGCCGCCCGTACTTGGGGGTGGATTTTTCCGGACATTAGATCAAACCTGATCACACATGGTGCAATTGTAATGAAGTTTACTGAACAATGATTGCACTGGAAATGTATCATTGTACATACAACCTGCGTGTCTCCTGCTGTAGCAGAATACGACTCACAGTATGTCCAGAGACTAGGAGTTGTAGTTTTGCTACAGTTGGAGAGCCGCAGGTTGGAGATATTATATGATTGTTAAAAACTAAAACAATTTCCCACCGTTTGATGAGAATTTGTTCCGATGATCAACTATAGAACTTTATTTATAGACTAGAAGTTGCTTAAACTTTTTCCTCAGTTGTCATAGCCTATGGTCAGCTATCGGAAAATGTTTTAATTATATGCCACTTCACCTAGCTTTCCCAGACTCCTGAAAAGCCGACCTGTCTAATTATGCAACCCTAAATTACTGCTTCAATAGGATACTTTGCCATTCAGGAGTCTGCAAAAGTTAAGTGATAACCCCCATCAGAGTAGCAATGGCAGCGCTGCAGTTTCCAGTAATTCTGTTATTTCCTGGGCTCTGTTCACACTGGCGTCATGGCTTCTGTTACTATTGGAGCCCTGACAGTAATAATGGATATATTGTGTAACAGATTCTAATAATGGCACCATTAGGTTTGTCATTTTTTACATGAACGAATAGTGCAGCTGACTATGGTATCCTGACTCTCGAGCACCAACAGAAGCCTGTTGGAACTGACCCTTAGGCCTCATTCACACGGGCGTTTCCGTTTTGCGTCCGGAAAAAACGGACACTTTTTTCTGCGTTGCAGTTAGTGTGGCATCAGTGTTTTTCCGTGTGGCATCAGTTGTTGATGTCAGTGTTGGTGCACATTTTTCTTTTTATTTCTTTGCATTTCAAGGAACTGGCGCGTGAATCACAGACAGCACACGATGTGCGTCCGTGTGTTCTCCGTGATTTTCACACACCCATTGACTTCAATAAGGGCGTGGTCCGCAAAAAACGGACAAGAATAGGACATGCAGTGAGTTTCACGCAACGGAAACACGCTGCGTGAAAAACACCATGTCTGAAGAGCCCCATTGAATTGCATAGGTCCATGTGACGGCAGTTGTTTTAACGGCCGTCACACGGACGCATTCAATGTTCGTGTGAATAAGGCCTAAGGCTATGTTTGCACATTGCCATTTGTTGCAGATTTTTGAGCCAAATCCAGAATTGTTTTCAAAAGAAATTGGAAATATAAATGAAGAACTTAGGCGGGATTCACACGAATGGGTCGTTCCCGAGCCCGAGTGCCGGTCGGTAAAATCGGCCATTCTGCCCGGCCGGTTTGCATAAAGTTTTGCATCCGTGCCGGGCCGGGCAGATCCGGACAGTGACATCAGCGGCAACTCCTGAAGGGGAATCCCCATGTGTTCGGGGATTCCGCTTCAGGAGTTTCCCCTGATGTCACTGCCCAGATATGGACAGAGACATCAAGCGCTCTGTCCAGGAGCGGAATCCCCGAAAACACGGGGATTCCGCTCCTTCAAGGAGCTAAAGTGCGGCTAGCACATAGCAGAGCGGGGAGATACCTCCCCGCTCTGGTATAATGGCGTCGCTACAGTAGTAGCAGCCGCAGCAGCTAGCGGCGCCATCGAAGGTGTCGCCGGGCCAGGGTGATTTTAACAAGCAGGGGAAGGGAGCCAGCGCAGTGCTCCCTCCACCTGCTGTACACCCCGGCCCTGCCACACAGTGTGCAGCGATGCCATTCGTCAGAATGGCATCAACTCCTCCTCCTCACATGCACTCTGCGCTGTGAGGAGGAGGAGATAGAGCGCAAGCGCCGGGAAACCCGGCCATCACTCGGAACACATTCCGGTGATGGCCGTGTAATACCCGGCCCCATAGACTTCTATGGGAGCCGGGCGGCCGGGTGCCCGGGCAAAGATAGAGCATGTCCTATTTTTTGACGGCCGGATTTCCCGGCCGTCAAAAAATCGGTCGTGTGAATAGCCCCATTAGGGGTCTATTATTCCTAATGAAGCCGGGTGCTGGCCGATTTATGAACGGCCGGCACCCGGCCGGGAAACCCTGCTGTGTGAATGAGGCCTTATACTTCTCCTTCCTCCTGGATTCAGCTATAAAATCTGCAACAATTCGTGATGTGTGACCATAGCCTAAGACCTCCTTTACACATTGTAGATTTCGTTGCAGAAATTTCTGCGACTAAAAATTATTCTTCTCAATGGTTTCTGCAGCAGGCACAAAATCTGCAGTGAGTGCTGGGGGCCTAAAGATGATCGGGCAAAAGAGCGTTCATATGTACTCTTGCTCTTGATCATTGCCCTGTGTAAACAGGGTAGCGATCAGCCAATTAACGAGCCAACGCTCAATCATGTGCTGATCGTATAATTTACGCAGCATGTAAACCGGGAGATGTACTGCCAACATGATGAAAAAGTATGGGGATCATTGTAACAATCCCTCGTCCCCATATATAACCAATCATTACTCCTTGTGAAAGGAGCAGACGAGTGTCAATCTCTTTGATCGGTGCTCGTTTTCACGGCCCATATTTGCCGGTGTAAAAGGACCTTAAAAGGGCTATCCGGGAACCAAAAATTGCTTTGCATTCCTATTTTTATGTAAAAGAAGTCACTTACTAATATACTTTAAAGAGGCTCTGTCACCAGATTTTGCAGCCCCTATCTGCTATTGCAGCAGATCGGCGCTGCAATGTAGATTACAGTAACGTTTTTATTTTTAAAAAACGAGCATTTTTGGCCATGTTATGACCATTTTCGTATTTATGCAAATGAGGCTTGCAAAAGTCCAAGTGGGCGTGTTGAAAAGTAAAAGTACAACTGGGCGTGTATTATGTGCGTACATCGGGGCGTGTTTACTACTTTTACTAGCTGGGCGCTCTGATGAGAAGTATCATCCACTTCTCTTCACAACGCCCAGCTTCTGGCAGTGCAGACACAGCCGTGTTCTCGAGAGATCACGCTGTGTCGTCACTCACAGGTCCTGCATCGTGTCGGCACCAGAGGCTACAGTTGATTCTGCAGCAGCATCAGCGTTTGCAGGTAAGTAGCTACATCGACTTACCTGCAAACGCCGATGCTGCTGCAGAATCATCTGTAGCCTCTGGTGCCGATGTGTCCTCGCTCGTCTGACACGATGCAGGACCTGGGGAAGTGACCTCACAGCGTGATCTCTCGAGAACACGGCTGTGTCTGCACTGCCAGAAGCTGGGCGTTGTGAAGAGAAGTGGATGATACTTCACATCAGAACGCCCAGCTAGTAAAAGTAGTAAACACGCCCCGATGTACGCACATAATACACGCCCAGTTGTACTTTTACTTTTCAACACGCCCAGTTGTACTTTTGCAAGCCTCATTTGCATAAATACAAAAATGGTAATAACTTGGCCAAAAATGCTCGTTTTTTAAAAATAAAAATGTTACTGTAATCTACATTGCAGCGCCGATCTGCTGCAATAGCAGATAGGGGTTGCAAAATCTGGTGACAGAGCCTCTTTAATAAAAAATTCGGTACTAAATGGTGCCGTTCAAACCCGGTGAACTGTTCCTGGAAGTCCTGGAGCTTTTCTAATATTGATGATGCGCCGACACGGCCCCACGTGACTGAGGACTTGCTTCATGTACTGTTCGTGTCGACTTGTTATCAATGGCATGACCGAAAGGGGCTGTCACATTGCCTATTGCTGGAGTCCCCGAGCAGAGCATCAGCTAGCTCTTTGCTCCGGACTCCAGCACTGCTCCCGACATTTGGCCAGTGACTTCAGGGGTTTCCTACAGCTGGAGTTCTGGAGCAGAGCTTCCGCTGATGCTCTGCTCGGGGATTCCAGCAATAGGCAGTGTGACAGTCCCTTGCGGTCATGCCATTGATAACACGCCGACACGAACAGCATAGGAAGCAAGCCCTCAGTCACGTGGGGCCGCGTCGGTGCGTCTTTAATATTAGACAAGCTCCAGGACTAACCGGGAACAGTTCACCGGGTTTGAACGGCACCATATAGTACCAAATTTGTAATTAAAGTACATTATTAAGTGACTTCTTTTTACATAAAATGATGAATGCAAAGCAACTTTTGGTCCCCGAATAACCCCTTTAAGGCCTCATGCACACGAACATATTTTTTTCCTCCCGTAAATACTGGCGTAAATACGGGTCCTGTGTCACACGTATTCGACCCGTATTCCACCAGTATTTACGGACCCGTGCCTGTAAATACGGTCCGGTGTCACCAGTATTCCACCCGTACTTACGGATCAGTTTTCTCTGCACTAATCGACAGCCCCGTCTCTCTATCAGTGCTGGATAGAGAGAAGGGGCAGCCCTTTCGGGCATGGTTTCCGTAGCGATTCAAAGTAAAGTAAATTCATACATACCGTTGTCTTGGTGACGCGTCCCTCTTGACATCCAGTCCGGCCTCCCTACATGACGCGGCAGTTCATGTGACCGCTGCAGCCTGTGATTGGCCTGTGATTTATTACGGCCTGAAATAGGACATGTTCCATATTTTTCAACAGCATGGGCACCTTCCCGTAAGCATACGGGAAGGTACCCGTGGCCAATAGAAGTCTATGGGCCCGTAATTACGGCTCGTAATTACGGGCGTTTTTTTATGTTTGTGTGCATGAGGCCTAAGGCTTGATGAACAGATCCATAAAGGGATATTCCATAAGATACCATCGTGAGGATCGGACTGCCGGTACACCGTTTACACCGAGGGACCACAATTTATCTAAACCAAAATGTAGCAGTCATAGCGAAAGTTTTCATGTCTTTGGCGATAATTTAATTGTTTCAGATCAATGAAAAATTGTGACTCATGCTTAAAAATTTGTCTTGTAGCTAGACAGCACGGAAGTTTTTTGTTTTTTTTTTACAATTTCTTAATATAATCAGTACAATGCCAAAGACACTGGTTATATATTTGGCTAATTGATAGGGGTAAACATTTACAGCACTGGAAAAAGGGTCTGCTTTTTATTCCCAGAAAAAGCATCATTCTTGTCTGGTATTGAAGCTCAGCCCTGTTCCAGTAAGTGGGATTGAGCTGCAATACCAGACACAGCCTCTGGACAACAGTGGCGCTGTTTCTGGGGGGGGGGATATAGATTCTTTTTTCTAATTTCATGCAACCCCTTTAATGCACACTAAGGGCCGGTTGACATCCGCAATGGAAAGTCAAACGGAAACCACAGCTTCCGTTTGCATCACCATTGATATCAATGGTGATGGAAACATTGCTAATGGTTTCCGTTTGTCACCGTTCCGGCAGGTTTCCGTTTTTTCAACGAAATCAATAGCGCAGTCGACTGAACCCCTGAACGAAAAGCCAACGCTGATGTGAACAGTCCCTTAAACATTAGGCAGAAACAATTTAAAAAAGCTGGACCACAAGTTTTGACGCAAGATATACAAATGAATGACCTGAGCAGACTCTCGACCAATCAGATGCATGAGAGGTCTCATGTGGTTGCATATCACAAAGATGTGGCCACATCAGGACAACTTTTCAATCATCTTTACTTTATTGGCCTTGAGTAAAAGTCTATTTACAATGGCCAATCATTTCTACAATTTGCTGGATTCTGACTCACCAACGTCCGATATTTTTGCTGACCAATGAACAGATTTACATTGGTTGGAAGTGATTGTTTTGTCCCCAGAGGAGTGGAGGTTTTGCTCCTATTATCTGTCATATCAACAAATTATCACTATGTGTATATATATAGCCAGATATACCCAATATTCCTCGAATGAAGAAAAGCCTTCAGGAAAAATGCAAGTATTAGATAAGAGCTTTATGCAAATGGTTTTGTGTGCCTTGCAGCTAACTGTCCCTAAATTCCAGAGACGCCAGGTTGTAAAGATTTGTCTTTGGGGTGGGTTTACACACGACAATTTCACATACAATGTGATTAATTCCAACCACAAAATCATATGTATATCTTCAGACAGGCCCTATCGCGATCAGGGTCGTAAACTGGAGCCTTCTTCTGTTATATGGGACCGACTGGTCTCCCTATGTTATGATGGCCATACACCTTAGATAGCTGTCGGCTGAATACTTCTGCGGATAGCTATTACTCCCAACCCCACCAACATGCCTGATCCTTCTTTTTCCTAATATCTGCCATACGTTGAGAGTCGGGACAATCCCATACACATTAGATGGTTGGCCAATACCGACGAAATCGGCCTGTTCGGCAGATGTTCATCTAATGTTTATGGGCACATTTAGACTGCAATCAATGTTATAAAGGGATGGCAGTACCCACCAATTTTGGCGTGATCAGCCAACTATCTAATGTGTATGGGAATCTCCCAACTTTCTCCAACCAGAGTCGTCGTGGAAGAGAAGGATAGGGGGCATTAGTCACTTCCTGGCTCTCCCCATTCAAAAAGTTATGCACACTTGGCTTTTCTTGAATGTTTATGATGGAGTTGGATGGAATAGTTGTCATCCAAATGAACATTTGACTGCCAGCTATCCCATGTGTATGGCCAGCTTAACCTGAAGCTCATAGGCATAATGCAAAATCTGTATCATCAAGACAACCCCTCTCCATTTGCTCTATAAGGACATACGAATGTCATAAAGGATGATCCCCATTTTTGGAAACCTCTATAAGTCAGACCGGAGAGCTGCTAATTAGAGCTGCTTATGCTCTAGTTGACTCGACTGTCAATGTCTTTCATGATCATTCATTCATTTGAATCTGTGGCCAGGACCAAACTTCCAAGAGCCGGAACTGTGGCAATTGGCTGATCACCGTGGTGGTTGTTTTTTGAAAAGGGGTTGTATTCATAAAACAATCCCTTTAAGTTTTGTTTTTTAAATAAAAAATTACAAAAATAAGTTATATTGTAGATTTAAAATGCATCTTCTGACAAAACAAAAGGATTGGACATGTTAAAAACCACCGTGCCCAGTCCTAGTTTCGACTGTGCTATAAATTACTAGGAATCAGCCCAAAAATTCAGCATATCACACTGTTAGGCTTCGTTCACATCTGCGCCAGGGTCCCGTTGCGTCTGAGCTTTTCGTCGGAACGGGACTCTGACTGACACAAACGTAAACCAAAGGTTTCTGTTTCCATCACCGTTTGTTTCAATGGTGACGGATCCGGTCCCAATGGTTTCCGTTTTTCTCAGTTGTGCAAGGGTTCCGTCGTTTTGACGGAATCAATAATGTTGATGGAAACGGAAACCTTTTGTTTCCGTTTGTGTCAGTCAGGGTCCCGTTCCGACGGAAAGCTCAGACGGAATGTCGGAACCGGACCCTGGCGCATATGTGAACGAAGCCTTAGCATGTTAGGGAAGCTAAAGAGATTGGGTAAGTTGGCATTTGACATGCAGGATTCTTTGTTCCCATGGATGATAAGTCGATGCCAGAGAAATCTGACTCCGCTTATTCCCCTCTACCCATTAAAATATACATGCATGCTCGGCTGAGAACAGCGTGCATGTTTATGGTGGAGACAGGAGAACTTGTTTGACCAACACCTATCTCATATGCAGGGCTGGCCTAATGTTGGATGGTACCCCCATATGGTATTCTATTATACAGTTTAGTGCCAAAACATATGCGCCATAGAATACTGCGCACAATTGACAGTGCCATATGCTGGCAAAATACCAATGCTATACAGTGCAGCCACACTGTACACTACAAAAATATTATAGTGTACAGCAGCAGTGCCACACAGAGTAAATACCACCATACAGTCCACATAACAGCTCCATATATAAAGTCATCTAATAACAGTGCTATATAATGCCTAAACAACACTGCTATAGAAGTAATATGAAGATTTGTGGTGGTCACAAGCCCCAGGTGGCAGGCCATCAGATTGCACACTCCTAAAAGTGGTTTTACACGGCCCGCCGTGGGCCGTGTAAACGAGCGCCGGTCAATGAGACTTGTTGATCGGAACTCGTTTGCTCCTTTCACATGGAGTTATGTATGGGGAGGAGCGCTCGTTACTGTGATCGCTCGTCCCTATACATTTCTATCATGTCGGCCACACACCTCCCAGGGAGACGTGCTGCTGATAACGATAATATTTTTGGCATCTAAAATGATACAATCAGCTGATGAACGAGTTTGCTCGTTCATCGGCTGATCATTGCCCTGCACACTCATTTGCCCAATAATTGGCCAGTGTAAGACGCCCCTGTTCATGTTTATGGCCAGCTTTACCATGATTTGCTTATCACGAGTCTTTAAAGGTAAAATTGTTAAAAAGTAATAACATATACTAAAATGGCAGAAAGACAATAGGAAGACAAGCGTGAAGGGCACAAAAGACAAGTCTAAACCTGTTGAACACAATGATAGGTATTGAGACTGATTGAATTTCAATAGTAGTCCTCCATATGCCTCAAAACACACTTTCGCAGCAGCACAGACAAAACTGGAATATTTTTCGTAGCAATATATTGTTTTCATTCGTAGTGGGGCCTCTCTGATGGTACTAGTTCATGCTACTAAATCCAGAGACAAAAAGGATAAGACATTGTAGGAAAGTAGGGCATGTAACCCACGTCTCTTGAAAATGTTGTAGTGCGTGTGGAGGGATGGATCTCTGGGACGTTTACTTGACTTATGGGGAAAAAGTTCTTTCCATGGGCTTTATATCAGCCGCAGAGACCCCTTTCACATAACTATGGCCTTCACCATAGGCCCCTTTTCAGATATGCAGTCATAGATTAACCACCATTGGCCAGAGAGAATGAATTAATATACATGTTTGGAGTCATAGGAAAATACTATAGATGGCTGCGCTCTTTGGGCCAAGACTAAAAATTATCTGCAATATCTTGTGGCTATTCATACATGTTGTTGATAAAGGACTTGTGTATGGCTCTAGATTAGCCTGTCGGCATATCTGTATTTTTGCAAGAAAACGAATGAGATCTACACACAATGCCGACAGTGCAACACAAACATGGTGTGAATCCCATAAGAGAAGGAAACGAGTGTGAGTTTTATCCAGCTGTTGCTTCACTGGGGATCTCATGAAGGTGACATGTGTCTTGTAAGCATCAGTCACTGAGAAGACAAGGGGAACGCAAGGTCACATAGGGCAAAAAACATATTTCTTCTGGTCAACCTTATTGGAAACTGCCCACTCGCTCGAGGTCTCTGAGTTGGCTCCAGGCTAAAAGTGTGCAGCAAGAGGAGGTGAGTACAATAAGGTTTTGTTACAGACACCGTGTGGCCGAAATATCTTTGAGAATTACAGAGATCAGTCCTAGAAGAGAATGTTAATGCCCTTCAAAATACTGGTTAAAATAAATTAAAGATCACTCTCAAGCAAGTTTAGTCTTAAAAAGTTGCTGCACTTTCAAAAAACTTTTGATATGTTATAGAGAAACATATTTTTGATCGATTGGGTCCAGGTGCTGAGACCCCCACTGTTGGCTGAAATGATAGCGCAGAAGCGCTCAACTGTGCTGAAGATGGGCTCATAGACATTCTATGCTAGCCATCTTCAGCCAGACAAGGAGCGCCGATCACAGCCGAATGTGCAGGGCGCTCAGCTGAGCCGTTATGTACTTTATTTTCAGCCATAGGTGGGGATCTCAGCACCAGGACCCCCACCGATCAAAATTTCTGATATGTCTAAATGACATAGCAAAAAGTTTATTGAAATTGCGGTTACTCTAAGTTTGGAAAGTATAGTAGAATAGCTAAGTAGTATTCCCCTGTTGTATCACTTCTATTGGACATTGAAAGTCAGCAGTAGGACTGACAGTATAACACCAGATTCACACAGGGAAGATTTTGATGTATCTTTTAAGCTAAAACAAGGAGTGGATACAGAATAGAGATACAGAATAAGACTTTCCTTTAGGCCGGATTCCCACGTAGAGGAAACGGTGCGGAATTTCCGCAACAGTATAAACGGCTTTCTTTGGCAGCAGAAATTCCTTTCGAAAAACCACACCACAATGTAGTTCGATTTTTTGGACGGAATGTACTGAGGGTTCCAGGTCGGACACAATGCATGATGTTTAGGCAGCGCATCCAACCTGTGGGAACCCGGGCTTTAGGATGCACTACTGGCCTTGGCTTAAAAATAAATCAATTACATTTTTTTTACAAAACTGTGAACCCGGCCTAAATTTTTTAATATGGATAAGATATAGAAATAAAAAACACACATGGTTGTATTGCTGCCAGTTTTGAGCAGTTCTCAGGATATTGAAGTGTATGAACGGAAAACAAGCTCTCCATGTTTGATAATTGTTTTCTTAAAAATCTGAGGGTATTTTTTTTTTTTTCTTAACAGGTGCAAAATGCAGCTGGATGGTGACTCCAGACTACCCTTATCAATTTGTGTTGCCATTATCTAACTTAGAGATAGCAATACGGCCTACAGCAATCTAGCCAATCAGGCACATTCAATTTCATTTGGCCATTACTCATGTATCAAAACTGCCTCAATATGTACATGAGTTTTTGCTACCATTTCAGTGGCATAACTACCACCGTTGCAGCTATAGCGGCTGCTTTGGGCCCACAGCATGAGGGGGCCCATGCAGCCCCATCGGCATGGCCCCCCCATGGCCGGTGGCGCTGCGAGCAGCCACTATGGCTACATTCAAAAGAATCTGCATCCAGAGGACGCAGATAATATCGAGTACTATGGCAGAGCAAGTAGGCATCTCCCGGCTCTGCCATTTACTAGGTTATAGGCCACATTCAGCCTATCAGGCGCAGGGACAGGATCCCTGTGCAGGCCGGCGTGATTACATCAGTGGATCACGCCGGCCTACACAAGGATCCCATTGGTATTGTGGAGCAGCTCCGTTTATCGCGGGAAAGGGGCCTAGGGGAGTACAATTTTTATGTTTTATTTGTTTGGGTGACGCTGCCTACAAGGGGGAAGTAGGGGGCACTGTCTACAAGGGGGGTGGCGGGCTGTATGGCACCATCTACAAGGGGCAGGTGGGGGCAGGGCCGGCTCCAGGTTTATGTGGGCCCTTGGGCGACACAGACTTAGTGGGCCCCTTTACGGGGGAACTCATGGCGGCAGTAAAATGCCCAAAATCGTCACTTTGTGCCCCATATAGACGTTAGGCCATGTTTATGCCCCCATATAGAAGTTAGGCCCCAAGTTTGTACCCCCATAAATTGAGTGCCCTCTGTAGACAGTGTTGTCAGGGCAAACCCCAGAGCCATAGTACCGGGCAGAGCACTACTAGCACTCTGCCTGGGAGTGGCGTAGCTAAAGGCTCATGGGTCCTGGTGCAAGAATTCAGCTTAGGCCCCCCCTAACCCTCCCCAACACCACCAGACCCCTGCGCACACCTATGCCCAGCTGCCTTGCCCGACAGATCCCATGAATGCCCCACAATATAATGCCCCCCATAGTATAATGCCCCCATAGCTGACCACCACAGTATAATGCCCCCCATAACTGCCCCCGACACAGTATAATGCCCCCATTACTGCCCCCACAGTATAATGCCCCCCATAGCTGCCCCATACAGTATAATTCCACCATATAGTATAATGCCCCCCATACAGTATAATTCTCCCCATAGCTGCCACATACAGTATAATGCCCCACACAGTATAATGCCCCCATAGCTGCCCCATACAGTATAATGCCCCCCATACCGTATAATGCTCCCCATAGCTGCACCATACAGTATAATGCCCCCCATAGCTGCCCCATACAGTATAATGCCCTCCATAGCTGCCCCATACAAAATAATGCCCCCAAAGATGCCCCATACAGTATAATGCCCCCTCAGCAGCTACAATATGACCCCCTCCCATACCTAGTATAATGCCCCCATATGTACCTAATAGAAAAATAATAACATAATTACTTACCTACCCCCGTTCCCACGACGTGTGGAGGATCCTTTTCCTTCTCTGCACTGTCCTGTGAGTGACTCGTTGCAGACAGGCGCAATGTCGTCACTACATCGTGCCTGCCTGCGCCAAGCTACTCACGGCACAGTTAATGCTGGAGTCCACAGTGAATGCGGACACAGGCTTAGTTGGAAGCGGGACCAGCGTGGTCAGCGCTGTGTGACAACAGGCTTAGGGGCCCGGTCGCAGTTGCTAGCTATGCCAGGCTGGGACACTGCTCTGTTCCTGACATCACTGTCCATATATGGATAGCGATGTCAGGGGCTCTCCCAGAGACGGAGTCCCGGAACAGAGCCGCTAACGCTCTGCCTGGGACTACTCTCCTTCTTACATCACTGTCCATATATGGACAGTGATGCCTTAACGACGGCAGTGTCAGCACCCGGTGGCCGAGTGGGCCACGCCACTTGTCTGGGTTTGCCAGGTGCTGATGCCAGCCCTGGGTGGGTGGTACCATCTACATGGGGGAGGTGGGGGCAGTATCTACAAGGGTGAAGTGGGGGGTACTATTACAAGGACAAGGTGGGGTACTATCTACAGGGGGGGCTGTTTTGTTTTTTTACTGTAGTTAATTACTTTTTGTTTCACAGTAGTTTACCCAGAGGCGTAACTTGAAGCTCCCTGGTGCCCAAATCCAAAATATGTAACAGGGCCCGCCTACCATGTGCCATTTATAATACTGGTGTCTTAAGAGGCAGAGGGGACTTCGGGCATCCTCAGGCACCAGGGCCCGGTTACAACTGCTACCTTTGCATCCGCTATAGTTACAGCCGGTAGTGCACATTATGACTATTAGTAGAGAAAATGTGTTTTTTCTGAATAATGGAGTAAATCTTCAAAAGTCAGAATTAGGCACTGGCTTTATTTACTTTCCGTCTCGGGTCTGGTATTTTTTATGCCAAGAGCTGTAATCTGTGTTTCAAAAAGAATCTCTTGACGTTATTAGGAACTCTTCATAATATTATCAATTTTATGTATTTATTTTTTTAGACACGTGAACCTGTATGTTTTTATGTGTAGAAAGCATTGGACAAAACAGTATTTTACTTTTTTTCTTTTTACATGAAAACTATTAGAGTGTGGATTGCAAAAATCACTTCGTATTTAACGATTAATTACAAAAATTACTAAAAACTACATTCGGTAAAATCTTTTATCCACAGAACTACGATAAAATCTTTCAGGTGAACTTTTTTTTTTCTTTTAACATTGATTTTTATTGCAAAATTTAGAAAATGACAGTATGGATAAAGAAAAGATGTAATATCATTTCTATGACATAACGATAAGGAGATTCATTACATATTACAACAAGGTAACTATAACATTGCGGTTGAATGACGAGTAATAAAAATGGCGTCCATAGCTTTGATCACAAAAAGAAGAACTATTGCTTTTAATCAGTGAGTATCAATATTGTGCATTTCCTTTTTAAATTGTTGTTGTTCCATTACTAAGGGGAAAAAAGCTGGCGAAAGACAAATGATAGCTGCCAGCCAACTACCCATCTTTGTCCCACTTATACCTCCGTGTACTCTCTATTCCATACAGGAACGCACAGAGGTTTTTTGATGGATTCTATGTGAAAGGAAAATCGTATTTTCCATTGCGTGCCATATTACAGAGGTAATACAGAACTGTGGGTACTCCGTGTGTTACCATACAGACTCCTTGCCCATAGCTTTTCTGTGTGAATGAGGCCTAATGTTCTTATCAGGCTTCGTCAAAAAAGCATGTTATATCTATGGAGGAAGGAAAGTTGGCAAGTGGCTTTCAGACATCTATGAAACATGAAAGTTGTAAATAGTCAACCCTGTTTTCACAAACCAGAGACGTTGCAATCAGTGGGGGGAGGGGGTCCACCAACAAAATGCTACATAATCTTAGTAAACCATCTGTTCCCTATGGCGCACATCTTTTGCAGGAACATACCCCTGCATAGGATATATCCGGTGCAAACACAATTGCTTATGTAATGGCAGGAAGGAGGTGAAGGGAAAGTGAGCCCTAATCTACCCACCGCCCTGTCCCTGCCTACTTGCAACGACCCGCCCTAGGCGACGAGGTACAACTGGGCGGCGGTCCCTACGCTGGCTAAGTGCACAGGAAGACAAACAGGGAACACGCAAGGGAAGGGGCAGTAGCCACGGAACGCCACGAGGAAACGGGGCGGCGAACGAACAGTCAGGACCAGGACGAAGTGAGTACACCCGAGCAGGCACGGAGACAGAAGCAAGCCAGGGCAAGCAAGCAGGTCAAGCAGAACTGCAGCAAGGCAGAAGCACGGCAGAAGCAGGCTGGAGCAAGCAGCAGTGGGGCCAGGAATCCAAAAGAATTACAAGCACTGAGGGAGAGCACAGGGCAGGTAATAAAGGGCAGGGGGCGGAGCTAACTCCGAGAGACCAGGCCGCGATAGGCTCTCCCACTCCTGAGCCTGCCACCCTGGTTGGTGGGAGATGGTGTCAGTCGAGCAGGTCTGGCCTCAGGTGTGGATTGATTAATCCCAGGAGTATAGCTAGATGAAGTACCTGGCAGATCCCTAACAGTACTCCCCCTTTTATGAGGGGCCACCGGACCCTTACTAAGGGGACCCGGTTTAGTGGGGAAGAGGAGGTGGAACCTCCTGATCAATACCCCAGCGTGAACATCACGGGCAGGTACCCAAGTCCTCTCCTCCGGCCCGTATCCTCTCCAATGGACCAGGTACTGGAGGGAGCCCTGGACCATCCTACTGTCCATAATCTTGGCCACCTCGAATTCCACCCCCTCAGGGGTGAGAACGGGAACAGGAGGTATCCTCGAGGGGGACCAGGACGGGGAGCAGCGTTTAAGGAGGGAGGCATGGAAGACGTCATGTATGCGAAAGGATGGGGGGAGCTCCAGACGGAAGGATACAGGGTTGAGGACTTCAATGATCTTATAAGGTCCAATAAATCGGGGAGCAAACTTCCTGGACGGGACCTTAAGGCGCAAGTTCCTGGACGACAACCAGACCAAATCCCCGACGACAAACCGGGGGTTAGCAGAACGTCTACTATCCGCCTGAATCTTTTGTGCGCTCTGGGACGCCTCTAGGTTCTTCTGAACCTGGGCCCAGACAGTGCACAGTTCCCGATGAACCTCCTCTACCTCAGGATTATTGGAACAACCAGGGGAGACGGAGGAGAACCTTGGGTTAAACCCGAAATTACAGAAAAACGGGGAGACCCCTGACGAGTTACTGACCCGGTTATTCAGGGAAAATTCAGCAAGGGGAAGGAATGAGACCCAATCGAATTGACAGTCAGAGATGAAACACCTTAAATATTGTTCCAGGGATTGGTTGGTCCTTTCCGTTTGGCCATTAGTTTCGGGATGGAAGGCGGAGGAGAAGGACAGATCAATCTCCAACTTTTTACAAAAAGCTCTCCAAAATAAGGAAACAAATTGTACCCCTCTGTCAGAAACGATATTGACTGGGGCCCCATGGAGACGCAGGATGTGTTTCACAAACAAAGAAGCTAACGTCTTGGCGTTAGGTAGCTTCTTAAGGGGCACAAAGTGGCACATCTTGCTGAAGCGGTCGACTACCACCCACACCACCGACTTGCCCTGAGATGGAGGCAAATCGGTGATAAAATCCATGGAGATATGGGTCCAAGGTCTCTGGGGAATGGGCAAGGAACGTAGTAGGCCCGCAGGTCGGGACCTAGGGGTTTTGGACCTAGCGCAAACCTCACAAGCGGCGACGTAAGCCCTAACATCTTTAGGCAACCCAGGCCACCAATAGTTTCTGGTAATGAGGTGTTTGGTGCCCAAGATGCCAGGATGACCAGATAGAGCGGAGTCATGGTTTTCCCTGAGTACCCTCAGCCGGTATTGCAGGGGAACAAACAGTTTGTCCCCAGGGACGTTCCCGGGAGCTGCACCCTGATCAGCCGCGATATCAGAAGCTAAATCAGAATCCGTGGCAGAGACGATTATACCAGGGGGTAAAATACAAGCGGGATCCTTCTCGGAAGGAGGATTGGCCATGAAACTACGTGACAGAGCGTCAGCCTTAATATTCTTGGACCCAGCCCTATAGGTAACCAAGAAATTAAATCTGGTAAAGAATAGTGCCCACCGAGCTTGTCTAGGATTAAGCCTCCGGGCCGATTCTAGGAAAACCAGATTCTTGTGATCCGTAAGGACCGTTACCTGGTGTCTGGCCCCCTCCAGGAAGTGCCGCCACTCCTCAAAAGCCCATTTAATGGCTAGAAGTTCGCGGTTACCAATATCATAGTTACTCTCCGTGGGCGAAAACTTCCTAGAGAAGTAAGCACAGGGGCGGAGATGGGTGAGGGAGCTGGTACCCTGGGACAAGACGGCCCCCACTCCCACCTCGGAAGCGTCAACCTCCACAATAAATGGCTCCTCTTGGTTGGGCTGAATCAGCACGGGGGCCGAGATAAAGCACTTCTTGAGAGTCTCAAAGGCCTGGACGGCCTCAGGGGGCCAATGGAGGACATCGGCACCCTTGCGGGTAAGGTCCGTAAGAGGCTTAGCGACGACCGAGAAGTTGGCAATAAATCTCCTGTAATAGTTGGCGAACCCTAAAAAACACTGTAACGCCTTAAGGGAGGCAGGTTGGACCCATTCCGCCACAGCTTGAACCTTGGCAGGGTCCATGCGGAATTCATGAGGAGTGAGGATTTGCCCTAAAAATGGTATCTCCTGTACCCCAAAGACACATTTTTCAGTCTTAGCAAACAGATTATTCTCCCGAAGGACCTGGAGCACCTTCCTGACATGCTCCACGTGGGAGGACCAGTCCTTGGAAAACACCAGTATGTCATCAAGGTACACAACAAGAAAATTACCCATGTACTCTCTCAGGATTTCATTAATAAAATTCTGGAAGACAGCAGGGGCATTACACAACCCAAAGGGCATGACCAGGTATTCGAAATGACCCTCGGGTGTGTTGAACGCAGTTTTCCACTCATCCCCCTCTTTGATGCGGATAAGGTTATATGCCCCCCGTAGATCGAACTTAGAAAACCATTGGGCTCCCTGAACCTGATTAAAAAGATCCGGAATCAAAGGAAGTGGGTACTGGTTCCTTACGGTGACCTTATTCAGGTTACGATAATCAATGCACGGCCTAAGACCACCATCCTTCTTCCCCACGAAGAAGAAGCCAGCACCTACAGGAGAAGTCGAGGGGCGAATGAAACCCTTGGCCAGGCATTCTTGGATATACACCCTCATCGCTTCACGTTCAGGACATGAAAGATTAAATATCCTACCCTTAGGAAGCTTGGCACCAGGCACCAAATCGATAGCGCAATCGTAATCTCTATGGGGGGGCAACACCTCGGAGGCCTCCTTAGAAAACACATCGGCGAAGTCCTGAACAAACTCAGGAAGCGTGTTTACCTCCTCCCGGGGAGAAATAGAGTTAACAGAAAGACATGACATAAGACATTCATTACCCCATTTGGTGAGATCCCCAGTATTCCAATCAAATGTGGGATTATGCAATTGCAACCAGGGAAGACCTAATACCAGATCAGACGATAATCCCTGCATCACCAGTACAGAGCACTGCTCCAAATGCATGGAGCCAACCTGGAGTTCAAAAACAGGAGTATGCTGAGTAAAATAACCATTAGCAAGGGGGGTTGAGTCGATTCCTACTACAGGGATGGGATAAGGTAAATCAATACAAGGCATCTTTAGAGACATAGCAAATTCCACAGACATGATATTAGCAGATGAGCCAGAATCCACGAAAGCACTGCCCGTGGCAGACCGGCCAGCAAACGAGACCTGAAAGGGAAGCAAAATTTTATTGCGTTTCACATTAACGGGAAATACCTGTGCGCCCAAGTGACCTCCCCGATGATCACTTAGGCGCGGAAGTTTTCCGGCTTCTTATTCTTGCGCCTGGGACAGGTGTTCAGTAGATGCTTGTCGTCCCCACAGTAGAAGCAGAGACCATTCATTCTGCGAAACTCCCTACGTTGTCGAGGGGACATGGAGGCCCCGAGTTGCATAGGTACCTCCGAGTCCTCCGTGGAGGGGCGAGGAGACGGGACCTCGGGGGGAATCGCAGAAAAGTCAGAGGGGAGCACACTGAAGCGTTCTAGCTGACGTTCCCTGAGACGTCGGTCAAGTCGTACTGCTAGGGCCATAACCTGGTCAAGGGAGTCAGGCGAGGGGTAGCTAACCAGCAGATCCTTCAGGGCGTCAGATAATCCTAACCTAAACTGGCACCTTAGGGCCGGATCGTTCCACTGAGAAGCTACGCACCACTTCCTAAAATCAGAACAGTATTCCTCAACCGGTCTCCTACCCTGACGTAAGGTCACCAGCTGACTCTCGGCTAAAGCAGTCCTGTCAGTCTCGTCGTAAATGAGTCCGAGGGCAGAGAAAAAACGATCAACAGAGGAAAGTTCAGGGGCGTCAGGAGCCAAGGAGAAGGCCCACTCTTGGGGCCCTTCCTGGAGTCGGGATATGATGATACCCACCCGCTGGTTCTCGGAACCTGAGGAGTGGGGCTTTAGGCGGAAATACAGTCTGCAACTCTCCCGGAAGGAGAGAAACGTCTTACGGTCCCCTGAAAACCGGTCAGGTAACTTGAGGTCGGGTTCTAGAGGTGAGGTGAGGGGTACTACTAAAGCAGCGTCACCCTGATTGACCCTTTGGGCCAGGGCCTGGACCTGTAGGGAGAGGCCCTGCATCTGCTGGGTCAGGGTCTCAAGGGGGTCCATGATAGCGTCAGCGTAGGAGAAATGGTAGACTAGGTAAGGGCTTGTAATTATGTAATGGCAGGAAGGAGGTGAAGGGAAAGTGAGCCCTAATCTACCCACCGCCCTGTCCCTGCCTACTTGCAACGACCCGCCCTAGGCGACGAGGTACAACTGGGCGGCGGTCCCTACGCTGGCTAAGTGCACAGGAAGATAAACAGGGAACACGCAAGGGAAGGGGCAGTAGCCACGGAACGCCACGAGGAAACGGGGCGGCGAACGAACAGTCAGGACCAGGACGAAGTGAGTACACCCGAGCAGGCACGGAGACAGAAGCAAGCCAGGGCAAGCAAGCAGGTCAAGCAGAACTGCAGCAAGGCAGAAGCACGGCAGAAGCAGGCTGGAGCAAGCAGCAGTGGGGCCAGGAATCCAAAAGAATTACAAGCACTGAGGGAGAGCACAGGGCAGGTAATAAAGGGCAGGGGGCGGAGCTAACTCCGAGAGACCAGGCCGCGATAGGCTCTCCCACTCCTGAGCCTGCCACCCTGGTTGGTGGGAGATGGTGTCAGTCGAGCAGGTCTGGCCTCAGGTGTGGATTGATTAATCCCAGGAGTATAGCTAGATGAAGTACCTGGCAGATCCCTAACAGCTTACTTCGCTCTTCGCATATAAATATCTGACAGACCGGCAATGTTGGCTATTGTCGTATTAAAATATTTATAGGATTATTGTAATGAACTTTTCAGTCGACATATACATAATTCATTCTTTATTCTTTACATTGAATGACTTGTAAAACATAATATACATGGCTGGACACTGCACAGGTATTGTTAAGCGATCTTCCCAGTCACTTTCCTTACACTTCTCTTATATTAAAATGAACCTTCTTCAACAGCATGAACTGTAATATATAAGAACTATTATAAATTATCCTTCTAGACAGACCTCGCCACTCTTCTGGAGCCTGGGAGGTGGTGGCACCTGGCAACACACCTTACGTCCTTCGTGCCAATTCCAGGCAGCATTTAGAGGACAGGTGTTGACATAGATTCCCCAAAACATTTAATCGAAAATCTGCAGATCTGAAGAGTCAAAAATAGTACACAGCCAAGTGTTGTTCTTTTACCTCCGTCAAAGATTCAGTTCTGCTGCCCCTCCTGACTATCTCTGCCACCTTTTCATTGGTGCCTCCTACGCCACCCAGCACCTGGGGCACATGCCTTGCCAGTCTATTTTTAGCTACATTACTGCATAGCCGTCCCACCCCAGACCTGCCAATCTCCGAGGAAGGTATGAGAAACTGATTGAGGCCCTGTACATAGAGTAAGAAGACTATTGTGATTTTGCCTTTTTGCTTAGGCTACATTCAGACTAGCGTAACTAACCTCGTACGTGAAAAACTGCAGTTTTTCATGTCCGAGGTGCACCCGTACGGGGCGTGTTGTCACGGATCCCCCATAGACTAGGGCCTATGGAGGGATGCGTGACACGCAGTAAAATAGGACATGTCTTATTTTTTCACGGACCCTTCACACGCTCCGTTGAAACAACAGTCATGTGAATTGCCCCATTAAAGCACGAGTCCGTGTGACTACATATACGCTCGTGTGAATGATCCCTCAATGTATTAACCCTAGGAGACTTTTTTTTTTTTTGCTTTTGTGGGAAACTACAGTCAATTAATCTTGCACAGTTTAGCTCTCCATATAGTACAAATTCTGTACCTATACTTGAATCAATGCACTTTCTGCGTTAGGAATGGGGATGGGTGCTGGAAGGGGCAGGGGGCAATGGTCAATAGTCCCAAGGCTACTTTTGTTTTTACAGATGAGGAGCTGGCCCTGAGAGGTTGTTGAGGTCTCTTTTAGTGCAGTAAATGATCAACTGTGGAGAACACCGTCAGGCACTCCTCATCTTCATAAAACCACGGCAGGGAAATATAAACACCAAGGTTGTATGAATAAAGCCCTTTAGATTCCTTTCCCATAATAGGCTCTTGTTAGTAGGTAGATGATGCTACATTGTCATCGGACACTTTAATTTGAAACCCCTGGCCAAGGGTTTCAAGACCTGAATAGAAGATAGCTATCTACCTGCCTTTATGCAGATTTTTGCAATGCTTGTACATGCATGTTTCTTCTAGTTACTACAGTATATCAGTATAAACAGGTATAATGGCATGAAAAGCACGGATCTGTCACCAGTTTATTAATTCCCTCTCTCCTAGCTAATCTAATAGGCGCTTTGCTGCTGATAACTATAGCCAAATGGGAGGTGACTCTTTCTTTTCACTCTGGAGGGTGTAATGTTTTCTGTATGACGCTGTCCAATCAGCATACAGCTTCTCACCCTTCCCTGCCCAGCAACACAGCCTACTCATATAGCATACAGCTTCCATTCCCGAATGTGTTTTAAGCTGGTGATACCTCCGGTTGTGTCACGGTTAGAACTGCGATCCTGGTGCCATGTGATAGATTAGAATCTCCTCTTTCATATGCCACCACTGTTCTAGGTGGTCCACAGCTGGAGATATGGCTGTTTGAAGTGACCCCCCCCCCCCCCTTCCCTCCAGCATCACTCTCTCACACTGTGTGAAGCAGCTTCATGCTGATAGGACAGCGTCAGAGGCTGTGAGGAGGCTCCACCTCAGGAGAATCGCTGGTGTTGACACCCACTTGGCTAGTATAGCCCGATTTGCATATTTAGAATACAGCTCATAACTTTTAAAATAATAAAAGTTTTGGGACACAATTTCCACTAGCATAATCAGTGTGACAGCGCCTATTAGTTTAGCTAGGAGATAGGGCATTACTAAACTAGTGACAGAGCCTCCTTAAGGTCCCTTTAAACAGCCCGATATTGGCCGTGAAAACTGTGCGCCGATCAACCCTCTGTATTGTCGATTGGCACTTGTTTGCTTCAGTTACGAGGAGCAATGAACTGTAATGTATGTGACCAAATGATCTATACTATCATTTGTCCCCATGCATTTGCATCATGTTGGAGGCATATCTCCCTGTTTTCACAGTGAGATGCGCTGCCGACTAGCGACTATTTTATTGGCCGCATAAAAACGAGCAGATCAGCCGATGAACGAGTGTTTGTTTGTTCATCGGCTGATCATTGGCCTGTTTACACAGGGCAATGATAGGTTATGAGCATTCATATGAACGCCCATTTGGCCAATTATTGACCCGTGAAAAAGGGCCTTTAGGGAGGACCACATGTGAAAGCTCAAGACACAGACTGAAATTTTTGGGAGTCCACACCATCGATTGGTTTCTGTGAGTGGTCTGCAATCCGTCAGTGATAACAACACACAGATATTTCCTGTCGACTTTAGCTAAAATAGAGGGTTAGTCGCAGTCTAATTTGCGGGCAGCATGTCATAGAGCAGGAGGAGCTGAGCAGATGTATATTTTTGTTGGAAAAGAGTCATTATAACTTCTATTTTGTTATTTTAAACTGCTGCTCATTCTAAATTTAGGAGTCAGAGTGGGTGGTCCTACTCAGTGATTGACAGCTATTTTGGTATGTGCACTCATATAGGCAAGGCTGTCAATCATTGAGCAAAACCGCGCATTGGACTAATAATCCCAGAAGGAGCAGCAGTTTAAATCAATAAATTATACTGAATCTTTTCCCACAAAAATATACATCAATCTGCTGATCTCCCCCTGCTCTATATAACATGCTGCCCGCAAATTGGACACTATGTTCAACGTGACAGATTCCCTTTTAATGCATGAGTAAGGACTTTCAGTAAGGTAAATTTTCAGGTAAGAATGAAAATTATTTCTTAATGTCGGCAGAGATTAGGAAGAATCCATATATAAAATTCTGCTTCTGGACTATAAAACTACTAGAAAAGTCACACACCATTTTATCTATTGATAATTATAATCTCTGTATAGTTTAATAAAAGAATACTGAATTTAGACCTTTTTATAATTTAATAACAATACCACTCATTTCAATATCCGCAACATTAGATAACGTTGGTGGATTTTGTTGATTTTGGAAACATCTGCCAACAATCTTAATTGAATGGGTCAGAATGAATCAGCCACGTTGGATTGGATGTTAATTGGGGGGGGGGGGGGATCGGTTAACCGCTCCTCCTGAACCTCCAATACACTTGGACATGTGTACTCAATAAAGAGAGGTGAATAAGCTGCTGCCAGACACCTTTGGGGGTAGCTTATCTGTCACGATCCTGGGTTATGTGGACCCACTAGGCCTAAACCGCCGTGGCAAAGTGGCAGCTGGCCAAACATCAGTCTATGCAATAAGCCTTTAGCACAAGAGTACCTGTAAGAGTCCAGACAAACACAAGATGTAGCAGACGCTTTGGCACAGATGGTTCATGGCACAGATGATGCTTGACGTGGCAGATGGCACCAGACATGGCAGATGACATCAGATGTGGCCGATAACACCAGACGTGTCAGATGATACCAGACGTGGCAGATGGCACCAGAATGCATCAGACGTGGCTGATGAGGCACACACAACTTCAACAATAGGCTTAGGCTGAGGAACAAACATAGCAACAGGTTACAGGATAAGGAAAGCAGGATACGGGAACACTGGGAGCAGACTACAACTAAGGGACCATTTGCAATATTAACATGAGTAGACAACAACAACAACGCTCAGGCAAGGAAGAAGAGGGCAGAGTCCATTTTATACAGCATGGAGAGTAGAGATTGGAATGAGAGTAGGGATTAGATAGGGAGCTCTTTGTTGGTGCACCCAAGCAGCAGGCAAGAACAGTACAGTGTGCCGGCATCTCAGAGGAGGGAGACCTCGGCAGGAGCTCGTGGGTCTGCGGTCGCCGGCAGGTGAGTAATGCCAATGGTACGCGACCGCGGCCATAACATTATCTCCTGTTAGAACAAAGGATTGAGCATATTGAGATCTAAGGGTCCTCTTACATGACCCAACATGGGCCACGTAAACGAGCGCCGATCAACGAGAAAACTTGTTGATTGGCGCTCGTTTGCTGCTTTCAGAAGGAGCTCTGTTTGGGGATGAGCGATCGTTACGACGATCGCTCGTCCCCAAACATTTCTATCATGTCAGAAGCGCATCTCCCTGTTCACATGGCGAAATGTGCTGCCGACAACAATTTATTGCTGTATACACGAGCAGATGAATGAGTGCTTCTCGTTCATCGGCTGATTGTTGCCTTGCTTACACAGGGCAGTGAAAGGGAACAAGCGTTCATATGAACATTAGTTTGCCCGATCATTGGACTCTGTAAAAGGACCTTTTTTATGCTGCTTGGATCCTTTTACACATCGTGTATGCTCCAATGATAACTGGACATTCTGTAGAAGTGAGCAGTTAAGGTCCTACTACATGGCCCTATATGGGCCGTGAAAAGGAGTGCCAATCAACAAGGTAGCTCGTTGATTTGCGCTCGTTTGCTCCTTTAACAAAGAGCTATGATTGGTTATGTATGGGGACGAGTGATCATTACTACGATCGTTCGTCCTCATGCATTTCCATCATGTCAGCAGTACATCTGTCTAAACAGGGAGATGTACTGCTGACAACGATAATATATATTGCTACATAAACTATACACTCACATGGAGCTATGTATGGGGAGGAGCGCTTGTTACTACTGATCACTCGTCCCCATACATTTCTATCATGTCGGCAGCACACCTCCCTGCTTGCACAGGGAAATGTGCTGCTAATAACGATAATATTTTTGGCATCTAAAATGATACAATCAGCTGATGAATACGTGTTTGCTCGTTCATTGGCTGATCGCTGCCCTGTTTACACAGGTCAATGATCGAGAACACTTGTTTGCCCAATGATTGGCCCATGTAAGATGGCCTTGACATGCACGATCCTTCTTTCCCCCGACATCTGCCATTGGGGCAGAGTCGAGGACACCCTATTACACATTAGACGGTTGATCGTTCCTGTCAAAATCGTTGGGTTTGTCCGACATTCATCTTCTGTATATGGGCACCTTTGGACTACACTTTTACAACATCAGGACACGTTAGGACTTGTAGTTGTAGATGTCAGTTCAATCATACAATGTAGGACACACCACTGTCTTTTCTGATAACAGTTAATATGTGGACTGCTTTGATAAAAGGGATGTAAATTACATAGTAATCAACTGATGTTAATTGTATAAACTATGTTACCATGAACAGGATTAACTCATTAGTGTTTACCTTAGATAAAATCACTTATGCAAATAAAGTATTCTCCATCTGTCCAGACTCTTTTCTTTTTTTTTATTGGGAACATTCAGGATACATGCCTAATTAAAATAAAATGGGGTAAAAGGGTCATTTACCTTTGATTATGCCTACCACCTCGCTGAAAGTACACTAACTGGTCATCCTAGCATAATAGAGGTACATCCACCCCTGCGTTGCAGAATAATGACATCTAGAAGTATAACATTACAATGTTGCTACATTACCCTTTAGGACATGTCCGAGGATGACCAGATACTAAGCCCAAACCGCCAAACACAAAGGAACTCTGTAAACACTAATCTACACAGGCGATTGCATTTCTGATCGGGCTCATGAACACCACAGGGCTGTGTGCACAGAGCCTTATGGCAGTACTTCTAGAGGAGAAAACCTCTGTACATACAGAATCTGATGGCACATGTCACGATTTTCATAAGAACGTTTTTAATCTTGTCCGGACCCGAAACGTGTCGATACCTTTTTACTTCTGTAAAAGAAATCTTTTTTTTTATCTGACAAGCAGCACATACTTCTACTATAGTTTTTCAATTTTTAGAAGAGCCTTCCTAACGAAATTTTCATATGGATTGACAGAAAAAACTCAGAGGCATACATTCGCACCGATAACGGATGTGTACAAAACAAAGACACGATATAAGCATCAACATGAGGCCTAGTGTGATCACACTACTAAAATCTCCCCATGATCAATTATGTTTTCTAGGAATTTAATTATACTATGTCAGATGTGCAATCGTGCTCGCATTTTATGAGCTACTAACAGATTTTTTTAATATGAAAGTTTCCTAAACCGCAGATGTACAATATAAAACCTCATGTATCCAATAGTAAAGTAACTGCAGTTTCACTTGATGATGTCACTGCTCTCATGCGGCCTTTTTCTTGGAATATCCTTTGTAAAAGGCAAAGAGAGACGAGAACAGAACCATCCCTTTGTTTTATGTCAATCTGGAGAGTTTGGGAGAGGTTGGAGGGTAAATTTCTCAAAATGTAATAGACAATAGTCTTCCCAGTTTTGCAGCCCTGCTTGATGTGACCTTATCATTAACATGTCTGCCCGATGGCCCTTTTTGACCGCCCGTATCCAATCATTGCCCTGTGTAAACAGGACAACGTTCTGCCGATGAACGAGCAAACTATAGTTTGTCGGCTAATTGCATCTCTTATGCGGCCTGAAAAATGGTCACTTGTATATACAGGGGATGTGCTGCCGACAAAAAGAAAAATGCATGGGGATGAATGGTCGTATTTCCGATAGTTCGTCTCCATACTTGCAATCATTGCTATGCAAATGGAGCAAACAAGCACTTATTGACATGCTGTATTGTTGATCGGCACTCGTTTTTACGAGCAGAATATCTGCCTATTTAAAAAAGGACTTTAAGAAAGCATTTCATTCATGTCCTCATGATTTACATTGCGGTTACATATGGATACATGCAGATAGTAGTCTTAAGTCTTGACTTTACAAGTATATTAAAGGGGTTGTCTGATATTAAAACAAATGGTCTGATTTTACCAGAGACAGCGCCACTTTTGTCGATGTGTTGTGTTTTGTATTGCAGTTTGGCCCTATTCCTTGAATAAGACTGAACTGCAATACTTATTTATTCACACACCCTCATAATTTCTCTTGAAAGACACACAACAAACAGATAGGTCTGTTCTTGCCTTAGTTTGCCTAACACAGGATATTCCAAGAAAAAGGCAGACGTGAGAGCAGTGACATCATCGAGTGAAACTCCAGTCATTTTATCATCAGATACATCTGTATTGTCTATCTTTGGTTTAGGAAACTATTAAATAAAAGACAATCTGAGTATTGCATGAAGTCACTCTCTCCACCAGCGTCCTGATCCCTGGCTACAGTTAATACCAGACACAGAGAAACAGAGCTGAAAGTCTGATGAGCACAAACAGGTGCTGGACAGAAGTCAAGTACAGAGGGAACAGAAAGGCCAAAGTGGGGGAGGGATACAACACGTACCCTAACTTTTACTACTTTACCAAACCGAACTTTGTTTTCTGCTATTTATTACTAAATACGTCAAACGCTCTCGACCTTGGTGCACTTAATGCATAATAAACTTTTATAAAGGTGCTCCACCGTCTTCTGGAAGTTTTGAATTTTGTATAGAAAGTTTTATCTGTGACCTGAGATCTTAGGCATGTCCATACATTGAACTCTGTGTTCACTACTGCTATAGACCATGGTGGTCTCTCCGGAGGCATCACCTCCATGGGCCACCTCGTCGTCTTCAAAATCTCCAGTTATCCCGGCTAAGGGATCCACCCCAAAATGCCTGCAACAGCAAGCGAAGGACTGGAAGGCCCATGTAAGATCCATGCACACGAGAGAGGACATTGAAGGTCTGTTTCTCAATTTAAAAGCTTCCCACAATTGTGATATGGAAGTTATTAAAAAAGAGATACATCGGGTGGGCTCCAGAGAGGCTGCAGTAGAAGAAATACAGGAGACCACATTTAACACGCTGGATCTAAACAGACAAGTTCTACAAGAACACTCGACCCAAATAACCAATATATGAACCATAATCGACGATATTGAAAAGGTAGGACCAAGTCATTTGGAATCATGGGTTCAGGAATTCTTTGGCACATTGCTCCATAGACCGAAAGACCACCTGTTTGAGATTGACAGAATACATAGGGCACTAGGACCCAAGTCCAACGATTCCTCACGTCCTAGGGATATCATATGTAGGATACATTTCTACAAAGACAAGGAGGCAATCTTAAGGAGAGAATGAGAATCAGATGACTACAGGGACATACCTCTCCTTATTCTACCTGATCTGGCTCGTCGCACCCTACAATTGAGAAAAGCTTTAAAACCATTATTGGTTGTTCTCAGGAATAAAGACGTTCCTTACAGATAGAGATACCCGTTCCAACTCTTAGCTCACAAAGATGGAAAATCTGCAGTTTTAGAAACCTGGGGGATTTACCAAACTTCCTGGGGACTTTTGATCTACCTAGGATAGCTATTCCTGACTGGCCTCGCCCGACGATGATCCCGATTCCTCCACCTAGGGAGACGTGGCAAATCGCTCGCCCAAAACCTCAAAGGGAACACAAAAGACCCAGGACTACACCAACCTGAGATGTTCGGGATTCCCGATTCCTCGAGGTTTCGAATTTCCTAAATGAGGATGTACTTATTAGAAATATTACCATGTTATATTGTTTTATGCATTTCAACTTGTCACACAGTTTACCTTTCATACTTCGCTAATATGTACTGAATTCATATGCCGGTTTTCTATTGTTTTATTGCAGTCATACCATGACTAGTTATTTCACCACGTTGCCTGAAGCCAATCATGGGGCCTAACAAGGTCTCCTGCATTATGGGGTCTCTGGAGGAGCCCTGTCTCGCATCGGTTTTCTCTTCCCCACCTAGGGACTGCAGCACCGAATGTTGCATTTGTTTTGTTTAGTTTGACCGAGAACTGCACGAGTTTTCCTTTGTGTTGCGCTTATTTTCTTGTTTCCCCCTTTTACATTTGCCTTGTCTTTGTCACCCCCTCCTCCTTACCTCTTGTGTCCTACCCAGTGTTTCCCAACTGATATACTGTGATATTTTGAGTATAGGAAAGATGTATGACTTATCATATTGCTCTTTTAATGTCAGAGGAATGAATGCTCCCAGCAAACGGGGACAGACTCTATATAGACGACATAAAAAAACAGGTGAATATTGCTATGTTTCAAGAGACACATTTTCGAGTGGGAGAGGTTCCCAAGTACCCCACCAACTATTTTTCATCCTTGCCTGATAGTCCGCATCCAGACTAGTCAACAGGTAGGTCCTCTATCTCCCACTCCTCACTCCGTAGGCTAAAGAGAAACATTCAGGCTTCACACTTGGTTGAACTGTGGAGGACATTGCACCAAGGGGTCAAGGAAATTAGCGACCATTCGCTAATTCACAGACTTGATCACTTATTTGTCTTGCACAACCTTATTGACCAGCATCCACGTAGCTCTATGGACGGCTTTTTATTGTCGGACCTTGCTCCAATATATGGATCCGTATCTGGATCTACGACTAGAGCCTCACGTTCATCCTGGAGGCTCAATGACAACCGCTTAGATGACTCGCTTTGCATTGCAGAGATCCATGCAACAATTGAATCCTTTATCCAAAATCATTCCTCGGATTCCAGAAGAGCTCCGATTAAATGGGAAGCACTTAAAGAGGCTCTGTCACCAGATTATAAGTGTCCTTTCTCCTACATAATGTGATCGGTGCTGTAATGTAGATAACAACAGTGGTTTTTATGTTGAAAAACTACCATTTTTGAGCAAGTTATGAGCAATTTTAGATTTATGCTAATTCGTTTCTTAATGACCAACTGGGCGTGTCTTTACTTTTTACCAACTAAGCGTTGTACAGAAGAGTGTATGACGCTGACCAATCAGCGACATACACTTCTCATTGTTCCAGCCCAGCTTCTTTCACTGCACAATCACACTGTAACAATGGGCTGGAACAATGAGAAGTGTAGGACACTGATTGGTCAGCCTCATACACTCCTCTGTACAACAACCAGTTGGTAAAAAGTAAAAACACGCCCAGTTGGTCATTAAGAAACAAATTAGCATAAATCTAAAATTGCTCATAACTTGCTCAAAAATGATCGTTTTTCAAAATAAAAACCACTGCTGTTCTCTACATTACAGTGCCGATCAGATTATGTAGGAGATAGGGAATTTATAATCTGGTGACAGAGCCTCTTTAAGTGTGTGCTGAGGGGGGTTTTTATTTAACTTAGGGACAGCCTCAAAAGGGAACGTACCCACAAACTCAGGGACCTGTTCCTAACTCAAGGGCTTAAAGAAACTAGCAACAAATCTTCTCCATCGGAGACCCTCAAAGCGGAGATCTCTTCTATCAGACAAGAGAGCCTATCCATTCTAGGACAAAGATCCCAAAGCTTCAGAGATAGGGTTAAAAAGGGCTTCTTTGAGTACGGAGATAAAATGTGGGGCATGGTTGGCCAGGGAGGTAAATCCCCGGGTTCCTCGAACACACATATTCTCTATAAACTCACCTGATAAGGGTATGGTCCACTCTAACAACGACATACTGGGGGAATTTCATTCCTATTATACTAAATTATTATACTAAATTATACAATATTCCAGAGCCATACCTTTCGTCACAAGGCTCAAATACTGAGGATGTTTCAGCCATGCCCCTCCACCCATCTCAAGAGAGACAGCTACAGAACTAGAGCGAAATTTTTCTGACTCCGAGGTGTTATCTGCAATAAAAGACCTTAAGTTAGGAAAGAGTCTGGGACCTGATGGGTTTAAGATTCTTTAAGAAATATAGTGATAAGATCTCCCCAATCATTCTCGCAGCATTCAATGCTATGTCCCAAACTGACCATTTTCTTCCCCAATCCCTACAGGCACAAATCACAGTATGCGGGAACTTTAGACCGATATCCCTACTTAATGTAGACATGAAACTATATGCCTCTCTATGCTACTCTCCCTCTGAGTATACCGAGAACATTCTTTAAGCGCCTACAAAAAATAACACAATCTTTCGTGTGGGATCCTTCGAGGACACGAATCAAACGTTCTTTCTTAACCCAACACAAACTCCGAGGCGGGACAGGTCTACCTGATTTCAACTTATACCATAGAGCAACCATTAGCACATGTGTACTGGACATCTTCCATCACCAACCCTCAAAACTTTGGGTAGAGATAGAGTTAGAACAAAATCCTGTTCAGGTTCAATGAGCATTCTGGTGCTCGATAAAATCCTCTAATTCCAACATGGGCCTTTCGCCCTTCCTACAGACTTTACTTAAGGCTTGGTATAGATTTTCTGCTACATCGGAACTAGTATCCGTACCGGGCCCTCTAACTCCGGTTATAGGTAATCCAGGATTCTCCACTATGCATCATAAACTTAGATCCACCAAACCATTACCCAGGATTAGGGATGTTGTAGGAGTAAATGGGGTGAAGCCCTTAACAGACATTGCAGATAGTGTGGGATTATCTCCTACTAGATGGCTGCCATATTTTCAATTGCGTAGCTTCATATCCTCCTTGGCCCCTGGAGCATGTCTCCCCAAACCTCTTACCACGTTTGAAGAACTATGTGTTTCTTCCTCAGCACCGATTCACACCATCTCTTTGGTATATGGAGTGTTTTTAAAGGGGAGATGGAGGACTTCACTCCTCAATTTATCCTCTCATGGGAGAGAGAATTGGGTCAGAAATTCTCATCAGACCAGTTGACTAAATCCTACTCTCTAACTCACAAAATGACGGTCTCCAGCGGACTGCAGGAAGGAAATTAAAAGCTCTGGTCACAATGGTACAGGACGACTGACAAATTACATAAAGCTTATCCACAGGTATTACCGATGTGTTGACGCTGTAGTCAAGAAGTGGGAACCATATTGCATATTTGGTGGGAATGTCACACCATAGCCACTCTATGGCAAGATATCATTAATTTACATAACTTCCTATGCTGGACCACAACCAGCCTGACTCCATCTCAAGCTCTATTGTCCATGTTTACAGGCCCGATTAACAAATTTAAAAAGGGATTGCTCTGCCCCTCTATAGTGGCGGTAAGGCAAATTATCCCCTGACTGTGGAAATCCACTATAGCCCCCACATGCCTGCAATGGAGGAACTTAGAGCTGGAGATGATGGATATTTGGATTCCTTTCATATAACTTGGAACTTATGGGGGACATTTAGGTCCGCTGCTCGTTTTGACTCATTGTTGACAGGTGCTGTTCTCACTGACTCGCTCTCTAATTAAGACGCCGAATACCTTGGAAGAAACTATTTGCATTATGATATTACCGACCCCCTACTTTCCCATCTCACCATCTCATGTCTTGTCCTTGTCCCCCCCCCCCCTCTGTTTAATTGCTGTAAAATTTTACATAACTATACTTGTAAAACTGTTAATGAGCCAGTATGTTGTGTTTACCAACGTCACATGAATCTCCTTTTATGCATTGTACTATATTGTACTTTTATTTCTTTCACAATAAAAATTTATCGAACCATACAGCATGAGATCACTGCTGGCAAAAAGTGGAATTGTCAGGTTTTTTCAACACCAGTCAACCCATCAGCATGAATCCTTGTCACAAAATACCAGAAAAGATGGAGAACGGAATATGCAATAATTCTTTTGCTTAAAGGGTTTTTCTAGTTTAGAAAATATTTTTCTAAAAAACTATAAAGGGATTGTGAGTTAATAAAGGATGGTCCTCGCTCATCTATTAGCCAGGAAGGAGAGCGCCTACAACTTGCGTCTTTCACTCTGGAGGACTAAACATGTCCCTGGGTTAAGCGGGCAGCCTATTTATTTCAGTTGCCACTAATGCTTGATTTCCCCTGCACTGAAGCTTTTTTTTTTTTTCTTTTCTTAATAGCACAGAAAAGTGCCTGCTACACTTTTCTGTCCTGTCAAAATACAGCATCCAGACAAATACTTTGTTTTTACAATAAAAGTCATTGCATATAAAGGATGCAAATGCATAGGCAAACGCTCGATCATCTGCTGGTCGTATCGTTTTAAAAAAGTAAAATATTATCGTTGTCGGCAGCACATCTCCCTGTGTAAACAGGGAGACGCGCTGCCGACATGATAATAACGTATGGGGATGAGCGATCGGAGTAACGACCATCTATAGCTCCGTGTGACAGGAGGAAACGAGCACCGATCAACGATGTCTCGTTGATCGGCGCTCGCTTCAACGGCTGCTTATCGGCCGGTGTAAAAGGGCCTTTAGAGGATCTGTCACTAGTTTATTAATTCTCATAACCAAGGCCCCATGCACATGAACGTGTTCAGTCTGTGATATACGGTCCGCATGTCGGCCGCATTTCCCGGACTGAACACAGTGCAGGGAGCCGGGCTCCAAGCATCATCGTTATGTACGATGCCAGGAGTCCCTGCCTCGCTGCAAGAAAACTGTCCCGTACTGTAATCATGTTTTCAGTACGGGACAGTAGTTCCGCGGGAAGGCATGGACTTCTAGCGTCGTACATAACTATGATGCTAGAAGCCCGGCTCCCAGCAGTGTGTTCGGTCCAGGAAATGCGGCCGACATGCGGACCGTATATCATGTACCGAACCCGGTCGTGTGCATGGGGCCTAATAGGCGCTATCATGCTGATAGCTACAGTGTGTTTTTTTTTCCAAAAACTTTATTAATGAGCATTTTTCTAAATATACTGGCTATACTTGCCACGTGAGGTTACTCTTTCTTTTCACTCTGGAGGGTGTAATGTTTTCTGTATGACGCTGTCCAATCAGCATACAGCTTCTCCCCCTTCCCTGCCCAGCAACACAGCCTGATCATATAGTATACAGCTTCCATTCCTGACTGTGTTTTCATATGGTGATATCTCCAGTTGTTTCACAGCTAGAACTGCGATCCGAGATATGGCTGTTTGAAGTGACCCCCCCCCCCCCCTTCCCTCCAGCCCCACTCTCTCACACAGTGTAAAGCAGCTTCATGCTGATAGGACGGTGTCAGAGGCTGTGAGGCGGCTCCACCTCAGGAGAATCGCTGGTGTTACCTCCCACTTGGCTAGTATAGCCTCATTTGCACATTTAGAAAAAAAAGCTCATAACTAAAAATAATAAACGTTTTGGGACACAATTTTCACCAGTATTATCAGTGTGACAGCGTCTATTAGATTAACTAGGAGATAGGGCATTACTAAACTAGTGACAGATCCTCCTTAATGTGTTTTACCCCAGCAATTCGTAGAATAAGTCATCTTCACAATAGAGATTGGACCTTACATACTTGGGCTTTCCACCATTGATAGGTGTTATGAACACTGCTGAGCACTTTTATGCTAGACCTTGTATAGAACATTTTAGCTGATCATTATTGCAGCCTCTGTTCTCTTTCCATAAGTACTTTGTCTGGATTCAGTTTAAGCCTCCTGGCACTCGTCCACTCTTAAGTGGAGTATCATCTACACAGTAGTGGCTACTTAGGCCATGCTGCTGGATAATATTATGCCACTTAAAGGAGTTAAACCCACCAAATATCAATTTGATATGCCAATAATGATTGATTGGTGGAAGTTCAATAGCCTGGACCGCCCCCAATGCCTAAAATGAAGCTGTTGTGTCTCCTTAGGTGTTGTGGCTGAAGGAGCACCACTCTCAATCTAGTTGAACTTAATAGGATTCTATTTCAATTCTGACACTACACTAGTTTGCAAGTGTGTTGCTTCGGGGAAGGGGACTGTGGTTCACCTAGCGCCATGGCCCTCTGTTCTACCCATGGTTGGGAGTTCAAGCAATGGAATCCCCACTTCCCAACTGAATATGTCAATATTTGTGGTGGGAAAACCCCTTTGTCAAAAACACGAGGAATAAGATAGTGCCCTATGATACTCAATATGGAATCAAGATAGAGAATTATTAATGAGACACATTATAATGGCAATACAAATAGAATGAGACTTTCTAGAATAACTTATTTCTCTGGTTGCTATTTTTCAGCATACTGGTTGTAAAAAGGTTGTGTTGGTCGATTCACTACGATTGTGAGGACAGCAGGTCACAGTAGTTATGGCTTTCATGACAAATAATGAGCCTGCTAACAGTGCAGAATTTACTAGAATTCCTGTGTTACTCATACTATGTGCAAAGCTCTGCTTTCTGGAGAGAGCCGACCATATATATGTGCTATATAACGTAGCATTAGCCCATGTGTATACAAATGCTCCTTGGCAGGAATGCGCTATAAATATAACTAGGGCTAACAGGGTTAATAATTTAGCGCTAATTTACATACATGTACAAAGGACCTTTCACAGCTTAGTCATAGAAAACTAATTATCAACGACGTGATTTGGCACTATCATCTAATACACTGATTTGCTATGGCTTTTGCAAAAGTGCAGCTAGGCTTTCCTTCACCCGGGCAAAGATTCAGCTTGCAGACGTTTCCCCATTAATTATCGTGGCCTAGTTTGGGTCTTAATAACTTTTTTTCTTAAGATTTTTACATTTTCTAATCAACTAGGTTGAGATTTTTATTTTTATTTTTTAATAGCCATAGCGGCTGCTAGCAGCAACACTGGGCATGAGGCTGCCCATGCCCCCACATGGCCAGCGATGCCTCTAGCAGCCGCTGCGGCTGCTACAGGGGTAGTGATGCCGCATTCAGTCGTATCTGCAGATACTACTGAACACTATAGCAGAGCAGGGAGAAATCTCCCTGCTCTGCAGTCTACTAGTGGCACTCTAGCTCCCTGAAGAAGCAGAATCCCCGTGTGGCTGGGGATTCCGCTACTGGATGGAGCGCTCTATGTCTCTGCCCATATATGGACAGTGATATCAGGGGCAATTCTTGAAGCAGAATCCCCGTCCACAGCGTTGCCGACGCTGTGACTGGGGATTGCACTCCAGGAGAAACCCTTGAAGTCACTGTACATAAATGGACAGAGACGTCAGGGGCTTCTGGAGTCGAATCCCCAACACTGTGACCGGGGATTCCACTCCCCAGTGACAGCATCGGTAACGCTGTGGACGGGGATTCCACTTCAGGAGTTGCCCCGATGCCCCATGTATAAACAGAGACATCAAGTGCTCCGTTCAGGAGCGAAATCCCCGGCCACATGGGGATTCTGCTTCTTCAGGGAGCTACAGTGGCGCTATCTACAGGAAGGGGGGTGCTACCTACAAGGGGGCTGTGTGGCACTACTTACAAGGGGGCTGTGTGGCACTACCTACAAGGGGCCTGTGTGACACTACCTACAAGGGGCCTGTATGTCACCACCTACAAGGGGCCTGTGTGGCACTACCTACAAGGGGCCTGTATGTCACCACCTACAAGGGGCCTGTGTGGCACCACCTACAAGGGGCCTGTGTGACACTACCTACAAGGGGCTGTGTGGCACTATCTACAGGTGGCTGTGTGGCACTTTCTACAGGGGAAATCTGTGAGTGGCGGGCTGATGGTCATTTTACTGTAAGTGGGGGGCTGATGGTCATTTTACTGTTAGTGGGGGGCTAATGGTCATTTTACTGCGAGTGGGGGGCTGATGGTCATTTTACTGCGAGTAGGGGGCTGATGGTCTTCAAGTGGTTTCCACCTCTGACCTCCAATTGAAATTAATACGAGGCAAAAAATACCTGCGGCGCTCTTTTGCATTAGCTGCAACGGCTTTAAAAAAATTGTCAAATAACGCTGTCAATTCAAAAAATGCTTCAAAATTCCTGAAGGAATTTTGATGCAGATTTGTTCTGCCTTACAAAAAACTTTTTTTCCAGGGGTGCCTCGCGCCCAAAAAGGTTGGGGAACTCTGTACTAGGCTACAGGATCACGCCTGCCTACACAAGGATCCCGTCGTGGAGCTGCTCAGTTAGTCATGTGAACAAGGCCTAGGTGAGTCCAATTTTTGTTTTGTTTTGGGGCAATCTATCTACAAGCGGGAGGTAGGGGGATCTAAGGCACTGTCTACAAGGAGGAGATGGGGATTATGGTACTGCCTACAAAGTAGGAGGTAGAGGATTATGGCACTGTCTACAGGTAGGCTGTATGGCACAATCTACAGGGGGACACTATCTACAAGGGTGGGCTGTGCGTGGCAGCCAGGGGAGGAGGGCTTCATACTGTGTGGAGGCCACAAAGCGGACATTATAATGTGTAGGGGTGCTACAGGGGGTATAATACTGTGTGGGCACAATTAGAGGACAAAATACAGTGTTCTTGAAGGGGTTATAATGTTATATTATTAAATATTATTATTATACTGTATGGGGAGCACTAAAGGGGCATTATACTTTTTTATGGTTAGCATTTTTTTCATGATGGGGTGGGGCGCCGACAGATAGTTTCGCACAGGGCGCGATCTATCCTAAGACCGGCCCTGTAGCAGTGGGTAGCTGAGTGCAATAAGAGTTAGGAGGGTAATGGAAGCCACTTGGAAGCAAATGGAACAATCTCCTCTCTTCTCTGCATTATGTAAACTGTACAGCAGCAGCCGGAGCTTCCTCCAGCTGTCCGGTCAGAGAGGAGAGGGAGGGGAATGCTCATGAGCCATGGCACAGCAGTCGGCAGAGATAAACAGCACGTCAGGGCCAAGATGGAGCGGTGTTTGCTGTATCCCTCTCCTCCGCAATTTCTGCAGCTGATTATCTGCTGCTTTCTTAGGCTAAGTTCACACTAGCTTTAGTATACATTTACCTCTCTTCCATCAGAAGTGCAGTCTGGAGAACTTTTGTTTCTGTGAAAAAATCCTGAAACCTAGCGAACGGAGACAAACGGAAAGCAACGGAAACAAAAGAATTACCATTGAAATCAATAGTAATTCTAACGAAAACCGTTGCTTTCCGTTTAATCTTTCGATCCTCTATTCCTCTGACAGAAGAGAGGTAAACTGATACGAACGCTAGTGTGAAAAAAGCCTCATCTATAGTATGCTCCTGACCCTCTGCACGGCTGTTCTGAGATGGGGAAGCCTGATAGGATCTCATCTGCCAACGGCGTGCATGACAGATCTTACCTAGGTTAGGCCCCATGCACACCACCGTAAAAACGCCCGTAATTACGGGCCCATGGACTTCTATTGGCCACGGTTATCTTCCCGTTTACGTACAGTAAGATATAGAATATATAAAATATAGAACATGTCCTATTTCAGGCCGTAATTATGGCACGGGCAGGCCCATAGAAGTGCACACACGTAGCCACCCGTAATTATGGGGCTCCCGTAATTACGGGTGGCTACGTGTGTGCACTCATAATTATGGGAGCGTTGCAAGGCGATATCCGGGGATTTAAATTTTTCAATAAAGAGAAGCAGAGAAAATGGCGTCCGAGCGACCCTTTTAAGGGGTTTGGACATGATTGTGACATAATTTCCATCCCCCCTTTTTTACGGGTCCGTAAATACGGGTGGAATACGGATGACAACGGACCCGTATTTATGGGCACGGGTTCGTAAATACGGGTAAAAAACGTGTGACAGAGGACCTGTATTTACGGCCAGTATTTACGGGAGGGAAAAAATACGGTCGTGTGCATGGGGCCTAAGTGTGTGTGTGTGTGTGTGTATGTGTGCGTGTATATATATATATGGATGATACTGTAATTTTAAGGAGTAGGAAAAAAGTTACATTGTATTTATAATTTCTGTATACAGTATTAAGCGACATTAGATATACAGTATATAGCAGATTTAGGAGTTGTATATATATATATATATATTATTGTATATTTTATGTATGTATATAAAATATATTTCCCACAGTCCAGGAAAGATTAAAAGGTACCTCTAATGTTGCTGCCATTCTTGTCTATTGCCAAAAGTGAGAAAATTTAGGCAGATCTGGCAGTATTGTTGCAACCGTATGATGGTCAAAGCCTATCCAGCATATTGTAGATAAGCCTTAGTGCGTCATACCTTGTCAACAGTACTGCCTGATCTGCCATCTGAATCTCCGGTTGTCAGGTATAAACATCTAGTGGGTGATGAGAAGATCAGCAACATATTGAGGTACCCTTTAACAGATTTAAAGGGCACCTCTACAGTGTGCATGAGGCCCGTAATGTACATGTCTTCAGTATTGGTATTACAGCTTTGTCCCATTCAGGTCCCATTCAGCTTTGTGCAGAACGAACCAATGTAAATAACGAGAAAGCAGTTGTTTTTTTAACGCGATTAGGCAGAAAAGTGAATCTACTGTATTTCCAAAAATCTTTATCCCCCAGAAAAAAAAAAAAAACATTTTTAGAAAAAAAAAAATACACAAATAAAATAAATAGGTTGAATGTGGTACTCTTTGACTTTCACATGGAGCTGGTGAAAGTTTATGTTCAATGAATGTCTCAGTTTTTTCTAGTTACGCCACTGGGAGGAACTAAAAAGTATCAGCAATACAGTGAACGGCGGACCTTGACATGCGAAACCCAGGGTCGGGCTGTTACTTACTTACTGATGCGCACAGATTTTGTTGATGAGCGTTTTTTAAATGTACAATTTTGAGAGTACAATAAATGATCCTTGCTTCTAAGTTATGACTTAACGTCCTTTAACACGGGCCAATATGAGCCGTGAAAACGAGCATCCAATCAATGAGACAGCTCGTTGATTGGCATTCGTTTGCCCCTTTCACAAGGAACAATGATTGGTTATGTATAGGGAGGAGCGATTGTTACTACGATCATTTCCCCCATACATTTCCATTATGTCGGCAACAAATATGCTACCGAGATATGCTGCCGAGATATGCTGCCGAGATATGCTGCCGACAACTATGATATTTCATGCTGCATAAACGAGCAGATCAGACGATAAAGGAGCGTTTTTTCATTCATCGGCTGATCGTTGCCCTGTTTACACAGAGATATTATAGGGGACGAGCGTTCATATGAACCTTGGTTTGCCCGATCATTGGACTATGTAAAAGGCCCTTTATTTAGGCTGCTTGGAGCCAATTTTTTATGCCTAGATTATTATCAACACAAAAACCCAGCACTGTATTGCCCGTTGAAGATCCCTCCCCCAGCCTATCAAATAACGGCAATATGAAACTAATAAATAATACAGTAATTACCTGACAATATTTAATCCATCACGCTGCCCATGCCAGCCTGCTTACCCTTAGCGCTGTTCATTACCATGGGTGGTATCCTCCAACATGCTTACACCTTGTTGCGCAAAATGGCGCACACTGACTGGGCTGCTGGAGGGAAAAAGTTTATAAATGACCCCAATGGGCTAAAATTTAATTATAGGACTACGGACCTATTTTTGTTTGTTTGTGCAGGGTACTTTGTAAATACTACGAGTACCAATTTCCTCATGGTATAGTGATTTAACAGTGGAAGCAAACAGAAGCAAGGTCCGTCTGCTGCAGAAATTCCATTAGATAAGCATCTCCATTTGTAAAGAACTTTCAGCTAATGTCAATGCTTTAAATTCAAGTGGATTTTACGAGCCAGGGTAATTGTGTTCATTAAGACCTCTGGCAAACACATTTGGATTCTTTCCTTACAATTAATCATTATTACGTGTAGCATCAGTTTATAAAATGCATGAATACCTAAGGTATGTATAGCCCAAAACTCTCATAGCCACGTGGTGTCCCTGATTTACGTGTTTTTTTTAGGGCAGTGTCTTGGTGTGTGTGTGTGTGTGTGTAAGCCACGTCCCCCCTAATGCCACGTTCAGATAGCGTTAATATGGTCGCCTTTTATGGTCTGTATTATGGCCACAAAACCCGGACCCGCGAAACTTAGATAACCATAAATGATATACATTAAAGTACACCTATGGCTGTGATCCTATACTGTGCTGCATATTAAAAGCCCAAGTGAGGAGGGGCTGTGGGTCTCCCAGCGTTCTCTTGTTTCTCTAGTTGCACAGAAGAACATTCACATTTTATGTAGAGGGTAAAGGTGCTCAGACTAGCTCCACTTCATCTACCACTCCCTGTCTGAGCCTTGTTGGCTATGTGAGGAGCAGCTTGGAACCCAAATTTAACCCAAGGACAAAATAGTTTTTGACAAGTTATTTCACCTATATAATGTTGGTCAACTTCCTATCTTTGCAACCTGGATCCATTATTTGATTCAAGGATGGCCATTTGAGACATTTACTGATGGCTGCCAGACTGGTGATATGAGTGGTCTATGGAGAAACTGGTGAGAGGCTGCACACGTAGTCTCCAAGTATCTTAAAGGGGTTGTCCGAGATATGATCAAATTTTCAAAAAGTGTGTCATACATTGCCCCTTATACAGACAACATAAATAAAGCAGTATTTAAAAAAAAAAAAAAAAAAATCCACTTTCCACATATCTTCTTTGAATTTAGCGCCGTTTGTTTACATGCACTCCAGGTCCGGTTTGTTGATGTTTCCTTCTCATAAGAAAACTTCTTTTCTCTGCATGCATTGCAGGCTGTAATGAGCGTGCATGTACAGCCTACCGAGAGTTCATGTGAGCTGTCCTTGCTCGTCCCCGTTGACATCCTTCGTGTTTCCTTGCTGACATTCTTTTTTTTTTTTGCACCCCAACACCTCCGTAGATGTCATCCCCCACCTCCATAGATGTCACACTCCCCCTCCCCCACCTGTACCTAGCACTATTGTGGGACTCCGCTACCTGCCGGAGGATAACTACGGTCCTTTACTTCTGGGTCGGGTGGCGTTCTGGGCGGTTTTCAGCTTGCACAGGCCTCCACGGACCGGTCAGCAGGGGTGAGTGGGGGAGGGAGCGCTGAGCTGAGCGCCGCAACTTAGGTCTACGGTTATGTCACAGGGGGATGGTGATAGCATGGCCCCTTCTGGAGCAGTTCCCCTCCTCCTAAGCACATCTATTGTGGAGTCATGAGATGCTATGGTTAGGGACGTTACATGCATTTCTTCCGCATGTTCTGTTTTTTCTTCCTCTACAGGTTCCCAGAGACTGCATTTACATAAGGAGAAGAAGAGTAGGCGCAGGCGGTACCGTCGAGAGGATCACAGGCGTCGCCGTCGCTACAGCAGTGCCTCGCCTGCACGGAGCATAAGCCCTTCTAGTTCCGATGCATGGTATTCCTCATTGTCTTCTTCTTCGGATGCCAGTTCACGTCGACCTCGTAGAGTCAAGAGTCTTATACGGGTCTGTGATGGAGTTCGCAAAGCGGGCGAGAGGTCACCACAGGGTCACAGCATGGTTCTGCGGAGGCGGGTGATCAGCTAACGATGGTTCCGGTCGCGTCATCACCTATTGAGGCATCAACGGTCGTTGTTGTTGCACCTGATGTGGGCGAGTCCGCATGCCTCACGTCATGGTCTTCTAATGTTTCTTCTTCAGTTTAAAATAATAGCGAATTGGTGTCGGTGTTGCGTTCGGTGTTGAACCATATGGAGAATAGTTCATTCTTTATGTGGGGGGGGGGGCTCAGCCTGAGAAGTCAGTGGTCCCTGGTTTGACCTTTAGGGACTCCATTTTTTTGTGGTCGTGCCCTGTTGGGTACTCATTTGTCTCAGGAGAGAAGGGACAATATATGGAAAGATTATTATGTAAATATATGGTCCTTACTCTCCGTGGAAATGGTAACGGTTGATAAAAAAAAAAAAGGATATCTGAACGGGGTGCAGAGAAAAAGCAGAAAGTTGCAAAAACGTTCAGCAATTGGTTACAAGGTTTTGCGGTTCTCTCACATGTTATTTGTCAAAAATTTCCTGAAAAAGTTAGCGAGCTATTTGTTTATCTTGACACGATTTTTAGCGAGTGGCTGGCTATCTTTTTCCTGGGATAGACTATACTCACGTGCGTATTACCTTAGATTTTAGGTGGTTTGCGTGATGGGGTTGTTTCAGCGTCTGGAGCTCGAAAAGCCTTGACAGGGGTAGCTTTCATGTTAAAATTGCGGAGTTTTAGGGATGTGACAAAGCATTTTATGGTTGGAAAGATTTTGAAAGGTTGGACAAAAGAAAAAGGTGGACAGGGATAGCAGGCGCCCTGTCTCTTTTGTGTTGTTGGGTCGTATGTTGGATGTAGGGTCGATAGTTTGCGCAATCGATTCCGAAAGTTGCTTGTTATGGGCTTTTTTTTCGGTAGCTCTATTTGCCACTCTGAGAATGAGCAAGTTAGTGGCTCCTAGTAGGTAGTGGCCAGGGAGTAATGTGCTAGGGATGTAGTGGTCCTTCAGGGGTTGTGGGGCCGTTAGGGCCACAGGGGCCGCTTTTTTCATTCACGCGCTTTCAGTTTGAATCATGTTTGCGACACTTGGGTTTGGAGGCGTCCGAATTCGGGACTCATTCCTTTCGGATTGGGGCAGCTACGGAGGCTGATTTGTTGGGTATGGCTGTAGAAAATATTAAGCGGTCGAGTAGATGGAAGTCAAACAGCTATAATTTTTTTTATATTCGTCCTGATTTGGTGGTGATTTAAGTTTTGATTATGCGGTCTGTTTTTTCGCTTTCAGATGCTGCTGATGTAACAGTCTGGTTGATCAGGCATTCTTACATTTATTGGGCACGGAGACGGGCTGTGGATCGCCCAGGAGGTTTATGCCTCGGCTTCTCCTCAGCTGATTTTTGTTGGAGAGGGGTGAGAGGAATGCGATGGTCACAGGTGTTACCGGAAGTGGTGTCTGCTGGTCGCAACTGTTCTAGGCCAGCAGTAATAGTAGTTCATGCCGGGGGTAATGACTTGTGTAAAGTAAAGTTGGGTGAGTAATTGTCTTTGATGAAGTCCGATGTTAACCGTTTCTGACAATTTTTTCAGAAATGGGTTTTGTCTGATCTGAGGTGGTGCCTCGGCAGGCCTGGAGAGGTGCTAGGGATCCAGCAACAATTGAACACACAAGGCGACTTTTAAATTTGCGCATGTCTCGTTTCGTCAGGGCCTTAGGGGGCGTTGTGGTTAGACACAAGATGCTGTAAGGAGACAAGAGCAAACTGCTGTTGCCTGACGGGGTATATTTCACAGACATAAGGAACAATATTTTTCTGTAGGGACGGGTTGAAATTGCGTTGCGTTTGTTGATTGGGGGTGGTCGGGGAGCTGAGTAGGCTTACACATCTTCCTCCTTGGCAGTGGTTATTGGAAGATACTGCATGAGGGTCACCTACTTGTTGCACGGATAGTAGTAAGGCGGTACACGACCAAAAATAAGTTGTACAGTTTGTGCTAAGAGGTTTATATATATATTCATTGGTATTTGTTATTTAATAAAGCTGTGGCCACTCCACTTACCATTCATCACTTCCAGTTTGTCGCTCTTCCTTTTGGAATCCCTTGTGCTCCAAGGATCTTCACAAAAGTAAAAGTAGTTGTAACGTCTCTGGCCGCGGACCGTCGTTCTGACTTACCCTCTGACGGCCGCGGCCATGGACGTGTAAGTTCTCGGCGGCATCTCCCTCCTGAGAGACGCCGGCACTCACTTCCTGGTTCAGTGATTGCGGAGCGCACGCCCACGTCTGCACAGCCTTAAAGGGCCAGTACGCGTCCAGTTGCAGTGAATCTGCAATCAGCCCAGATTGCTGCTGTACTATAAAAAGGGCTCTGCCCTCTTGATCATTGCCTGAGCATTGTTGTTTTACCTTAGTTTGTCTTGCAAATGGTCTCCTAGTGTTTTCCATTTCCCAGTGTTACCCGTTCCTGCTGCCTGTACCCTTTATCCTGTGCTACCGTGTCTCTGTGCCGTCTAGAGTTGAAGTCGAGTTGTGTCTTCCGCTGCATCTACTGTGTTACAACGACCGGGTGCGAGCCTGCTGCTGAAGCCTCATCTTAAGCCCGATTCACCACTACTGTCTACATTGCCACATGTACCCTTTCTGGACTATAGACATTGTATTATACCTGGTTGGCCAGCTGCCTTTCCGCTACGCGGTACGGCCCAGTGGGTCCACACCCCGCATCGTGACAGTAGAGCTGGTAGCAAGGCATCTTAATAATACCCTACTTAGATAATATTTTGCTAGTCGCAAACTCAAAATAAGAACTTCTACAGGATCTAGGTTTTACGATTCAGATGTTAACCGAATTAGACTAGCTTATAAACGAAGAAAAATCTGAATAAGTCCCAGGAAGACAGCAGAAATTCTTAGGAATAATATTAGATTCCAGATCAGAATCTTCTTTTCTTTCAGAACAAAAAATCCAACATATCCAAGGCAATATTCAGAAGTTCCAAAAGAAAACATTCTGTTCCATCAGAGATGCGATGAGTTTACTATGTATACTCACATCATGTATCCATTCAGTAAGCTGGAGTCAAATTCATACGCGTCTACAATCCTGGATTCGGTCCTTCTGGGACAAAAGCCAAATTTTCTCTAGACAACATGATAAAAATACTACGCATCATCAAAAGGTATCTGAACTGGTGTTTGGTGGCGGAAAACCTATCCGGGGGTTCTTGGGCATCCAAATCCGATAATTCAGATTCAGACAGATGCCAGCACATGGGGTTGAGTGGTTACCTATTGGGGAAACATCTCCAAGGACCTTGGTCTCCCCAAATTAAGACAAGATCTTTAAATTATCGCAAATTAACAGCAGCACGGGAAAACCTCGGACAAGCGAGACTTTTTTTGGTTTCAGAACCGCGTAAAAGGTGTTTTCAGACAACATGACCATGGTGGCTTATTTGAAACATCAAGGGGCACACAATTCAAAAATCTACAGAATTTAGCAGGCCAAATCTTCAGCTGGGCAGAAAACAATATTTTATCTCTAACGGCACTCGATTTTAAAGGGTCAAAAAATACAATAGCAAACTTCATGAGCAGGAGATGGATAGATCCAGGAGAATGGTTTCTTCATCCAGAAACATTTAAGATTATAATTTAAAAATGGGGTCTTCCAAAGAAGGTTTCCGCTTTAGGAAAGAGCTACAAATGCCCAAGATATTTTCCTCTCAATCCCAGAGACCACTCACTGGGGGTGGATGCCCTGCCTCAAAATTGGGGTCAGGAACTAGTCTTTGCCTTTCCTCCTTTTCTCTTAATTCAAAAATTACTACAGAAAATTCAAGAGCATAGGGTCACAGTAATTTTAACAGTGCCGTGCTGGGCGAAAAGAAGTTGGTTTCCGCGTCTCCAGAAATTAGCCCTACAAGAGCTGCTGAGGTTTCCTTTGAGGAAGGACCTTCTACATCAAGGGCCACTATCTCTTCCGAATCCAGACCATTTTCAACTCTTGGCTTGGATCATAAAAGGGGAAATTCACTATTAAAGCCAGTAGGAAGAAAAATATGTATTTATACCTTAAAATCTGGAAAAGATTTTGCTCTTGGTGTGGTGACAAGACACCAGTACAATCTAGCCCATCTAAGTCAGATTTTAGATTTCCTCCAACAGGGGTTGGAATTGGGTCAGAGTCCTAATACTTTAAGGCTGAATGCACGCATTGCGTATTACGTGCGTATTTGCGTGCGGCAAAACCGTAGCATAATACAGTACAGGCAAAGTCAATGAGATTTCCTGAAATCTCATGTCCACGCGCTTTTTTTCTACAGGTAAATTGACCCGCGGTACATATTTTCAGAACCGCAGCATGTCAATTTATCTTGCGATTCCATCTTCCTATTTGTGGAGAAATACGCAGCAAAACCGGCAGCATGGAAACGCAGCAAAACGTAAAAACCACACAGGAAAATGCACAAACCGGTGCAGTTTTTACCTGCGAATTCACTGGATATTGCTGCGGTTTTGGTGCATATTTTCCCGCGCAAAATACTCAACGTGTGTATGTAGCCTAAGAGTACAAATTTCAGCATGGAGTTCCTTTTTTGAGTGCTCTCTAGCAAATCATAGATGGGTGAGAAAGTTTTTTTAGTATAGTCTATAGACTAAAACATCAATTCATTCTCTTTCTCCTCAATGGGACTTAAATTTGTTACTTTAACTATCCAAACCTCCCTTTGCACCCATTGATGATTTAAGTCTAAAATCACTATCCTTCAAAACTGCTTTTCTAGCCATTACTACAGCCAGACGATTAGGGGAAATTCAGACGTTATTAATCAGAGAACATTATCTTAGAGATTTAGATGTCATAATAGTATTGAGGCTTGATCCTACTTTTTCCCCAAAAGTAGTTACAGATTTCCATAGAAATCATTCTCCCTTCCTTTTCCCTTGCCAAAATGTGAAAAATAATAATTCCATTGTCTAGATGTAAGAGAAACTGTTATATTGAAGTGTCCAGAGAATTTAGAACAGATTCCAAACTCTTAGTCCAGTTTGGGGGAAAAATAAAGGCAAAATGGCATAAAAAAACATGGTTGCTAATTGGATCAGATCCACTATTTCCTGGTGTTATGACTTTGCAAAAGGAAGAGTCCGGGAAACATTAAAATCCACTCTACGTGTGCAATGGCATCTTCCTGGGCAGAGAGGGAAGGTGCTTCCTTGGATCAGATTTGTAAGGCAGCAACTTGGTTTAATTTACATACCTTCAAACATTATAGGTTCCATTTTCTAACTGGCGGTGACCTTTCCTTCGGTCACAAAGTTTTACAGGCAGTGGTCCCTTCCCCAGTTCTACTCATTTGGAAGTACTCCAAGTGGTGCCGTCATAAGGGACGACATGGAAAATGAGAATTTGTCTCACCGTTAATTCAGTTTCCATGAGTCCACCATTTCGGCACATATATATCCCTCCCTTTAAATTTTTTATTATAGACATATATAATTGAAAAATTGTGTAGCAGATTCTGTTGTACTTTAAATCGGTTAAAACACTGGCGGGAGGTTGTAGAAGTGGCCTTATGCAAGTCTCTTGCTGTTCTGCTTCCTGTCCCTACAGAGGTCAAGGCGAACATCCTCCACGTGGTGCCGTCATGGTGGACTCATGGAAACCGAATTAATGGGGAGACAAATTCTCATTATATCCCACACGGAGACATATTACGACTGTTTGAATGAGACCTAACTCTGCACAGGTCAACAAGTAGAGTAGGCTGTAGTACATCATAAATAAGCAGGCTATTATTTAATGAAAGTCAATGCCACCATTTTGGCGCTGAGCGTGTTTATTTGGCAACTCCATGTTTGTAATGGATAATAAGAAAAAATATAACTGGACAGAAAAGAAAATAATCATATTAGATATTGTAATACTGGGTAACCAATTACATATTTTAACCAGTTTTTCTACCTTAAGGGTGAGAACACACGGAGCGGCAGCTTGACGAAACCACGCCCACATGTGGTGGTGGATGGATGCAAGATTTTGCCGTTAAATGTGCAGCCATTCGCCACCGCATTGGGGTGTCGTATTGCCCCCATGTGGCTGCCGCTCCATGTTTTCTCACCCTAATTATTGTAAACAGATAACTTGATCTATTCCGCAAGACGTATTAGCATTTACCATGTGGGATACATTCATCAGAATTAGTAAAAGCGTTAAACATATATTGCAGAGAGTTCTTTAACTCCCCGAATTTCTCAATAGTCGTCTACGAACAAAGTTGTGTAATCCTGCTGCTTCTTATGAGATACATTTAATAGCCTCAGCATGAGTGACATAAGTAGTACCCCAGAGAATAGACACATTAGCAGAACGTAATGTAGTTTGAGGAAGAGAATTCTGATGCCCGTGAGCAATCGCTCGGTTTTGTATCTTCATCCAAAAAAATAAATACTAGACCCATCTATTCCCTACTGGATCAGTGTGTCATCATTTCTAGAACATTATGCAGTTCTCACATATAATCCATACATGGATACTAAAACCATGTTGGACAACGCAAATGGTCGGGTTAGTTTTGGGGACTGTCCATGAACACAATGAAGATGCAAGAAATGTCTTAAAATGATCTTTACCATATGGATATCCCATCTAAATATAAAAATTGTATCCTCCCTTCCTTGCATCCGTAGTAAACAACCTCATCTCGAATGCATGATGCCTCTAAGAACATGAGCTTTCATTTACAGTAGCTGCAAGGGCAGAAAGCATAGAAGTTCTTCAATGTTAGGATGCAAGGGTTAAAAAAAATAGAAGAGTTAGATTATTATGTCTTAAAGGAGTTGTTCCATGACAGACATTGATGGCATATCACAAATCTGTGGGGCTCCAACCGTAGTGACCCGCACTGATGGCTTAAAAGAAGTGGCAGTGGCGCCTGAAATGTGCCATGCAACTTCATCTCCTGCCGAATACGCTCAGGGGGCACATGTAAACTATATCCCAGCTATCAATATATGTGCTATCAACGTCCTCATGATACAACCCCTTTAAAGTCATGTTTTACATTGATTGACTCTTCTAGAATGGAAATGTATACATATGTTTTTTTATGTTGTATATAGTTTTTATTTTAGTTAGGTCACACAATGCCATTTTTTTCTTCAACCATTTTATGTGTGTCTTTATTTTTTTACCAGGGAGGATCTTCGCTGTCCATAACTGTGTGCACAATTGAATACCATTGTAGAGGAATGAAAAGAACATTTGAGTGACATTTCCTGGCTAATGGATCATGGAGATAACAGACACTAGCTGCAACAATGTAGAAACTGTACTGTAACAGCGAATAAGGGATCCCAAAGTCTTTACAATGTACAGTTAGGGAACGTATGATTTTTTTTAAAGCTTTCCTTTATGATCGAAGAGCTTGTGTGGGGGATGCAAACAATGGCAGGTATTGAAAAAGGGTCCATCTTGTCATACGTCCTGACTTTCTCTGGAGGTAGAACATTATATGTACATAGCGGGAAGGAGCGCAAATGTTCTTACTCTTGCTTATGGTTGGCAACACCGATATGTTTTTGCCAGAGAAATGAACTGTATTGCGGTGTGTGGAGCCAAAGCTAGAATAATGCTTGACAACCCAAGTCTGAATCTATCAGATCCTGGTCTCACAAGATGGGAAATTGAAGATGATTGCTGTCGGCCTTAGTGTCAGATCACATTTCTATTTTCGTCAAGTATTAGGTGAAATGGCCTAACCAATCAATGGGAGTGCCAAAACACTAAATCAAGTCTATACTATTAAGATTAAGTGTCCAACTACAATAACAACACACCTAATGCATATTAGGCTTCGTTCACATCTGCGTCGGGACTCTGTTCATGGGTTCCGTCTGAGCTTTCAGTCAGGGGAACCCATAAACGGAATCCAAACTGAAACCATCGATTTCTGTTTGCATCACTATTGATTTCAATGGTGACGGATCCGGTGCAGATTGTTTTCGTTTGTCACCATTGTTTAAGGGTTTCGTTGTTTTGACGGAATCAATACAGTTTTTGACTGAATGAATAGCGCAGTCGACACGACGGAACCCTTAAACAACTGTGACAAATGCAAACCATTTGCACCTGATCTGTCACCATTTAAGTCAATGGTGATGAAAATGGAAATCTATGGTTCCCGCTTGTTTCAGTTTGGATTTTGTTCATGGGTTCCCCTGACGCAAAGCTCTGACGGAACCCATGAACGGAGTCCCGACGCAGATGTGAACGAAGCCTTAGCTGTACTGAAACATATTGAGCCTTCATTTGTCACTTGATAATGTCCATAAAATTGTGGTCTGCAGCAGTAGACCAACAAGTTAATGGGGATTTACTATAAGTGGAGAGACCCCATAGTTTAACATGTATGTCTTCTCTTAAATGGCCTCAAACAGGTCTTAGGTTCTCAAGCAAACCATGAAATGCTTATGTAAACATTTTAAAGATCCATGGCAGCCAATTAGGTGTTTGCTTTATGATCAGACAGGCAAAAAAAAAACCACACGTATGTAAGGCTCCTATAACCGTAGTTTATGAATGTCTCCAAAGCACTTACAATACATTGTAAGCAGACTTGGCAAATGAAAGTCATCTCGTTTTATAGCATCAGACAACAAGCCATTAATACTTTGCTGCAAGAGTGAGCTACAAGTGCTTGCTCATGTATGGGAGACCTGCATTGTGTCTGTGCAATGATCTCCAAAGATAGTGTTGAAAGCACTTGAGATGCCAAGCAGTGAAGGCTTCAGTAAAGAGGTGCATTATGGGATAGGCATGCTGTTGACTAGCAAGAAACTATGTCAAAAGACATGCAAACAGGAGAGAAGGAAAAATATGAAAGCAACAATCCAGGAGACTCGGAAAAGTTCTGGCAAAGTGCTGTCTAATGGTCAATTCATTGTCTAGAAAATAACGATACATAGATACTTATTGCAGAAGTAGTGAGGTTATTTAGGCATGGGATGAATAAATATAGAAGTAAAGTTATCTTTTTTATATATATAAATAGTTAAAAATAGACTTAATTATATGTGGAAGTGCAACATTTCACGGTAACATTATACAAGAATAAATAAACTATGGCAGCGAGTGGTTCTTAATAACGCAGTAAGAAGCACCTGGAATAGAATTACGTGCAAATTGTGCTGGGTAGAACGTTTGCAAAACGGAGATGTTAAGACGTTAGCACCCAAAGGAGTGTGGTCGAGTTCATGAGAAAACATTGCTACAGGAAAAGTAGCGCATGAATATGGATGACGTACTGACAAGGTGCGGAAGTGCAGTAATCTCTTGATGTCATAAAGCTATGGACATTAGCTAGTCACCAATCCGGACTCTCCCCATGCTTCATGTAAATTGAATTGAAGGGGGCACCTCTAGCACCATTTAGCTCTAGGGAGGATTGGATAGGTCAAAACCCAACCTAAACTATCCTCATGTCCCCAATTGGCAGATGTTGAGCAACGGTCTATTTGACTTCTCTCCTGTCTTTGGCCAGCTTGACATAGGAGATTACAGATCTTCCCAAGATGACGTAGATACCATGAATTACCTTTTTAACCATAATGAAGATAATTCTATAGTAGTATACGGTCATGACCGAGGTAGCTGTTAGGTCTTTCAACTCTTGGAGCAGGAACCAAAAGAACCAACCAGAAACATAATGACCAACATGCCGGCTTACTTTGAAGCTGCTTATACCTGTATATAAATACAGTACAGGCCCCCATTTCCTAGACAATATAGTCTGGGTTGGTCAAACGTTATATATCAAATTTGTTGCCTAAATATACTGCACTTTTGCACCTAGTTGATAAATCACTACAGCCATTGAAGAGGATGCTAACCTTTAGCTGCTTACACCCAAATGGCCAAAGGTAAATTGCATGGTCTTACTTAAGCGGGCCATACAAATTAGAAGTGTAAACGAATACCACCGATTTAGGCAGGAATGGCTGGCAATCTTATGTGGTGGCAGCCCGATATGTTGGGTTTCAACATGCCCCATCCTTTCGTCTCCCATGCGATAAGGACTGCTAGAGTTGCAGTAGCTCGTCCCCCTCTCCCAATTGAAATATACATGCACATTCAGCCAACCTGAGCATGCATGTTTATGGGGGGAGTCAGGGAAGATCATGTTCGGTCAAGAGTTGTCTTATGTGTATGACCAGCATTAGAGACCTCGTCTTTCTGTGACTAGATAAATTGAACAGAAAGCAGGTAGTTCACCTTCCGGCTTTGTAAATGGATATCACCAAAGGTGCCCATTTCATTTAAAGAGGGCAGTTTTGGTGTATCTTTCATTGAGTTTCTCAGCAACTTCACAGCATTCTGCCAGTGATATAAGGCAAATGGAGAGACTTTTATGGAATGGAAGCTCCCTTAGATCTGATGTCAAGAGTTTCTTATACTTCCAGCAGAAGCCTGCTCCCACCATGCTATCCAGGGTTTGATGACTCTGCATCTACCACCACTTCTAATCCTGCAGAAGTGCCAAGGCTGGCACTCTTCTGGGTAAACAGTGCAATGGGGGGAGGGGGACCTTATGTACATGTAGTGCCTATTGCCAGGATTTCTGTGATGCAGTGGATCAATCAGTCCACAGAGACTGTAACCAAACATTAATATATTCATATCCCAACTGCATCCAAAGATCCTTTGTCTGTTTGTATATTAAAAGGGACATTTCATGACAGATGGCCCAGAAGTCATCGATTGCCTCAAAGGCAGTAGACTTCTGCTTTTCATTGTAATTCTTTGTGAATGAGCAGAGTTGCAGATTAAACTCCTTTCCTGCTTGAGGGACCTGCACAGTGCAAAGAGTAGAGCAAAGATCGCAATCTTCCCTGATGCAACGATAGTAATGAAATGTAATTTCCAGACCATTTACAGGGAAATCCATTAACCCTGATATACGATTGGTTTTAGGTTAAGTAATGTCTTTAAATGGCAAAGAGGTATCCTTGCAATGGGATGCAGGCCTTTCCAGCAATGAAGAGGTTACATGGACATATGGCATGTCCCAAGAAGAAGCCCCTCAGAATCCAATGTTCTTCTCCAATGGATCCACTTCATCTACATCATACAGTGGGGGCTTCTCCTTGACGTGAAGAACCTTATTCTTTGTCAGAGGCTGGTTGAGGAGACAGAGAGAGTAGGGGATGAGGGAGGAGGAAAATTGAGGAGTTCTAAAACCGCTACCCCTACACTGCTCCTTCGGGTGAACATACAGGATGCTGCTACCCACTTGTTGGTGCGTGGGTTGTATTTCTCAATGGAATTTAGACTTGAGCTTCCATCATTGCCTCCGACTGCATAAAGCCACCCATCCATTGCTACCAGATCATGAGTGCTTCTGTAAACAGACAAGAGATTAGATAAAGACATTGAACAAAACATTCCTGCACCAACACTGGTTTGAACCAGCACTAGGGAGTTTTCATTAAACTTTCCATCAGAGTTTTGCTTCATTTACCAAGTATGGGATTTAATCACCAACCAGCGAGAAACTTGAGGTTTAGTAACGCCTATTTAGAAATTCATCAGCTGGACGTTAAGACAACCTATTAAATCTCTACTCAACAGACAACCTTTAGGTCCTACAATATCAGAGATGAAAAGTAAGATTGTTGGAGGGTCCCAATCTTCATTACTATAATGGTCAATATATAAAAGGAGCTTCCACAACGGAGGGTAGGCACATGTGTCAGTCCCTACGTGTCTGCTAAAAAAAAAAACAAAAAACAGTCACTCTGTAAAGTTTTCATCACCAGGAATGGATTACTCCTCATTACAAAACCTCCTGAGGCTGCGCAGCAGGGGGCTATAGAAAGTCCCCCTCCCCAATGCTAGCACCAATCTCCCAGCTGGAGCTTATCTGATGGCAGAAAATCCTCTCATGTATCTACATAATGGGTGGTTGTGAAACCCTTCCTTTGATGTAATATAAACGGAGAAGACGGATTAGGTTGGATGGAAACTTCCGTTAGATTCACTTATTGTGAGAAACCAATTAAATTATGATGCCCGTTGTTTTTTACCCTCTTAAAGTGACCACGTACAGTAGACCAAAGTTGATTAATTCATTTATTTCTGACAATCGTGCATTATGGTTGAACAGCGAATGATGTTTTTCAGAAGATGGGGGTCTCTCATCGGTTAGTAGAAAACAAGTTGGCCATGTTTGAAATTTTTGACCGATTGTTGCTAGCAGTTAAGTGTTTGTGTGTCACTCGGTCAATACACGCACGTTCGTCCATGAAAGACTATGCCACAGGGGAGGAGAGTAGGCGTGTGTAGAGGTCATGTTCGTTTGCTACCCCATGGGTCGGAGTGAAATTACACCTCATTATCATAAAGTCGCTCCTGGCAACACATTGGCCATTACTCGTCTGGTATAATTGAACAAGTATGGCCGACGTAAACAACTGTAATGGCCAATATCATCTAAAATGTGTATGTCTGCATTGGCGTAAAGATCGCATACCAGACACAAGTTCATTCAACCATCAAACAAGTTCTAGCTAATGCAGAGGCGTAATTTGAAGCTCCTGGGTCCCAATGCAAAATACGTAACAGGGCCCCCCACCTACTATGTGCCATTTATAACACTGGTCTCTTCGGGCCCTCTCAAGCACCAGGGCCTCGGTGCAACTGCTACCCCTGCACCCCTTATAACTACGCCCAAGATGTAATGTGTATGGCAGCTTTTGTAAGCAATAAGGATATACATGTTATGGTGCAATAATGATCTACTATCCCTTTTCTACATTACCTCCTTATGTTCATTGGAGCCACACTCTCCCATGTGTTTGCTTTTGGGTTATATCTCTCCACAGAATTTAGACAGCTGGTGCCATCATTTCCCCCAGCGACATACAACATGCCTTCTAGAACGGCCACTCCAGCACTGCTACGGCGGCTCAACATGTTGGCGATTGGAGTCCAAGTGTTTATCTGTGAACAAGAAAGTATATATGTCAAGGTCACTATGCATGCATTTATAGAAGATAAAGTAAAATGGGAATACCATTCAAAAATAAAAGGGGTTTTCCAGGACATTACATTGAGGGCCTATCCTTAGGATAGATTCTGGAGCACAGAGACCCCTTCACTGCAGAACCCAGCACAGCAACATCAATATGATTGTGGCGGTGCCTGGTACTGCAACTCATTCAAGTGAACGGGGCTGACCCCGGTTGAGCTGCCATACCAGGCACATCCACACTTGTATGGACGTCGCTGTGTTGGGTTCTGTAGTGAAGAGACTACGGCGCTCCAGCTAGCAGCAGTGCCCCTTTATTTTGCTGATCGGTGGAGACTACAACTGTAGATACAATAAAGAGAGACGAAGAATAATTTTTTAAAAGGCCTCAAATTTATTAGGGCAAATAGACATTATAGAGGGGAAGAGGACCCCCTCTCTTGAGACCCTCCAATTAGAGGCCAGAGTGGAGAGACATTGGAAAGAAAGGCATCACCACATATTACAAGGTCGCTCATTTGTTTGAAAGGGCTCCAGATGTGATATTACATTTCCCCTGCTGCCACAAGCTTTCCCCTTGGTTGTAAAATTAAAAAATGTTGAATCAAAACATTTAAAAAAAATAAAAAAATAAAAATATATATATATATATATATATATATATATATATATATATATATATATATTTATTTTTTTTATTATTATTTTTTTTATTTATTGTATTAAAATAAATTTTTAGCATTAGCAAAAAATGCTAAAAATGTGTGTCTATAGCGAACATTAGCCTGGGCTATTATTGCCTCTTAACACTTGTCACTGATCTATAAATTGGTTTGGCATACCGCAAGGAAATAATTAACACTTCTAATTAATAAAGTATTCAATGTATGTTGACGAGAAAGCAATATGTGACAGAACCCGGCTAGTCTTGTAGACCTGAAGGCACTCAGGAAATGTCAGTCTATATTTAGGACTTAGAAATACGTAACATTTTCAAGGAATAATTCCAAGGAACATGAAAGGTATACAAAAAATAGTTAAACATACTGTCAGAACTATACTACAGGGCCAAAAGTTTGTGGACACCTCTTCTAATTAGTAGCGGTGGCTATGACCGCCAAGAAATGCTAATAGACGCCTAAAATCAAGCATACGGCCATGCAATCTCCATAGGTATTACTCATACTAAAAAGCTTGGAGACATTTAATGTGGTACGTTCATAGGATGCCACCATTGCAGCCAAAGAGTTTGCGGTGTTAGATTTGCCTTGGTAAAAGCTCAATGCTCTGAAGCAGTGAAATGCCTTCCCTCAGTAATAAATTACGCTTCATTATCTGCAAGTCAGACAGGTCAACCAGGATTTGATAGATGACCAAAGGGACGTGAAACCCTAAAGCCATAGCCCAAATCTAGTGGAAAGTCTTCCCAAAAGAGCGCAGGCTATTCTAGCAGCAAATAGGGACCGACTCTATAGTAATCCCCATGGTTATGGAATAAAATATTCAAACACCACATATTGATGTCATGTCATGTTTGTGTGTTCACATGTAAGGAATATACCGCCAAAACTATATACGAATATTGTCTCTATCATCATTCCTATGAATCGGGTTAATAATCAACCTCAACATCTCTAGGGTATGATAGAGAGACGCTAGAACCAATAATCATTATAGGTTTGTTGTGGCAGAAATCTCTGGTAAAATAATAAGTGTCTATAAGTGACGCTTCCCAAAAACACTGGAAACCATCAAAAGGGGAGGAGGCTGCTCCCTACTGGCGATGCCCAGAACTGCAAGAATTAGAAACTCCAAACAGATCAGGATATAGTGTCCCATCAACCAGCAGACCCTCTCCTTTTACAATTAACATTTCAAGTACAAGTAACCGCACAGAAAATCTTTAAAAAAAAAAAAGAACATACCTGGTGCTAAATGAATGCCACCAAAAACCTGCATCCAATCATTTACCTTCTACCTCATCAAAAAGGGGCAGAGGTAACACATATATTATATTATGACATTTAGAAATGTAGCACCTCATTTAAAGAGGCTCTGTCACCAGATTTTGCAGCCCCTATCTGCTATTGCAGCAGATAGGCGCTGCAATGTAGATTACAGTAACGTTTTTATTTTTAAAAAACAAGCATTTTTGGCCAAGTTATGACCATTTTTGTAGTTATGCAAATGAGGCTTGCAAAAGTCCAAGTGGGTGTGTTTAAAAGTAAAAGTCCAAGTGGGCGTGTATTATGTGCGTACATCGGGGCGTTTTTAATACTTTTACTAGCTGGGCGTTCTGATGAGAAGTATCATCCACTTCTCTTCAGAACGTCCAGCTTCTGGCAGTGCAGATCTGTGACGTCACTCACTTCCTGCCCCAGGTCCTGCATCGTGTCGGCCACATCGGCACCAGAGGCTACAGTTGATTCTGCAGCAGCATGAGCGTTTGCAGGTAAGTAGCTACATCGACTTACCTGCAAAAGCCGATGCTGCTGCAGAATCAACTGTAGCCTCTGGTGCCGATGTGGCCGACACGATGCAGGACCTGTGAGTGACGTCACAGCGTGATCTGCCAGAAGCTGGGCGTTCTGAAGAGAAGTGGATGATACTTCTCTTCAGAGCGCCCAGCTAGTAAAAGTATTAAAAACGCCCCGATGTAACACACCTAATACACGCCCACTTGGACTTTTGCAAGCCTCATTTGCATAACTACAAAAATGGTCATAACTTGGCCAAAAATGCTCGTTTTTTTTAAATAAAAACGTTACTGTAATCTACATTGCAGCGCCGATCTGCTGCAATAGCAGATAGGGGCTGCAAAATCTGGTGACAGAGCCTCTTTAAATAAAAAAAAGTCTCTGAACCTAGGCATTTTTGGAGCGGATTTTTAAACCTTTTTTTTGTGTCCATGGGATCTGGGAAAAATCAACTTGTAAAACGCTTCAAGAAGTGACATGTCACTTCTTTTTTTTACAAAGCGTTTTCTTATGAAGAGTTTTTTTAAATTCAGCAGCGTAAAAATACGCCTCATTAACTACACAATGTATTTCACATTGAAATTAGTAGGAATCTGTTTGCAGGCGTATTTTAAGTACATTTTGGAGCATAATAGGAGCGCTTCACACTCCGAAATACGCCTGAAACGATGCCATGTGAACAGGATCCCGATACAGGAAAACAGGTCAATATGAAATAAATCATTGTGAACTTACCTGCGGCTCATATTTTTCCACCGTAGCTAAATGAGAAGAACTGTCATATCCCCCAACCGCATAAACGTTACCATCTAAAAATATTAAAAGTAACATTGAAGTTAAAAAAAACATTATATATATATATATTAGCAACACTTAATGTGATACCCAATTTGTTTATCCTGTTTCAAAATGCAATACAAAAGGATAAGATCATAATAAAAGATGCTTTAGCATAAATATATATATATATATATATATATATATATAAAGTCTTTCTATTCTATTTGCTCTACTGTTCTTCAATTGACATCAAGCTAACTTTGCCCCACTATTTTAGTCAAGATCCACCCTTTCCTTCAAACTGGTCGAAACATGGAGAAAAACCAACGTGTGAAAGGCTTCTATTTCTCTGCCAGATACCTACAAGACTGTTGGTTCCCAGAGCATGTAGACTGACAAATAGACAATTGTTTTGTAGATATATTTTGTGTACCTTTAAATCGTAAAAAATAGAATATTTTAAAAAAACCTGGCTGCATTCTTTCAGAAACAGCGCCACTGTTGTCCATAGGCTGTGTCTGGTATTGAAGGCCAGTCCTAGTAACTTGCTGTATTACCAGACAGAGTCCATGGGCAACATTGACAAGGTTTCTAGAAGAAGGAAGCCCAGTTTTTAATCTCATACAACCTCTTTAAACCCTTCTAGGTTTAGGGTTTCTTCAAAAACATGTAACACATAATAAGGAATCATTTGCTTATCTGAATCTGAGAGCACGGGTCCACCATCAGGACCCCTACTCAGCAGTTTTAACTGCTCACCTGCTAATATATCGCAATAGAAGTTTCCACTGCTACAATCTTATTATCGCACAACACTCCTGATGATCCCTCGCTCTTGAAGCGTAGGGCGAAACGCGTTGAGTTCTTTACAAATTGATAAAAATAGCACCACAGTGTATATATTGTAACAAAGGAATGAGATTATCCAGCAATTATCAGTTTGGGTTTTAGGGCTTGGATTGAAGCCAGGTTTTCGTTATCATTCACTTCTACTTGTTATCAATTGATCTACCCACACTCCTTTAATGAGTTGGGGTCTCATATAATCACTGTGGTTTATTAATAGCAGTTCGCACAATATAATTTAGTGCTTTAATAGAATGCAAATAAAAATACTTGATGTATTTATATTAATGCAGTAGAATTCAATACAGCGGGGTCTTGGTTGGCCAATATTACTGCATTTATTATCCTTTAGTTGCAAATACATCAAGATACTGAGTGTACTAGTGTCATACATTGCACTAAACCTTAAATCAAGTTATATGTAATCACATTGCACTTGGATGCCAGTATATTTTATTATATATACAATAAAAGTTAAATCTTAATTTTCTATAATATTTCCACTTCCTTCCAGTGAATTGAATAATACGGAATCTGCACAAAGTGCAGGAAACATTGTGTCTGGCAAAAAGGACATTCGCGTCATATAGACAGAAACAGACTCACCTAGAGTTGCTACACGGACATATCTCCGTCTAGTGCTCATAGCAGCTATGGACGTCCATGTTCCTGTGAGGGGATCATAACGCTCTGCACTGGAATGATAGCGTAATATTAGTTATAAAGTAGTCGTGGAAGACTAGTTATTTATCAATGATAAAAGGTACAAATCATGGGGGAGTATGGAGGGTTCAGGAGCAATTACAAAATTTATCCAACATGTGGCTAAATCTGTTAGATGCTGCAAAGCCTTTCCTTTTATATATACACCATTCTTGATGAAGGCCGTTCCTCAGAAAGGCAAGAGCGAGTAAGTCATGAGAAGTGTCTGACGTAGTGGGCACTCCCACACCCACCACCGGAAGCACCGCCGTCACCATGCCGCTGAGCTTGCCAGCATACAGTGAAAGCTGTGTGTCGCTGGTCCGGTGATAAATATGAGCCCCTGCCGTACGGAGTCCACGCTGCCCAGACTTCCGGCCCGAAAGCCGCAATCTCTTCTGGAGACGTTTGGAGTCCTGATCCATCCGTGGATGTGTTAACCACCACGTGACGTTGCTGCTGATACTGCGGTGCCCAAAGGCTACAGGTCCTCATGCTGAGGCTTGAGGCTACACTGCGGAGACGCGGTCCTTTTGGGTGGTGGAATTCTACGTAGATATGTTGACTCCACATGCTGCTGCGATTGAAGCTGAGGCTACAGGTCTGTGAGCCCCATGTTACCCCCACGCTGTGGCTATACTGCTGTGACGCTGTCCTGTTGTGTGGTGGAATTCCAGGCTGTCTGGAGCAAGTTGAGTTTCTAGAGGTACAGGAGTTGCTGGAATTTATTTAGTCAGCCAACGTGCTGTCTTTCACATTTTTATATATTTTTCGTCTGTCTTGACGCATGATGCCTTATCTGTGGTTTGTGCACAGACGCTTGGCTGCGTATGCGCTGTGGGACCCATATCCAGGAGTGCCGCTTGGCGTCGGTGTTGCCGTGGTGACTCATGTTTGAAATCATCACGTTGCGACGTGTCATCACTCCAGCATGTGGCACTTCCTGGTATGTAGCTGTTCCTCAACATGTGTGCCGAGCACCGATTTGCGCTCATTACAGCTCTGAGAGTCATCACTTATACTCCTATATAAACCCTTAGAGTTTTAATCACAGTTAGCCTCCTGACGAAGCCGGTCTGTATTGCGAAACGCGCGTCAAGGCATTTGCTCTTCTGCTAGTACCGGACATTGCCTGTCCCACTCCCCACTATGTCTCAGGGTATGTGTTAAATTTCTGCTCTGCTGTATTCCTGGATCACCTTGTTGTGTTTCTTCAGCCTGTATCTCTGGCGTGGCATCTCATCATTATTCATATAATCTTTTTCATGCTAATATATATATATATATTTATTTTCATATGTGTGGGCATGTTATTACTGTTATTGCTTACTGAGTAAGCTTTGATTGTTGTGGGTTATTGGAGTGCTTCTTGGCTACTGATGGTAGACCACAAGGTTTTTTACATCTTCCCTTACTGGTTCACTCTCCTTGTATGGTCCATCCGTTTACTCTGTATTATGTCATTGTGTATTGTATTTAATAAAGATTTTCTTTTTTTTTTATATGATTCTTTGGGTGCTATGTTCCCTTATGGTTCGCGTCTAGGTTGTCTACTTGTATTTTAGGGACCCCTTCTTTTCGCCATTGGTTTGGTTACAGGTTGTTCATTTGTGTCTTGAAGGCCGCCAGTGGCCTGTCTTATAGGCTTTGCTGGGCAGTGTTGGTTATAGGGGAGGCTGGTGTGGTCATATTGAGTCCCTGCTGTATATGCTGCTTGAAAACTGTCCTTAAATACCGTTGGAGATAGGGGAGGTTGGTGAGCCCCTGTTATATACGCTACTTGAATACACTGCTTGAAATCAAGTTGTGATCTGGGTAAGGCCTGAAAACCTGCCTTTAATGTGATCAAGAGTAGTAAGTAGTGAATTAAACGACCGCAACTGTGGACTTTTTTTTTTGTAACCTAGTATAACATAGTTATAAAAGAAATGGCGGATAAAATTAAAACCATGGAAAAAAAAAAACCTATGTAGAAAGGCCTACTGAGAGCGGTCTGGAGAATTGGCAAAGCGCAGTTAAAAGTTATAAAAACGGCACTGAAATCTCAATGCTTTATAAATGATAGAGTTGTAGTTGAGGGTAGTATACCGGGTGAGGTGTTAGCAGGAGTTATTAAAAACCAAGCACCTAAAAATATAGTCTCTGGTATTAGGTCTTGGATGAGATAATTTCTATCTTCGGGTCCTTTTATAGGGACCTGTACCAGACTAAGTTGATAGGTTAATTACAGGAGACTAGGACTTTTTTTTTAGGGAAAATGTAATTGCCTAGTCTCTCGGAGGAACAGAGAGCATCTTTGGATGCTCTGCTGTCATTGGAGGAAGTGGAGAGGGCCTTGGCTGCATCTGCAAGAGGAAAGTCACCGGGGTTGGATGGAATGCCCCTTAAGATGTATCAGTGCTATAGTGAGCAATGCTAAACCACTGAATTTGGGAAAGTGTCAGGGTTGCAAATTAATTGGGGGAAATCAAAGATCTTGCACTTTGATCCGGGGTTTTATACCCCCCAATAATGGGATACAGATAGTCCAGGAGAACGACTCTTTTACGTTTCTCTGTATAAATGTCAGCAGGGATTTACTTGGCTATAGCGGATATAATATTAATCCACTCATACATAAAATTAGAGCGAAGATAAAGATATGGTCCAAACTCGGGACGAATATGGCGGGGAGAGTATCCCTTATTAAATTGTCCAATCTGGCTGCCTGAGCAAATATTTAGAGCTATAGAAAGCCTATTTAGGGACTTAGTTTGTCAATGAAGACAGCCATGAATAAAACTGATCCATTTACAGAGACCGATGGATTTGGGGGGGGGGGGGGGGGGTGGCCATTCCTGTAGTTAAATTACTTTATATTGCAGCCCAAGTAAAAATTATGTGTGAGGGAAGAGAAAACATACTTTATAAAGAGCTTATAGGAAGGAACAGGGGCGTAGCTAGGGGGGGGCAAGCGGGGCATGTGCCCCGGGCGCAGTTCAGAGGGGGGCGCCAGCGCCACCTCCTCCTGCACTATAATTGTACCTGTGTCGCAAGGACACAGGTACAATTAGAAGCAATGAATGGCCATTCAGCGCCTTTAAACGAATGAAGCGACTGGTACCTTTTGTACCAGTGACGCTTCCGTCGATGAAAGGCGCTGACTGACTGACAGGGAAAGTCATCCTGCCCAGCCAATCAGCGCCTTTCATAGACGCTGCGTTCAACCCCCTGGAGACCTGCGCAGAAGGGAGCAGGTCTCCATGGCTGCCGGACGGCGTGGGAGCGGGAATAAGGAGAGTTTGAAATTTATTTGAATTTTTTTTAATTGTAATAGAAGTGTGTGTCTGTATCTGCGGGGGGGACTTTGTCTACACGGGGGACTTTATCTACAGGGCTGGGCTATATACAGGGGGACTATATCTACAGGGCTGGGCTATATACAGGGGGACTATATCTACAGGGCTGGGCTATATACAGGGGGACTATATCTACAGGGCTGGGCTATATACAGGGGGACTATATCTACAGGGCTGGGCTATATACAGGGGGACTATATCTGCTGGGCTATATCTACAGGGGGACTATATCTACAGGGGGGCTATATACAGGGGGACTATATCTACAAGGGGGCTATATACTGGAGTGGGCTGTCTATAGAGCACCATATACAGGGGTGGGCTATATAGTATATAGCCCCCTGTAGATATAGCCCACCCCTGTATATGGTGCTCCATAGATAGCCCAGCCCTGTAGATATAGCCCTGTAGATAGCCCAGCCCTGTAGATAGCCCAGCCCTGTAGATAGCCCAGCCCTGTAGATAGCCCAGCCCTGTAGATAGCCCAGCCCTGTAGATAGCCCAGCCCTGTAGATAGCCCAGCCCTGTAGATAGTATCCCACAAATAGCTCCCCCTATAGTGCTCCACAGAAAGCCCACCCCTGTATATAGCCCCCTTGTACATATAGTTCACCCCTGTATATAGTGCTCCACAGATAGCCCACCCTTGTATATAGTATATACAGGGGTGTGCTATCTGTGGAGCACTATATACAGGGGTGGACTATATGTACAAAAGGGGGCTATATACAGGGGTGGGCTATCTGTGAAACACTATATACAGGGGTGGACTATATGTGGAGCACTATATACAGGGGTAAGCTATATCTACAGGGGGGCTACATACATGGTTGGGCTATCTGTAGAGCTCTATATACAGGGATGGGCTATATCTAGAGGGGGCTATATACAGGGGTGGGCTATCTGTAGAGCACTATAGGGGGAGTTATTTGTGGGACACTATATACAGGGGTGGTCTATATGGGGGCACTATCTACAGGGGGCTCTATGGCAGGCACTATCTACAGGGGGCTCTATGGCAGGCACTATCTACAGGGGGCTCTATGGCAGGCACTATCTACAGGGGGCACAGTGTGTGTGTGTGTGTGTGTGGGACATGGTGTATGGTGCTATTATAATTAGAGGTGCAGTGTATGGCCCTATTAGATTTAGGGGTGTAGTGTGTGGTATTATGATAACTTTATATTTATTTATAGGTGCAGAAATGTTGGAAAAGTGAGAAGCTGAAGACATGTGAGCGGCAAACTGCAGAAATGGGCTGTGACCGGGAGAATTCATCATAGAGGTCTGGATCGGATGGAGAAAAAGAACTAGAATCTGAGACGTCACCGGTGAGTCACTTAATGTAAATGTTCACTCTGCCTCTAATCAGTAATGTAGTCACTGTATGATCTGCAGCGAGATGATGGTGGTGTGATTATGATAGGATTTATTTTTTGTGAAACGACATCTCCCAGCATATCCTCACCATTGTTCGGGCCATGCTGGGAGCTGTAGTTTTACGCCGTACACACCTATACGGCAGGGGTTGCACTAAATTGAGCTGTATTTGTTCTGGGGCTGTATATACGTACTGAGCTTGGTTCTGGTGTTGTGTATAGAACCATATTGCTTGTGAAATGTACAAATAATTTTATGCTTGCGTTACATAAAAAGAAATGACACGTTGATTGGTAGAGAAAACAAACACGGCAAAGGGGAAGGAGATGTCGGGAAAGAGGTTGGGGGGGGGGCGCCAAACTGAATCTTTGCCCCGGGTGCTGGAGAACCTAGCTACGCCTCTGTGGAGGAAGCTCCTTTTTTGAGGAGGTATGATGCTATTGAGCTATTGGAAACAGGAATATTGGCAGATCTAGTGTAGGACGAGTTCCCCACAGCTGTGATGGCTTAAAAAGTATGGAGGGTTTTTAAGGAGGTAGTGGGTAACAATGGGTTATGGAATAATGCCCCGATATGGGGGAATAAAGTATTGGGTAATGAGTATTTTGACTTACAATATTTATTTTTGGTAAACAAAGGTATTTATAAATTATTACAACTGTATAGGGGAAATAATATTCGTATATATCAAGAATTGAGTATGGATTATGGGATATCCCCAAAGAGTTTTTTTCGATACTTGCAGATTAGAGCACCTCTTGTGCGGAGCAACTGTACGATCTTAATGCAGACCCTCCCCGAAATTGGACTTTTTTGCCAACGAAACTAAGATGAAAGGGCTAATTTCTAGAATATATGGAACGATGATAAAGGAAGAAGGCAGGAACTGCCAATAGAAGTAAGAGCTAGATGGGGAAGAGACGTGGGTGATCTTCCGTTGGAACCAGGGGCTTAACTAGGAAAGACTGGGACCCATAGCAAACTTTTGACTGGGGCCCCACCACCCCCGGGTATCACACAGCCCCCCCTTGTAGTTAGTGCCTCCCTATAGATTCTGCCACACAGCGTGCCCCTATAGATAACACCTTACAGCCCCTCTTGTAGATAACGCCATACAGAACACCCTGTAGATAACGCCATACAGCCCCCAACCCCCCCTTCCAAAAAAAACAAAAAACAAAAAACGGCCTATAGCTTGTCCTACAAAAGAGGGGATACATGTGTGATCGCTGGCAGCGATAAGGAGAACGGGGGACCGAAAGTCCCCCGAAGTTCTCCATGACAAACCTCGGACTTCCGGGGTCTGCGCAGTTCAATAAAAATGAAAGGAGCGCTGGTCACGCATGCGCACAAGCGCGACCGGTGCACAATTTATTTCTCTGGAGCTGCCGACAGACCCCGGAAGTCTGAGGTTTGTCATGGAGAACTTCGGGGGACTTTCGGTCCTCCATTCTCCTTATCGCTGGGCGTCCCAGCGATCACACATGTATCCCCTATCCTGTGGATAGGGGATGCATGTCTTTTGTAGGAACAACCCCTTCAGTGGCGTCGCGCTGTAGCAGCCATAGCGGCTTCTAGCTAAGCCTCCGGCCATGGGGGGGGGCCCGTGCCGGCGGGCGGCACTGGCCCCCTTATGCTGCCGGCCCTGTAGCAGCCGCTACGGCTGCTACAGCGGTAGTTACGCCACTGGTTGGAACAATGAGCGAGAATAACAAAAGCTATCCCTTGATTGTTGAAGAGTCCTGCATAGAGAGTGACTCAACTATATATAGATATATATTATATAGAGCCTATTACTCCCCTCATAGAGTGGCAATATTTAAAAAAAAATGGGAATCCTGAATGTCCAAAGCTATAGGGAATCTGTTCTATATGTTTTGGAAATGCGGGAATATTAAACATTATTGGAGAATGTTGTTGGACTGGGTAAAAGCCATCTATGAAGTAACTGTGCAGGAAAATGCCATGGTGTGTATACTTCGTGACCTGGAGGGATTACATTTGAAAAGGGGTTTTCCAGGGACACTAATTGTCTCATGCCGGGCAGTGCACGAGCACTGAGGATTTTTATTGATGAGGCAAATGGGGCGGGCATTGAGGAGACTGTGGACCAGTAGGATGCCTCAAACCCGGGTTTACGTCAGAAGTCCTGGGTTTGAGGCTTCCTATTGGTCCACAGCCTCCTCAATGTCCGCTCCGTTCAGTCTTTGATTGTACTTCAATAGCGGCACCATTTTCTTTGTGTGCATGCTATTCCTTAGTGAAAATGAAGGTATAGCATGCACACAAAGAAAATCGTGCTGCTGTTGCAGTACAAGCAAAGACTGAATGGAGAGGACATTGAGGAGGCTGTGGACCAATAGGATGCCTCAAACCCGGGTACTTCAGAAGTACCAGTTTTGAGGCTTCCTGTTGGTCGACAGCCTCCTCAATGTCCACTTCGTTCATTCTTTGTTTCTGCTTCAATAGCGGCACCAATTACATTTTTCAGTTATGATGGGGTTCATATATTTAGGTATGATGGGGATCACGTTAGATATCTGAGGTGCGGTCACGTGATTCTGTGACCGCACCTCAGATAAAGCAGGTGGGAGGGGAGAACTAGCGGGGAGGGCCAATAGACACCGAGGGGGTGGAATAATTAGTAAAGAACGGCCCTGTGTCGTTACGTAGGTCAGTGAGGTATCTACACAGGTCTTTGTGTATAATGACTCTCGTGCACGAGCCGGTGTCGAGAGAAAAAAAAGACACAGATGAAAAGCAGAACTTCAGGCCGGGCAGCGGTAGGGAGAATAGGAAGGAAAGGGTTCTGATTTAATACAGAATATATATGAGGAACTTTATTAAATATTTACATAAAATATTAAAATTGTGTCCCTAGAAAACCCCTTTATAAGGGACCTAAAAAAACCAGGCTATTATGAAGTTGTATTTTTCTAGGAAAGTAATAATGACCAAGTGGATAGGAGTTGAAGCTCCTAATATTGTAGATTGGGAAAGATATATTAACTCGGCTCTTCAATTTTATGTTTATAAACTGGTGTAAAGTTAGAAAAAAAAACATCAATTTCCTGAAACTTGGTACCCTTGGACCTTTATGGTGAATGCGGTATAGTGGGGGAGCAGGGGCACATTTTTTTTATGTTATTTTTTTTCCCCTTCTCCACTTAAGTTTATACTGGGAAATGGCTCCCAGGTTTTCGATCACTCTGTAAGAGAGCGCGGATGGCTAGGAGTCCCACGACTCTGATTAATTCCGACTAGTTGAGATTAAGAGATAAAATTTAAAAAGAGAATGGATTAATGGATTTTTGTTTAAAAAGATACTCAGAAGAAAGATAAATTTAAGATACTTGAAGACTAAAGGCTATTAAGTTTATTAAGATTATAGGAGTGGTGGGATTGAACTAGCCATTAGATCTTCTGATTGTTAAGTTGTTGTTTTTTATGTGAAGGCTATATATTGTGGGATAAGTGGAATTCCAATGTATGCTTTTATTACAACTGTTTTGTAAAACCTTGATGTATATGTATTTTTTTGTACTTATTTTACGGTCTCGGATTCATCAAATAAGGTAGTCCAGTTATGCTGGACTTATTGGAATTGTATTTTCTAGGTGGATATTAAGGATTAAGGGTTCAGGGAGGGGGGAGGGCATGGCTGGGGGAATGGTGGGTAGAGATATAATTGTGGTGTGTAATTTTGTATTCTATTGGAATAATTGTTAATAAACAAAAATTATTCAAAAAAATGCATATACCTTTCTTGCTATTGGGGCTAGGACGTGAATGTCTCACTGTCGATTGGATTTGGCAATATATCAACCATAAAGGGGTATTCCAGCAAATAACATGTATGGTCTATCCACTGAATTGGTGATAAAGGTTAGATTAGTGGGGTCTGACCGCTGGGACCAACACAGATGCCCTTTTCAACCCAACAACTGCAAATATTCCTGCAGATTAGATTAACATGTGCTTAATATACTCTACCTGTTTAAACAAGAAGCGCCATCATATCCACCTGCAGCGTACAACAGTCCATGAAGTACTGCGACACCAAGACAACTGCGCCGGGTGCCCATAGAAACCTCTGGCAGCCAAGTGTTTGTCACAGGGTCATACGACTCTACGGTAGCAAGATCAGACGTTCCATCATACCTGTAATGAGAAAGACGAGTATTACCTTTATATGTTAATATTACGACAAGAAGGATCCCATACCGCTGCTTTTGGGCCCAGCCATGGTTTGTCTCATACCAAATAATATATGAAATTGGAAAACAACATATATTAAGCATATTTATTATGGGAGCTTTAAACCCTGAAACTAATGTTTGTTTGAGATACGACAAGAAGAAATTACAACCAATTGAAGTTTCTTAAAGCAAACACGCACTTTAGTTGACAAATATGCAACATATATGGAAAAAATGCAGCATGACCTAAAATCTGCAAAGATTTTTCCATTGCGTGTGAATAGGGTTTTGTAAAAACTCCTTTCCCTTGCATTGTACTGTAAATTGGTTTTGGATTTTCAGTGCGGAATTTGCACCAAAAATCTGCAGTGTCTGAACCGGTCTTAAGAAAGGCAAATCTTTTTTTTATTATTTAATAATTTGACTTCATAACTTGAATAGAATTTTTCAGTAACCTGTTCCTCACCATGTATACCTACCCGCCCACTCCATAAAGTTTATTTCCAATTGCAGCTACACCCACTCGGGCTCGTCTTGTTGACATTGAAGCTACCATGTGCCACCGGTCAGTACGGGTATCATATGCTTCACAGTCACCATGTATGGCAAAGAGACTGCCACCACCTACAAACAAGATAAAAACAACCACTCCCATAAGACGGCATATAGGAATATTACCTTAGTATATAGAAACAAGTGCTTTATCTCCCCCACCTACTGCAAATAGCACAGTGCTGGCTCCCTCGCAGCGTCTTGGTCGGGTTCGACAGTTACTGAGAACCCCACGCTGTTCTGGCATCAGATGGTACTTGAGTGCTTCAATCAAAAGGTCTTTACACTCGGAGTGATGACGTACAAGAAGCTCCGTGTCTACACTGCTCATCAGAAAATCCCTGCTCAGCAAGGGGAGCCGCACACACTTCATTAACTGCAGGAAATAAGGAGTCAGTAGAATTATAACTCATTTACATGAAACCTATATTATAATGGGCGGCGCAGAACTGTTACATTTTCATTATAATGGAGATGAGACACAGTTGCATAATCTATAGCCTGCATTGGGTGTGTTGGCTAAATGCAAGTAGCATAATATGGCATTCACTTGAAGCAATGGCTACATCTGCAGCAGAATTGAATACATCTTCAGCAGGCTTGGCTACCTGCATGTAACCCTAGTCCTAGACTTTTTCTATTAACCTTAAGTCACGATCCGTGGGTATGTGGACCCACTAGGCCACACCGCCGTAGCGGAGTAGTAGCTGGCCAAACAACAGTCCTAGTACAAAAGTACCTTTAATAGTCCAGAGAGTAATGGAGGCTCGGCACAGATGAACTTGTAGACACCAGGCGAGGTGTGTATCAGCAGGCGTGACAGGTGGCACAACACGACTTCAACAGATTAAGGAACAGGAACCGATATAGGTAGTAGGGCATGGGCCTAGGATAACACTGAGGGACCATTTGCTAAGACGAATATGGGTAAACACAACAACGCTCAGGCAATGAATGAAAGGGCAGAGCCCTTTTTATAGTCCAGGGTGATTATGGGCTAATTACAGATTTTCCTCATGTGTGTGCACCGGCCCTTCAAGGCCGGGCGCGAGCACCCTACGGGAACTAGTGCAGCGATGCGGAAGCGAGTGCCGGTGTCTCTCAGGAGGGAGATGCCACCCAGCACTCACTCGTCCATGGCCACGACCGTCGGGGGGCAGGTAAGCACGACAGTCCGCGACTGTGAACGTTGCACCTTATAATACCATCACCTTTCTAATAATATATTGACATATTAATTAAATCAGAGTACTAGCAAGTTTCACAGGCATATTTATCAGTTCATACATATCCATGCTCCTCACCCGGGGAACGTGTTGTCTCCTTCCATCCACATCATGTTTGATCCAGTTCAGAACAGCTCGGTACACTTCCTCCTCAGAAGGGACATTCAGACTGTCACTGGAGATGAGGTCCAGCACCTGAGAGCCACAAACAGATCTCATTTAGAGATTACGAGATTAGGACCGCGACATTATGAACAAGATGGCTATCAATATTTATTTTACTAACTCAGTATCTTAAAGTACCCGAATTTACATTTTAAATGTTCTGAATTTAACATGTTGAAACGAAATTAACCTCTAGGATCCTTGAATTATAGAAACTTGTAAATGGCGCAGAATAATCCAACATTTAATTAATTTTGTGCGCATCTCTCTAGATTTCCACATACAAATCTGGATCATTCACGTCTAAAGTTCAAACTGTAGGATTTTATGTCCACCATTCCTATGTGGTCTGTGCTATGGTCCAAAAATATACAGATAGGGTATTTAGATTGTGAGCCCCACTGGGCACAGCAACTTAGGACAACTTCTGCACAGCGCTGCGAACAGAAATAAATAAAAAAATATGGTCTATCGATAGATGAGCAGTCAGTCAGTCTAAGGTCTCCTGCGTTGTAGGCTCAGTTAGGGACATCCGACGCAAATCTGACCCAAAACACACTGAAAACAATAGCATAGCATTCTGCGCTATTGTTTCCGGTAAACCCACGGAAAGCATGACGGAACGCATCAATGGGTTCCGTTGGGCGCCAAAGGAGTCCATCATGCATTTGAACCGGCACTTCCAGTATTTTCGTTGTTCTGCTTCTCTAATGGAGCAGAACAATGGAAACACTGACACAGGTGTGAATGGGCCCTAATGGAGATATGTGTATAGTTGCTAATAAAAGGAACAGCAACCACATTATTATATTATATATCTGTTGTCTTAAACAACTGGTTCCGGTCAATGGAAATTTGTTGTAATAGATTGTGAACTTGCTTTCAAAATTTTCTCGCTCATTACGGACCGCAGCATTTAATCCCTTATTAGTGATCATGGCAGCATAAGAAAATAAATGCTTGGTGCCGGCGATGAACAATATTTCATGGAAAGATTTTCTATAGGTAAATTTATTTTAATCATAGATATATTGGACCGTTAATCAGATCAGGGAGAAATTGACATGTGTATGGGTAGATAGTCAGAGGAATAAAACTAAGAAAAAACACATAAAAAGAAGTGCAAAACCGGACGACAAGAAATTTTAGGTAGTAAATTGAAATGAAGTATATGGAAGGTAAAGAGTTAATAGTTAACATACAGAATATCTTGGATTAGAACATACTAGCAGCTGAAAACAGGAAATATCACATAGTAATGTGACAAAACAGCTCGGCAGAGACGCCGGCAGCCGGTGACTCTAGCCTGCAGGAAATAACACAAATAATCATTAAAAATGTGTAGAGGAAACAGTGGGAAATCGATCCATTGATTCTGAACAGCTGGGGACTGTTGCAGCGGATGCGCTGGAAGCTTCCTGTTATGCAGTTCCCCTTGCATTATGTATTACAGGCAGTTGCTAGGAGACATGGCGATTATACATGGGCGTCTGGGTCAAGCTGTGTGCGCGCGTGTTTGTGAGGGGGTTTCATAAAGACGCACATTCTGTGTGGGAAGGTGGAATAGAAATCATCTGAGTAATTCTCGCTGCTTAGACTCCATAGGATTAGACAAAAGCAAGGGGGAGATCAGGTGGGAGCGAGACGTGGGTAAAACATCTCCATCAGCCAATCCACCGTGGAAAATGTTTTTATTTGGCTGAATAATTCAGATTATACGAAAGAGACGATCAGTAGCATAAAGGCGACTCTCTCATGTCCACAATCTGCGTCGATTTTCTAATTCCAATGACCAGTCCAACTTTCCCATGAATGGACTGTGTAGGATACAAGCAGAATACACATAATTGCGCCATTCCTTTTGTACTGGAAGGGTGAGGTAAAAATATTGGAAAATAAACCTTTATATGGGATGGAGTTCACGATTATAAACAAGGAACTCCACATACTCGATAAATAGGATTCTATTAATGCTAAAACCATAATAACAGAAACCAGCTAGTGACGGCACGGTCTAGGTAAAATCGTCAAAATCCTACTGCAGTCACCACACAATCACAACTCAAGGATGTTCGAAGATCCCATGTGGCAATCCCATTACAGCGCCCAGAGCAGCAGGGTGGGCCTTTTATACTACATGGCCGCACTATGCAGGACGCAGTTAAAAAAAAATATATGGCTACCAGACAACAACAACACAGGACGAATGCAGAGGTCAGCAGGATGTGATGTTAACGTGTTAGGCACTAAATTCAAGTATGTTCCCAACGTGGTAGATGTCTTCTGGAAGGAATCACAAGAAATAATTAAAAAAAACAAAAAAAAAACAAAACGGAAAGATCTTTATTTTCCACCAACATTTTACAAAAAAACTGCACAAAGTTTTTTTTTTTCTTCTTTCACATAGTCCCTCCACCAATAGAGCCAACCATTCCTCTATACAGCACCCGCACAGAGCACATACAATCAAGTCACCTGAAAGGTAGTACCCCTGCCACTCACAGAAATAGGGCTGAGCTGCCCATGTACAATGACTGAGCAGTTTCTGCATAAATCTCATACAACTTCTAGCGAAACCACAAGTGACCAAGAACTCGACTTGGAAAACGGAGATATTCAAAACCACCTGTAAATACATTCATTATGTTTTTTAAATGCTGAACCATCACATGATCGTAGCCTTTAACCCTGCTTGGGATGGAACTTTTGACTCCCATCTCCTAACCGTCATACTTCCAAACCCTTACGGACTTAACATAAGGCATTATGCACATTAACATTTCCGTCTTGCGGACCGCAAAACATGAATCGTAGTGGCTTCCATGCGCTATCTGTTTTGTTTGCAGACTCATACACTAGAATGGGTGAGATGGACTGCAAATACACACAAGAATAGAACATCTACCATAATTTGGGAACGGACACACGGATGAGTGCATGGCCCCATAGGAATGAATGGTTCAGTATGCGGTCCGCCCAAAAACCGGCTAAGACACAGAAGAAAACTATGGCCATGTGCATAAGCCCTTAAGTGTCTTCTCTGTTTTGTTTTTTTATAAAAATCTGTATCAGTGTGATTGGTGCAACTTTGGAATTACATTTTATTAAAAATGGTCTTTACTTTTTCAGATACAGCTGTTTTGTATTCTGTATACAGATCAGCTGTATCTAGCACTGAAACCTGAATCCCGTCAGGTCAGCGGCATGGACGGGTTCAGTGAAAGCAAGTCCTGCTGGTAACAGCTCGATCCTAACATGCAGGATCGAACTATTACCGATCACATCAGAGTTCATGTTAGATGTGATCGATTACAGGTGAATCCTGTGTGTCAGAGACACGCAAGACCTGCTGTCACTGATGCCATCAGTCCCATAGACCTGACGGATTCAGGTCTCAGCGCATGATACAGCTGCTCTGTTTACAAAATTCAAAGCAGCTCTATCTCAAAAAGTAAAAATAAATTTTTAATAAAATGTGATTACAAAGTTGCACCAAACACACGGATAGACAAGTAAAAAGGATTGGAGCTATTCTAGCTTAGGTGAAAGACTAGGAGATCAGTGAATTCAGGATTGCATTACAATTCAGGACCATAAAATTGCGCAGCATCCCTGTATCGATTATACCAGGGGTCGGCAACCTCCGCCACCTGTGCCACAGCTGGCACGCAGGGCACTATGTCCTGAGCCGTTGTATGCTGCAGTGCTGAACACAGGGAGAGACACGGGGGTGGGGGGAAGGGAGAGAGGGGAGACACAGGGGCAGAGCGATGCTTCCTTAGGACGGCAGAGCGGCGCTTCAGTTCGTTGATGGAATAAACCGCCGCTCTGCCTTGTGGTTGTGTTTCTCGGTGCTGAACACTGGGCGGCGCTGTGTTGTGTGCTTAGCAAAGACACAATGCAGCACCGCTCTATGTCCTGTTCAGCGCCGACAACCCCCCTGTTCTCCTAGTTGTCGTCACGGCCATTACAGGTTTACCTGTAAAATAAAAAGTCATGAAGTCACTAAAAATATAATTTTCTGAGCAGCTTTTTTTCAGCTCCCCAAGCTGGTTGTTTAGCCCCCCCTCCCCCCCCCAGGAAAATCTCTGTACAGCTGTTCCCCAGAAGCTGGTGTTTAGTAGCCGCTCTCTCCTGTGAGCACCACCCAGAAGCTGGTGTTCAGTAGCTGCTCTCTCCTGTGAGTACCCCCAGAAGCTAGTGTTTAGTAGCCGCCCCTCTCCGGTGAGTACCCCCAGAAGCTGGTGTTTAGTAGCCGCCCCTCTCCGGTGAGTACCCCCAGTAGCTGGTGTTTAGCAGCCACTCCTCTCTAGTGAGTACCCCCAGTAGCTGGTGTTTAGCAGCCACTCCTCTCTGGTGAGTACCCCCAGCAGCTGGTGTTTAGCAGCTGCCCCTCTCCGCTGAGTACCCCCCAGTAGCTGGTGTTTAGTAGCCGCTCCTCTCTGGTGAGTACCCCCAGTAGCTGGTGTTTAGTAGCCGCTCCTCTCTGGTGAGTACCCCCAGAAGCTGGTGTTTAGCAGCCGCCCCTCTCCGGTGAGTACCCCCCAGTAGCTGGTGTTTAGCAGCCGCCCCTCTCTGGTGAGTACCCCCAGTAGCTGGTGTTTAGTAGCCGCTCCTCTCTGGTGAGTACCCCCAGAAGCTGGTGTTTAGCAGCCGCCCCTCTCCGGTGAGTACCCCCCAGTAGCTGGTGTTTAGCAGCCGCCCCTCTCCGGTGAGTACCCCCCAGTAGCTGGTGTTTAGCAGCCGCCCCTCTCCGGTGAGTACCCCCAGTAGCTGGTGTTTAGTAGCCGCTCCTCTCTGGTGAGTACCCCCAGAAGCTGGTGTTTAGCAGCCGCCCCTCTCCGGTGAGTACCCCCCAGTAGCTGGTGTTTAGCAGCCGCCCCTCTCTGGTGAGTACCCCCAGTAGCTGGTGTTTAGTAGCCGCTCCTCTCTGGTGAGTACCCCCAGAAGCTGGTGTTTAGCAGCCGCCCCTCTCCGGTGAGTACCCCCCAGTAGCTGGTGTTTAGCAGCCGCCCCTCTCCGGTGAGTACCCCCCAGTAGCTGGTGTTTAGCAGCCGCCCCTCTCCGGTGAGTACCTCCCAGTAGCTGGTGTTTAGTAGCCACTCCTCTCTTGTGAGCATTTGTCAGTTTTTGAATGGATGAGAATTGATGATTTTGAAATGCAGCTGATTGACTCCCAGAGCTCATCTCTGTGGACAATGAAGTTTTGTGAGCCGTGCAAAAAATTTGAAATATCGAAAGAAAATGCACGGTCCCTTTTTTATGTGTTGGGCTTCCCTTCCTGCGAAATTTGACTGTTTAAATAAGGGGACGCGGTCAGTCTTTGGGTCAACGTTTCTGCGTGAGCAGATTTTCCTACACATGAATTCCATCCTCAGCCCTTCATGTAGCCGGCTTACTGCAGACCAATGTGAGGCCTGTGTCCAGCTCAAAGTCACCTCGTATGCACCACAGATGGATCATCTTTGCAAAGAAAGTCAGGGACAAGGGTTAAACTTGAAATGTAAGTTTAGTTAATTGATCAATAGCCCATACATAGCAACCGTTTGTGTTATATGACTTTCTTATTTTGCATGGCGCACTTCATCTTTGATTTTTTGGGGGGATTTTTTTTTTTTTTTTATCGGCACACCATACAAAAAAAGGTTCCCTACCCCTGGATTATCCAGTGCCCATTCAGTTAACATTTTAAACAATAGAAATCTGAATTAGGATTACCTGTTTTAAAGGCAGAAGCATGAACTCTTCAGTCTTTGACACCTCTACAAAGTGTTGCAGGACGTACTTGTGTGCGGACTTGAGCAGGTCGCTACAAGAGTGTGTGTCTGCAAAGCCACGAATGCCAAGGCAGTTAGAAGGGTCTAGCTGGCTGAGCAGGAACTTACAGCAGGCATCTCGCACTCCATTTAGCTGCAGGAGGCTGGCAGCTGGGAGCAGCGTCTGGCACAGAGAAAACCTGGGATGTCAGCTTGTAATTCTGCAATGACTGTATATAGCTGTGCAAATTATACAAAGCTTCCAATGCATTGTATGGTATTTTAGCACGATGCAATGATAAGGTCACGGTCTAATGCTTCTATCAACCATTTGGTATTGCACAAAGTTTGATCATATCCTTTCACCTGACTATACACGTCTTTGTATATGGTCAGTATTAGGTACATGAGTGTAAGATGGATTTCACATTGATTCGCTATTGCTGGATAACCCTACTGATGCTATTGTGAATCTGCTTTTTAGGATCTTCATCATGCTTCAATCTCACCTTAAAGAGGTTCTGTCACCACATCATAAGTGTCCTATCTTGTACATAATGTGATCGGCGCTGTAATGTAGATAACAGCAGTGGTTTTTATTTAGAAAACTGATCATTTTTGACAGTTATGACCTATTTTAGATTTATGCTAATGAGTTTCTTAATGGACAACTGGGCGTGTTTTACTTTTTGACCCAGTGGGCGTTGTGGAGAGAAGTGCATGACGCTGACCAATCAGCGTCATACACTTCTCCCCATTCATTTACACAGCACATAGTAATCTTACTAGATCACTATGTGCAGCCACATACACACACATTAATGTTACTCAAGTGTCCTGAGAGTTACTAGACATCACTACCAGCCTGGACGTGATGTCTATTCAGAATCCTGACACTTCGCTAACGTTTGTGTGAGATTACGCTGTAAATGACAGCCCAGCGTGATCTTGATGTGCTGTGCTATAAATCATACAGAAACGTTAGCGAAGTGTCAGGATTCTGAATAGACATCACGTCCTGGCTGGAGGTGATGTCTATTAACTCTCAGGACACTTGAGTAACGTTAATGTATGTGGCTGCACATAGTGATCTAGTAAGATCACTATGTGCTGTGTAAATTAATGGAGAGAAGTGCCTGACGCTGATTGGTCACTGATTGGTCAGCGTCATACACTCCTCTGTACAACGCCCACTTGGTCAAAAAGTAAAACACGACCAGTTGGGCATTAAGAAACTCATTAGCATAAAGCTAAAATAGGTCATAACTCCGTCAAAAATGATAGTTTTTCTAAATAAAAAACACTGCTGTAATCTACATTACAGCGCCGATCACATCATGTACAAGATAGGGCACTTATAATGTGGTGACAGAGCCTCTTTAACACTATGACACTATACTGTCAATGCATCTCATCACTACTAAAACAATTATTAAAAATGCGATAACAACCCTGATCCACGATGCACACTTGGCCAGTTAATTTTTATGAGGGAGAACAGCCAGACAACCCTGGCACCACAGAAGAAAATCTGCCCCCTCCCTTATTGCAGAATTCCAGAGAGATCTAGTAGCCCCACACATTAGATATTGGTCACCAAGATTCCCCAAACTGTAATGTGTTTGGAGGCATTGCTCCTGAACCTTTGTTCCTTGTGAGATAAGCGGTGCCAGACTTAATATGCACCCTCAGCCGATCCAAACGCATGCTTATTGTTGAGTTAGCGGACAGATCGTGGTCTCTAACTGAATGTTACAAAATTAAAACAACACTCTAATCTACTTCGTGACCAACAAGCTTATCAAAATCTTTACTACAATTTCAAAGAAGGTGCAAAGTTTAAGTATGCAAATAATAATTTTATATAGTCAGATGGTAAACTAGAATAATAAATCTTTATAGGGATTAGGTGGATTGTTTGCAGACACATTCAAAATACCAAAAGGATTATCGGCCATTGTGACACGGGACAGGGGGAGCAGAGCGGATTACCTGCCCAGTGTATTTTATGTGCAAAGACCCTTTCTATATTTTGTCACTTTGTGATATTAGAATGAATGGACCTGTAAAGATGGTATATAGACTTCAATATGTAGACATGCACGCTGGGTCCCTACACAGTAAATAGATGGGGGCAGAGCATTTGCTTAGGTGACACACATGAAATCCCATACCTGCACATTTCCTTCTCCCACCACTATTTCTGCGGTGTAAGAATACTGAACCAGCTGTTCCAGCGCTTGAGGGTCAATGTCATGCAAGGTCACATGAGTCTGCCGACTTTCACTCATTTCATCTGCAAGAGGGAAAAGAATACTACTAATATAACACATTATGCTTTGCACAGTGCAAGAATCCACAATGATAGGAGAACTAGACATAACAAATCTGTAGGGCAATGTAAAATGATTATCCACGCACAGCAGTGCATTCGTACATCCCTCCGATAAAATTAATGGAAACTCTTCAAGAAAGAGCCGGCTTTGCTCTAAGGGTGCATGTGGCCTTCCCTTTTCAATGTAAAGCTATGTCTGTGCTAAGCTAGTAAACACAGAAGGATAAGACTATGGGAGAAAGAGGCACGAGACTTAAAGTACATGGGCCGTGTAAACGAGCGCCGATCAACAAGACAGGTCGTTGATCGGCACTCGTTTGCTCCTTTCACAAGGAGCAAGTATGGGACGAGCGATCGTTACTCCGATCGCTCGTCCCCATACATTTCTATCATGTTGGCTGCACGTCTCAGTTTACGCAGGGAGACGTGCTGCCGACAACGATAATAGTTTCGGCATTCAAAACTATGCAATCAGCCGATGGATGAACGTTTGCTCATTCATCGGCTGATGGTTGCTCTGTTTATACAGGGCAACTATCGGGAACGAGCTTTCTGTGAACGCTCGTTTGCCCGATAATTGGCCAGTGTAAAAGGGCCTTAAGGCCAGGATCACAAACGCAATTTTGATGACGTTTGTGGTAGTTTTTGGCTCAAGTTTTTGAGCCAAACACAGGAGTGGACACAAAAGGAAAAAAAGATGAATCAGTCACTTGGTTCCACTTCTGGGATTAGATTTAAAAAAAAAAACGTAGCCAAAAACTGCATCAAAATCACGTATGTGATCCTGGCCTAATAGACATGGAGAGAGAGGGAAGGGGTTGTGTAGATCTGTATGCTTCTTTGACAGGGTGACAAAATGCAGGGCTCCATAGCATCCAAAATGGTTGCCTGTGATTAACTTCTTGCCCACAAATAAAGCAAGAAGAGCAGGTGTGGGACAAATGGCTGCTGTAACAAGTAAAATACTGTGCAGAAAAAGATCCGGGGTCACATTAATTAACAGATGTACGTTTTTATTGGTGGTGGGCATTTTCTTTAACACAATGGTGGTTTGACACAGAAATATTGCCGAAAAATATTTTAGAATTACTTTGCTGATTAGCAGCCAATTCCACTAAAAATGGCATCTCTTTGGCACATACATTGGCACTTTAGGAGGCTATATATTAGGTGCTCCAATGTAAAAGTTTGTCATAAAAATGAATTTCCTGTAACAAAAAATATTCATATTTTCTTTTTTTCAACCACATGCCTGTTACTTACTTGTAAACATTGCGTGGAAATAAGGGCTACATGACGCCAGCACCACTTTGTGGCCCTTAATTTCCTTGGTCCCCACGTGCAGCACAATATCGCACAGGAGCCCACGTTGGCGCATTCTGTTCATGCAGACAAAGGAATCGTGGTAGTGCCGCTTGGAATTGTGGGAGATGCTGTGGCCCTCCCGGGTGAGAAGCTGAACCGCCCCTTCCATTGCTGGGGACTGGTCTCCTGATTTCTCCTTCACTGGCTTCACTCGTTGAAGCTGTAAAATAGAAAATAGACATCGTTTTATTAATATACAGTGTTTATCGGCAAATAATCCAGATCTAACTTTACAGGTCAAATTTATTAAACATGATAAAATCATATTAAAGGAGACATGACAGCAGTGTGCAAGGGCATACATACCATAGGGGCAGCCCATATAGGCAGGGATCACTTCTCCACAGGCCCTAAAGGTTAGCAAACACGAGGGTGGGAATTCAACACAAAGTGGGGGTGCAAACAAACATCAAGTCCTGATGGCTCATGTGGTTGGAAAGGTGTTCCATTTTAGGCTTTGCTATGGGGCTCCCTTTCCTTTACATAGACCCCAGGCAGTGTGGTAATGGTTCTTCATAAGAGACACATCCAAATAATACACAATAAATATTCATATAAATGTAACAGGAGCATTTCCCAAAAATAACAAAGTGAACATTAAATAGAAGTACATGAGTTGTAACTCCCAAAAAAAAAATATGGCGGTATAGAATATTTTACATCTGAGCAGCTCCTACAGGAGCTTTCAGCCAAAAATGTACCCAGAAGAGGACCACTCAATTAACAGACATGGGTACTAGTGCTTCACTACACTAAATGAGTAAGGTCTTGCCTAGATCTACTAATGGAAAAATATAAAAAACGTTATCTTAAAAGAAATCTTTGAAGTCAGCAGTTATATATTTTCCTTTATCAGCTAATAAGAGAACATATGATTTATAGTCTTATCCCTACCTGACCCATTGTATGCTGGTCCCTATACACAGATTAGTAATCCATACCTGCCAATTATCCCTGACTGACTGGGACTTGTTAAGGGATTTTCAAACTATTAGTTTATTTAACAAACACCCAATACCAGTGCAACGTAATGGTGGCGCTGTCCATATCCAGAAAAAATAAAAATAAAAAATAAAAAAAGATATCCAAACACGCTTTTTTTTCCCTATGCATGAAAATGCTCATGTTTGTATCCTATTTTTGCAGTATATGAAAAAATAATTAAATAAAAAAAGTTAAAGAAACACCTATACCTCAATTGTATGGCTCAAAAATGATATGAATGCACATCTACCTGCAGGTGGAGCTGTACGGGACGTCATATTAGGGTGGCTTGGTGGTCAAAATGCTGCATTCAATGGTCCCCTTCAAGTAGGGTTGCGAACAGGCCGGTAAACTATCGGAACAGTCAGCAATTACACGGCAATAGCAAGTGCGCAGTCAGGATATTATCTCTATTTGGAATAGATACTTCTCCTTAGCCAGGCTACCAACTCTAAGAATTTCAGCACCCAGAGTGTCAGGAGCAGAGTTTGGGAACAGGAGGATATGGACTAAAGCTGGCCATACACAAGATCGAAGTTATCCAAAATAGCAGATTTTGGCCGTTTTGGCCGACCATCGTTTGAAAAATAAACACGCACGATTGTTCACGATGTCTGACAGCAGACTTTTGTCTGCCGAAGACGTGATCAGCTAGGTTGGAAAATTTTGTCCATGGTCAGTCGAAATTCCATGTGTAAGACTTGATCGGCCGCTCATTTGCCACTTTGCACAAGTCTTTGTGAGTTTTGCTTTATTTTGGATGGACTCCCTGATCGGCCAGTTTAGCCTCTTCTATTGCTGGTGGGATTGTTCGTATGAACATTTTGTTCTGTACATGGCCGGCTTTAGTTACAGGGAGTCATTGTCTGTCTGAGGCTCCCAGACCTGTGTCAAGTCACACATGCCAGTTTTGTGTTCTTTTTTTGAGGCTTTTGAATAAAACTGTGGCAACAAAAAAACGCAGCACGTGTGAATACACCATGAAACTAGCCGGTATTTTTGGGTGAATAAGATGGCAGCCCAGGTTTCAGGTGTGTCTTTAAGTAGCATAAGTACATCAGTCAACAGTTATCATCTAGTTTCCCCATTATTCATTAACATGTATTTTTGTAATACCCCTTTAAGAATAGTTTTTCTGTGTAATCATATATTCACTTCGTACTGCCGAAATATGTAAATGCATGTGTGACCTGCTGTCTACTGGACTAAGCGGATCAGTCATAATACTATAATGTCTTGTTTAAGGGCAGCAAAGTATCTAGACCGGTCTGCTACACTACTAGCCCAAGCGGGAGGGGGGAGTGATGTTTGGCTAATAGCAGCTAGCAAAGAATATGGCGGACTCTTGTGGGGAGCGCCAGCTCCCGCTACGGTGTTACACTATTGCAGATGTGTTTATGGTCTTCAGAAACTGTGGAAAACATCTCCGGTAGAAGAGTGTGAAGTCTCTAAAGGAGTCAATCAGTTTGAACATGGCATCGTTGATCAGTGAGGTGAACAGTTTTTAGACTTTGGGGCAAACTTAACACTGGCGTTCCATACGCCAGTCTTAGTATAAAGCCCGCAGGAGTAAGATGTGGCTAATTTAATAAGAGGTGCCAGCCTCTTAATAAATTTGTCCTATCTTATGCTGGCCGTGAGCCAGAGGGAAATCTAAGCCTGATACCAGCTGGCATAGATTTCCCCTACATTTTACGCCAGCTTTGCCCCCACAGTTGTAAATTCTGACTTTTGATACATTTGCAACTTTTCTACGCCAGTTAGAGAAGTTGATAAATTCCCATCTTTCTACTTTATAAAAGAAAAAATTTGACTCAATTCTTCCTCCTCGAGCAACTCTGACGCAAGGTCTCAAATTAGTGCAATTTTGAGGTTTGCACCTCACTAGACACTTTTCTAAAAGCGTTCCGAAAAAAAGCGGCATGGCTTGACGAAAAGGGACGTGGCTTAAAATGTGCCAAAAACACGAAATTCTGGCGCAGGAAAAAGTCAAATCAAAAGTGCTATAAGGAAGATAAAAGTGTCTAACAGGTCAAGTTATCATACAGCGAGCAAATGTTAGGGATCTGCCAGGTACTTCATCTAGGTATACTCCTGGGATTAATCAATCCACACCTGAGGCCAGACCTGTTCGACTGACACCATCTCCCACCAACCAGGGTGGCAGGCTCAGGAGTGGGAGAGCCTATCGCGGCCTGGTCTGTCGGAGTTAGCTCCGCCCCCTGTCCTTTATTACCTGCCCTGTTCTCTCCCTCAGTGCTTGTAATTCTTTTGGATTCCTGGCCCCACTGCTGCTTGCTCCAGCCTGCTTCTGCCGTGCTTCTGCCTTGCTGCAGTTCTGCTTGTCCTGCTTTGCTTTGCCCCTGGCTTGCTTCTGTCTCCTTGCCCGCTTGGGTGTACTCACTTCGTCCTGGTCCTGACTGTCCGTTCGCCGCTCCGTTTCCTCGTGGCGTTCCGTGGCTACTGCCCCTTCCCTTGCATGTTCCCTGTTTGTTTCCCTGTGCACTTAGACAGCGTAGGGACCGCCGCCCAGTTGTACCTCGTCGCCTAGGGCGGGTCGTTGCAAGTAGGCAGGGACAGGGCGGTGGGTAGATTAGGGCTCACTTTCCCTTCACCTCCTTCCGGCCATTACAGCAAAACTGTGATCAATTTGGTGCCTGCCTGGTTTACGCTGCCTAAACTATTAAACAGAATTATTAAATGTGGGACAATGTGTAAATATAGTGACTAAGAGCGGTTTTTGCTTGCTTGCTTCTAAATGCAGAGAACCCACAGTCTATTATCCATACAGGATAAATGTGGCTACAGATCTGGTGATTAAATGCATTAACTAAAGATGCAAATAACGAAGTGTGAGAAAAAAAAAACGTATAAAAAAAGTAAAGAAAAAAGGAGGCGACTGTCACCCTGCAGCCTTTACCGATTCATCACAGAATGTTCTGTGCCCTCGACTGCTATGGCATCCCGCTCTGTACACCTACATGCTGCTGATTAAAGCGGGTAAAAATAGATACACTTGAAGAAGCAATTTCTACACATTTGTAATCACATATGGAAGCCGTGACGGGGAGCCCCCTCCTCTGGGGGCTGAGACTAGAGGATCATGACTAGAACAGCAAAATGGCTCAAACAAACAGTAATTTTTATTTGGATTGCAGCTTCATAAAGATCAGGCATGTAAAGGCGGCCATACCTTATGACTACATAGGGTCAGTGAGACATCGGACCATTGAAGGCCTTACATTTATACACTCGCACTATAGTGAAATGTAAAGATCAGGGCAAAACTTAACATGGGGTTGGGGTTCTATCAAGATACTTGCCTGGTGGCACAGTGAGGGCCTGGGAAGCTTTGGTGAGACATAAAAATCTTTGTGCCTTTACGAGGATTCCTAAATAGCACAGAAATCCCACTGTTCTGGCAATCGTCCAAAATAAATAAATAAATAAAAGACCCAAACTGCACAGGGAGAGAAAAGACCTGTAACCATTGGGGAGGTTTGGGACAAGCTGGGAATGATTCCGGAGAGGTAAGGGATGACATGTGAAAGATATTGCAGCCACAATTTATTGTATTTTGATTGCATAATAAAAAAAAAAATATATATATATCTCACATTCCAACAAAATGAAAAAGAACGTGTATACAGGTGTAAGAACACCTGTGCCTGCAAAGATATACAGCACACAAGAAAATGGCAACAGCACACTGCGAACACTAATGCCACCTAAGCCACTAAATATACATTACTGCTAAATCTACTTACAATAGGGATGTACTTAGCGCACATTTTGATCAAATTGTGTGAGCCCACCTGCCACGACAAGGCGACCTCTATGAGGTGGGAACCTACGCTGCACATACACCCAGAACTGGGACTAAGCCTACATATACTTGGGGATGGTAGGAACCAGCATTAAACTAATTAAAATCACCCAGGGCAGAATGGAACAAAAATGGAGGCAGTCACTAACCCCACATATATGAATCACATAAAGGCTTACTCCCAGTTCTGGGTGTATGTGCAGCGTAGGTTCCCACCTCATAGAGGTCGTCTTGTCGTGGCATTAAATTTCCCTTCGGGGATCAACGAAGTCTATCTTATCTTATATACACATACATACATACATACATACACTAGCCTTGAAAATCTGATACTATAGCATGTAAGGGATACACTAGTTGCTAGAACACATTTTTGCAACCTTGCAAAATGACTTTGTATAACCAAAGCTTACGGTCCCATGGTCAATTTGTGCCTACTTTATGAAACTATTTCATATGGGGGGAAAAAAAATCTGTTTACTCCCTATATACTGCAGGGAATATAAACCAAGAGGGGTTGTGTATATATACACACACACACACACACACACACACACACACACACACACATACACTGTAATTGCTTGCGGTGGTCTTTCAGGGTGCCAAAGAAACAGGATTGTTGACATCCATTATACCCAATCCTTATTTCCAGCCAACAGTAATCCATTGTGTATGGCTATCTTAAGGACATTTTAATTTCTTTTGGATTTCTTGAAGTTGTGAAGGTGGACCTGCACCTCAAAGAAGGGTATCAAGGACTTTGTCTAAGCATGTGCAATAGTTTAGAAGTCACAAAAATAATAGGTCAGCAATTTGAACTGGGTCAATGTATAAGAAAACCTCCCCATCCCAGAAAGTGATGGTATATTACTTGGATGTGCCATAACAATCTAATCGGTAGGGGTCCCATTATTAAGGGGTCCCTTCACGTTTTTCTTCCTTCACACCAGCTTCCCCGGTCTCCGGCTGTGCAGAGAACTCTAGAAAAGCTTAATTCAAGTGAATAGGGCCACGGTGCAGTTTCCAGCAGTCGGACCCCCACCTATTAGAAAGTGATGGCACATTCTAGGGTTAGGCCATCAGGAGGACCTCCCACAGGTCCCTGCAGATAGTAGATTAGGAGAGGTAGCAAACCACAGGATTAAGGGCAGCACATCCAAAGTGCTAAGGAACTTTATTCACCCATGCAACGTTTCAGCCATGGCCATACGCCTCATATCATATAGTACATGAATACTTCCACTCTATATGTAGCAAGTCATCCCTAGCACAGTCTCCAAAGTTTTTCAGGTAACCAGGAACTACCATCAAAGGCATAAGTCGGGACGATTTTTTTATGATGTGTATCTCTTATGAAAGGCTACAAGGTAAGCCAACATATAGGCATACAGTGGCATATGTTCACCAAATACACAAAAAGGTATAGATTTTTTTTTACTCTTTCCCTCTGTATAGAATAGCACAGCCTACTACAACATCCTATAACAAAAATATACAGACATATACTGGTCTTGAATGTGGCAAAATAAAACTACGGCAGGTAAACGGGGGCCAATGTTCTGTGAAAGTGCTGGGATCTTTGCCGCTGCAAACGCCGATTGTAGGGCTCGAATGCTATGTAATTAGAGACTCAGGACAAGGTACCAACTTTATAGGACATATTAATGGTGGGATCATTGAGTGGAAGGAGAAACACGGTTCTAGGCATTGTTTAATTTCGCTTTGCCCACCGTGCTATTGAAATCTAGTTCCCATTTAAGAACATATGGATGTGGGGATACATGACTGAAGGAGTGCGTGGGTCTGTAACGCATATATGTTCTAAAGAGGTCTAGGGGTGTATAAGGGATTACAATTAACAGACCACAACCAATGTTTCAATTGGATGTAGCAAAATATTTCACAGAAGGAAATTATTTTTGGTTACATTCGAGGAGGACAGTAGAAGTTTGTCAATGCCATTAATACTCCACCCGGAAAAAAAAAGGCAGGCTGGATTGCTTATCAGGGACAAGAAAGGGAGAAGTGGGGAAATAAAGTCAATGGAGAATTTCACGGAGTCCCTAATTTAGTGGCGGTGGAGCTGGAGAAGCGGCAGGTCTACAGGCGAGGGGTGAACTTTGGGAATTACAAGGAAGGACCCACAAGAACATCTTAGATGTGCCCGATAACTAACTGGGTTATAGGAGATGCTTAATAGTAATGGGCTAGATGTGGCAACAGGGATCTAATGGACTCGAAGATAAAAGGAGAAAACTTTACTTTAAAATTGGGACAGATAAAGCAAGTTCTTAAAGAGTATAATCATATTAGTGACGTATATATAGGGTCAAGTCAAGGGATTCTGAACAGTTTCCAGCTCTCCATGAGCACGGTATCGTTGGGTAATTAGCATTTCTCACGGAAACGTACTCAGATTATTAAAAAAAAAACGTTGTTCTAAGAGTAGGAGTAGATCGTGATTTCCACCGTCTTCTACTCTTAAAAAAAAAATAGAAAATCTTAGGCAGTCACGACACTGCAGATAATGTTTATCGTGCAAATATGAGCACGACGCAACAGGATATAAGGTTCATGACATTTGGTTCAGCAGACCCTCCACCTCTACAAATAATAGTGATCCCGCATCAGTGACTGTATAATGTTCCATTCAGAATACATCAACTACAAATAGAGCAGAGCTGAGTTTGTCATTTGGCACAACAGGTTACCTTAATGTGTTATTTGTGGTTTTACATAGGACTGCAAGCAAACAACTAACTTAACACAGAATTATAATGATGCACAAAAGAAGCCGTTACATGACAAAATCAGTTCTGCTGAGATATTTATTAAAAAGGTAGAAAGCTTAAAGGAAAATGCTAAATAAAAAAAATCTAGATGCGTGAATGGCGAGAGGGCCGATCTCCCAGGAGATGGTCAAATCCAAAATCCATAGCGACTGTCCGGCTGTTGAAATTAGCAAGTTCAGCCGACTTTAAAGAGGACCTGTCATAAGGTCATATGAGTTGAACCGGTAAATGAGCTGAATAGCATTGACTCACTGATTCCAGCGCTGGGTTTTTTCTTCCATAGATCCTCTCATTCCAGAGATATGGCCCACTATGTAGTTGGCTCCTATAGTCCAATTCTGATAAATTACTGATCATAGCTCCTTGTGAAAGGAGCAAACAGACCAATCAACGAGCGGTCTCTTATCACCGCTCATCGGACCAAGTAAGAGGACCCTAAATCACCTGCATACAGCACCACAAATCTCTTCTTCCTGGAGCCCTGTGAGTCATGGGTTGGATGAAGCATTAGGATTAACTGTTCTTAAACATGAATCATTGGGTTTGACTCAAGGTTTACCTACCACCTAATAAATGGCCTTCTCAATGATCTCCTCAACATTACTACTCCACCAACCATAACCTTTGGTAACAGATCATTGGAACAGTTGACTACACACTGTGTAACACCTCAACTTTTACCTACAAACGTGTAGCGCCATTCAATGTGAAGCGATTCAACCTCTGCCATCTAGCTCTGTCCATCAGCATACCAAAGTCCCAACCAGAGCCCAAATATATAGGATAAGAGTATGGAAGTAATAGTATATTATATACAAGTATAACATCTAACAATTAATTAAAAGTAAAAAAAAAAAAAAATTGTTCTACTTACAACGTAAGGTCCACAAAATGCAGCGTCCTTCCCGGTCCTAACCATTATTCATCAGGGTTCTTGGGTTTTAGGTAGGATCTGCCTGAATTTATTAGCCGCTTTGTTATATGAAGTCCAGGCCATCTGCCACCCACTTCCTGAGCTCACGGATAAACGGGGGATTGTTTTGCTGTCCTGGAACACAGCACAGCTATGCGTGTTTTTTTCTACAAATGAACGTAATGACTGGCCTTTACTAAATTAGCATATATATTTTTACATACAGTGCGTAGAATATAAAATTCCAGCATTAATTCGGACCACTAACTGTTTCCATTGTGGAGGCAAAAAATTAGAAATCTTTGTATATTTGAAAGGATTTTTCGGCAATAGACATCGATGAAAAATCACAAGAATCTGCCATCGATGTCTGATCAGTATGAATCCGATGATCCCCTTTTTACTACGTAGTGCCACTACCAAACCAGCACTGCAGTACAGTAATGTAATACCAGACAGTGTCGGAAGCCAATGGGGCTGCATGTCCTTTACCCAGGGCACCCACGTGATATGCCGTCAGAGTTTATTGTAAATAAAAAACAAAACAAAAAAACTCACTTTTTTTTTTAATTGCTCCCCAGGATTAATGGTCCTACAATAGTAAACTTTTTAAGTCTAGTAAAAAATGAAAAATTGAAAACCAGATTTGCATGTTGAAAGTAAAACACTTGTGAGAGTAAACAACCTCCATAATGTCATTGACACGTTGAACATACTTGTATGAATAAAGAATTCACATCATTCAGATTACGGAGAGCTATGGTCCGTTCCTTATTGCTGTTCACTTGATGCCTAAGGAACTGGCACATTAGCCATTTTGCACCCACCCATCTACATACACAGCGGTTGTGCGGATGTTCTCAGAGATATCAAGATGGTCTATCATCCAAGTTGCATGAAAAAGTTAATGCAACTACCCCTAAATATATAATCTATCAATTTTAAAATATATCAAGTCAACAATCCCTAACAATTCTGTTTTTAGGTGCTGTTAATGGATTATTATTATTACTATTATATCTCTACCTAGTACTTTGAGTGCACAAGGCTGTAAAAGTGCTAAGAAATGGATTGGCGTATTAGCACTTCTTTTAATTTTACATTACTGCTGCAAGTTCACATACTAAGGCTATAATGTCTGAAGGGGTAGTCAGCACCGGAGTTGCATAATATTTGTGGGTTTACACAGGGAGACGTGCTGCCAACAACGATAATATTTTGCACATTAAAAATGATGCGATCAGCAGATGAACTAGCTCGTTCATCAGCTCATCGTTGTCCTGTTTACACGGGCCAATTATTGGGAACGCTCATTTGACCGATAGTTGGCCAGTGTAAAAGGGCCCTTACTCCCACCTGAGGCTCCTTATTATTCTGTAAACCTATGAGTATCCCTGATGGACACTCATTGTAACGGACTGCAGTGTTTACACCAGACTGTGGGCTGATTGATTGACCAAAGTATTTACAGAAAACCAAGCGCTGTACATTTTGGCTACCTGCAGCCGCCACTAGAGGAAGCATACTGCTATACACTGACCTGAATAATATCACCGCGGGCAGTCAGCTCCCGTGCTCCCCCTAGGGGCAGCCAGAATGTTATTATTTCAATCTGTAGCAGGACTCAATGCTTATAAAAATAATAAAATGTAGAAGCCAAACTATATTTCTGGTTGCATTTGCCACCATTTTAGTAGCCATTTGGAGCCTTTTTTTTTTAAATTATATTACTAGTGATTCTAAAGCAATAGGTTTTAAATCATTAGGAAAATTTCTTGACCATATTTTTTATTTTTTTTACTGTGATGCCACATTGAACTAGTTGTAGATTTTGGGATAATTCTTTCCATTTAGAAAAAATTGGTTCATTCATGTAAAATGTTATGTGCCTATCAAAAATATAGGTACAGTGGACAGCACCTTTTAAAGGGCAAACACATCCCCATTGCCCTGCACTGTAAAGGAATAAAGTCGCTTCACTCATCAGATTAATCAGGCTATAATAATACGTACACCCGGAGGAGATAAACAGAGGGGATTGCCTATTAACAGGGAACATATTCATTGGCAAGCTCTCACAGAGAAGGATCTTCTTGCTGCGCGAGTATCTGAGAGCTCGGATGCTTGGAGTTTCTCCTTATTAGCGGGAGATAATTAGGCGAAGCAGAAGAACAACATGGAGCTTTCCAGAACGTTAAAAATATTTTGCAATACTAGTCCATAATTAGAAAGCGAATAGAATTTTCTCAGGAGAAAAAATAGGGGAGGCCATTTCTGAAAATAGTTTACCGCTTGGAAAGTTAATCAATATCAAGCATGCTGACGCCAAAGTCAAACGCTATTTGCAGCAACACTTTTATGTAAACTTATAACCGTCAAAAGCTTGTTGCTGTAAATTTTCCACTCGGACCCCCCCACCCCCTATGCGCTACCCAGCTGTCAATGCCTTTCTGTATTATGATAGATACAATGGGGGGGGGGGGGATATATTTAAACTGGAATTCCCAACACTAGTCTTAAGCTAGTTTACGTTGGAGGAAAATGCACCAAATATTTTAAGAGGGGGTGAGAAAAGTACAAAGTTGCACGTTTTAGCGCAACTATAGCATGCACCAAATTTTGTAACTTTTCACGCCAGAAAACTGGTGTAAACCTTTTGATATATCCCCCCCCCTGAATATCTGTTGTCACCAGAAGTTATTCTGGGCACCACAGTGGACCTGGGTATGATACTGACTGTACTAGGTTGGTGCTCCTCCATAAGGATGGAGAACAGGCACTGGATATAAATCAATTTATTATTTGTTTTTGGTGATGAAGTTAAGGCGTATTTTAGTCATTTTATGTCAGAATTTTGTTTTGGGTCTTTTTCCTAGAGGTTCTGCTCTAGCCTACCGGCGGCTAATAACCAACAATGGAAGCCATCAGGTCCAACTAGTGCCTGATCAAATATAATATAAGTACACGTACGTACGTACGTACGTACGTACGTACGTACGTACGTACGTACGTACGTACGTGTGTGCGTGCGTTTAGTCCCAGTTCTGGGTGTATGTGCAGCGTAGGTTCTCACCTGGTAGAAGTCACCTTGTCATGGCAAGTGGGCTCACACAATTTGATCAAAATGTGCGCTAAGAACCTCCCTATTATAAGTAGATTTAACAGTAATGCAGATTTATTTATATGTAGTGGCTTAGGTGGCATTAGTGTTGCAGTGTGCTGTCGCCATTTTCTTGTGTACTGTATAAATTTGCAGTCACAGGCGTTCTTGCACCTGTATACACGTTCTGTTTCATTTTGTTGGAATGTGCTGTTGAAACTTTTGTGTTGTTTATGTGATTCATATATGTGGGGTTAGTGACTGCCTCCATTTTTGATCCTGCACTCCTCCCATTCTGCCCTGGGTGATTTTCATTAAGTTTAATGCTGGTTCCTACCATCCCCAAGAATGCTGGGGGTATGTGCAGCGTAGGTTCCCACCTCATATTCGTCGCCTTGTCGTGGCAGGTGGGCTCACACAATTTGATCAAAATGTGCACTAAGAACCTCCCTATTGGAAGTAAATTTAGCAGTAATGCATATTTATTTATATTTAGTGGCTTAGGTGGCATTAGTGTTCGCAGTGTGCTGTCGCCATTTTCTTGTGTGCTATATATATAAGATCCCATAGAGACGGATCGAAACGTTGCCTGCCTGGGTTGAATAAACACACCACTTTTTTTCATCAATTTCCTTGGAGTGCTGCCTCTTCATTTTTTTGGGGGGAATTTCATTAACAACGGTTCCCAGCCTCAACCTGGGAGGCCTGCACCCACTGCTGTCGCTGTGCTGCTTTATTCTTTTTCTCATTATATATATATATATATATATATATATATATATATATATATATATATATATATATATATATACACACACACACACATATATATACACACACACACACACACACACACACACACACAATATGATGTACAATTGTAAAACTTTGAATGTGATGTGGGCAGAGTGAATCATATGTTATTGACCAGCTGTCACCCTCGGCATTGTGTGGCTTGGCACTTAACAACTCCTGATTACTAGAAACAAGAATGAGGGTGACATTCGCCTCTATAAGTCCTGAAGCAAAATAACATTGCCAGATTTGACATTAAATTGTATTATCTATAAAAAGGCAGAAAAATCTTTAGTATCAAAATGACAGGAGGGCGTTTTAAAAGAACACTATCACCATTCACACAGCCCTATTTGGGATCAGTAGTAGAATGGAGCTGCAATACAGCGCTCTAGGTCCCATGCACACGCTGCAGATTTTGTGCTTGCTGCAGAAACAACTCCATTCAGATGAATGGAACAAGATTTTAGTCGTAAAAATTCCTTCAACACGTGCAGGAGGCCTAAGGATGTATTTGTTGCTAATTTTGGTGCAGATTTTTGAGCCAGACAGGAGTGGATCCAGGAGGAAGGAGAAGTAGAAGTTCTTCCTTTAGATTTCCCATTCTTTTTTAAACCACTTCTGGCTTTGGCTCAATAATCTGCATCAAATTTGCTATGTGTGAATCCAGCCATATACTGCTATGGACCTATACACTGCCTTTGTGTACCTCTGATTATATATGGAAGAAAACACATATAATTTTTTTAGGGAGTTTTATGGAATCCATGGGATTCTCCTGGGGGCTCTATGTGTCGCCATACATAGTCCATACATGTTCAAAGCTGTACGCGTGGACCCCTAGGGAATTATTACTTCTGCAATTGCCATGCATAGTTAAAGCAGCTCCAAAGGGTGGATTGACTAGCGTCATTGAGAATGATGACGTTTTATCGAATGTCATTTTATAAAAAATAAAAATAAGTCCTTTAAGACAACTTGTCACTAGGTCATATAAGTTGAACTGGTTTACTGACCTGAATAGCGAGATCTCCCTGATTCCTGCATCGTGTCGGACACATCGGCACCAGAGGCTACAGTTGATTCTGCAGCAGCATCAGCAGCGTTTGCAGGTAAGTAGCTACATCGACTTACCTGCAAACGCCCATGCTGCTGCAGAATCAACTGTAGCCTCTGGTGCCGATGTGTCCTCGCTCGTCTGACACGATGCAGGACCTGTGAGTGACGACACAGCGTGATCTCTCGAGAACACGCTGTGTCTGCACTGCCAGAAGCTGGGCGTTCTGAAGAGAAGTGGATGATACTTCTCGTCAGAACGCCCAGCTAGTAAAAGTAGTAAAAACGCCCAGATGTACGCACATAATACACGCCCAGTTGGACTTTTACTTTAAACACGCCCACTTGGACTTTTGCAAGCCTCATTTGCATAAATACAAAAATGGTCATAACTTGGCCAAAAATGCTCGTTTTTTAAAAATAAAAACGTTACTGTAATCTACATTGCAGCGCCGATCTGCTGCAATAGCAGATAGGGGTTGCAAAATCTGGTGACAGAGCCTCTTTAAGCACCTACATATTCTGCACCAGCTGGACAGGAGGCTTTTTCAGTAATACATTTTTCAGACTGACTTCCCACTTGTCACGCTTAGGTAACGGCCTCTCAATCACATCAGTAACACGGAGGAGCAGGTAACTTAACTCTTTCAAGATCAACATCATAATCTGTAAATTTTCAAGTGATCCTACTATAGACAGATTGTTGTATCACAACTGAAAAAAGGTAGAAAAATGGAAAAGCTTCCACAAAACATTTACATTGAAATGTCAATCTATACTTAAAAGTAAATGTTAGGCTTTGATTGTATGTGGAATTTTGCTGCATGTTAAAGACCAGCCGAGTAAAAGCCATTAAATGGAGAAAAGTCCACAGCTACACCTTACCTCAACCCACTGCGATATTGCCATATCCATATAATATATATGAACACCTACAAATTCACATTCATGTACTGAGGACTGGAGGACATATTCCTCCAAAGGGACAGAAGTGCTGGTGGCTCATAACCACTTGATCCGCCCTTCGTGGTCCAGGGGTAGACAAATCACATTAGACTTTGTGTTTTTATTAATTTTATCACTTTATACTTTAGGAGCCATTGAGACCACTTCAGTTACAGGTCATCTAGGCAATAAGAACTTCTTCAAACCTCAAAACAAACACTTCAAAAAGTTTGACCTCGGCAGCAAATTTCTAGTCACATTGAACTCGGCTTCTGTGATCTTTCCGATACACAGAGCGACAACAGTGCCATTATGTGCGGCACCAGATTGGACACCATAGAAGTCATTGGAGAATGGCGTGACCTTAGTGTAGCCTGCACTCCACTCCACAACATCTTGCACTTGGTAAAAGCCTTTGTGTGACCATCACGACTTATTCACCAACATTGTACGTGGCACGACTAACAATTTGTGCGGCTCAATTGGGCCGCAATGTAGAACTGCGGTCAAGTTGCAGCATATTGAGAGGAGGCATGGGCCTTATAGGGACAAATAGAAAACCGGGAAATGTCAACTGTTTAAAAGCCTCTTGGGCATAATCTGGACCCTGGAAACACTTCAGATATTAGAAAAAGCCGCACAGAACTGCATCATCATATCCATTCAACTTACTGGGATTGAAACTTACTGCACTGCCACGTAATAACCGGGCACTATGGCCTCTATTATCTAAACTTCATCCGTCTAAAAGGCAATTGTCCTCCCTGGCACTCCAGCCAGCCTGCATGTAATAGACCACCGTGTCATTTCGTCCGTTCTTTGGGCCCTGGGTCCCTGTTACGTCAGGGGATGTCTACATAAGCTCTGATGAAACCAATACTATTGTGCTTCATTGAAAAATATTCACACCTCTGTGCCATAACCATACTGCGCTACAAAGACAATCCCATAATGTACCAATGCCAAAGTGCAGTATGTATAAAAAACCAAAATACAATGTAGAGATCGGCACATGCCAATCTCTCCAACAGTCTGCTCCATTGCAGGGCTGGTCTTGGCTGTCACTGCAGCACTTCTACGGAGCTGCAGTCCTATTACAAGTCAAATGTTGCTGGGCCCTTATACACCATCATACCTTATGCAAATACACCGACGCCTCTCGTAACAAGTTAATTCAGTACTGCATGGGTTAAATCCATATTGTAGCCAGTTCATGTATATCTAACACAGCAGAAGACTAGAGAACTGCAATCCATGCAAATAAAAAGCAAATATTAACTATTGTTAGTCATTATTTCTCATACAATCCTATGTGGGAATATTCATTAATGAAGTTGCAACATGCAGATGACAGATGGCAATTCTCCAGTCTTTGTCCATAGGGAAGATGCAGGAAACATACACATTATTTGCTCGCCCGCCCTGCTGACTCCAGGATGTGGCTCATACTTACAGACATATGGCTGTAGGTGCAAATCTTATGCTGGGAAGATGCCTGGATGCCCTGCACTGATGCTGGCCAGTTCATTAGACACAGCACACAGAGGGGGAGCGGATAACGCCTCTGTGAACAGATCAGGCTGCTTAACTTTGGATGCCAGGGCCGGGAACGAACCAGTTCTTTGTCATTATCCTGGAAAAAAACACCTCTCCAGAATACTAAATTGTCATGGGCTGAAACTGACGCAAATCTGAACCAACCAGGTGCCTGGATGCTCTTAAGGACGCTCCTCCCTTATATCTTCTGCAACCGGTTTAGAAACAACAGGATGGGGATTCCGGGTATTGTGCAGGTTATAGTCTCGAAATGTCACTGAAACGTCTCATTTATCAAAAGAGAAGAGGACACGGAAATGAAGCAGCCAATAGCAACACAAGCCCTGAACTTAGAGCCTCCTTAAATATCAATGCTACTACTGCATACTGAGCTTTTGGCAGTGCCACCTTAAATATCAGTGCTGCTACTGCTACTGTTATGCTTGGATTTGGCAGGGCTACCTTAAATATCTGTGCAGCTACTGTATGTCATGTGTAAAGAGGTGGTTGTGTTACTTGACATATTAGTGTAACTGCTGTATGTTGGGCTTAGATGTTGCAGGGCTACTTTAAATATCGGTGCAGAGACTATAAAAGTAGGTAGGTGTGTGTGTGTGTGTATGTATATATATATATATATATATATACATATACACGTGTGTGTGTGTGTGTGTGTGTGTGTGTGTGTGTGTGTGTGTGTGTGTGTGTGTGTGTGTGTGTGTGGCAGTGCCACCTTAAATATCAGTGCTGCCACTGCATGATGAGCTTTTAGCTTTGGCAGTCCCACCTCAAATATCAGCGCTGCTACTGCAGGTTATGCTTTGGATTTGGCAAGGCTACCTTAAATATTTGTGCACCTACTGTTTGTTATGTGTAAAGATGTAGTCCTGTCACACATATGAATGTAACTAAACTACAGTATGGATGTGGCAGTGCTATCTCGAATATCTGTGCAGCTACTGTGTATATATATATATATATGTAGCAGGGCTATCTTAAATATCTGCGCAGCTAATGTATGGCGTGTATTTGTATAGATGTGCCAGTGCTAACTTTAATTTCGCTTTGTGGTGGCAGGTGCCATATTTAAATATTTGCGCCGCTATTGTATGTTGTACTTATCGATGTGGCGATGCTGCCTTAAATATCAGTGTAGCTACTGCATGTTATACATGTGGTGGCAGTAGTAAATATCGCAATACCACCTTAAATATAATAGCAAATACGAGAATCTGGAGAAAAAAAATGCTCCTTGTATCGGGCGCTTCTGTGCGGCTGGTTCAGTAAGTCCACATTGGATGGATTGAAATTAATTTATTGGATATACTAAAACAATAAAAGCCACTGCTGCAACGCCTTTCAACCTCGTGCTGAGGTCTTCGTCAGTCGAGATATGCCTGACGAAGACCTCAGCACGAGGTTGAAACGCGTTGCAGCAGTGGCTTTTATTGTTTTAGTATATCCAATAAATTGATTTCAATCCATCCGATGGTTCTGTGGAATTACTCAACCAGCCGCACAGGAGCGCCCGATACAAGGAGCATCTTTTTTCCAGATTCTCGATTCTAAGTGACCATGGAAAAGAAACTCCACCCTTGGAGCTCAAAACCGTGGGTCGGCTCCGGAGGCTTGCTCAGTGAACTTGGGTGAATTCACCTGATAAGTAACAAAGTCAAGATGTGCTGATGATCCTGCACATAGTTATGTACGATGCTAGGAGTCCCTGCCTCTCCGTGGAACTACTGTCCCGTACTGAAAACATGATTACAGTACGGGACAGTTGTCCTGCAGCGAGGCAGGGACTCCTAGCATCGTACATAACTATGGTGCTAGGAGCCCGGCTCCCTGCAGTGTGTTCGGTTCGGGACTTGCGGGCGAAATACGTTCCGTCCTTTACGGACCGAACATGCTCGTGTGAATCCAGCCTTATATTTAGGCAATGTGCTGACAGCAAAGAAAGGGGCAGGCAGCATGTGACGAGTTATACCATACCCTATCTCAAACTTCGGTCTTAGCTCAGGTTCACACAGTGCAGTTTGTAGCAGTAACTCACTTCCAATAAGGCCTTATTAACACGAACGTGTGCGTTTTGCGCGCGTAAAAATTGCAGCGTTTTGCGCGCGTTGCAGTTCCGTGTGTCATCAGTGTTTGGTGCGTGTCAGCGTTATTTTCGCGCATATGTCATCCTTATGTCACGCAGTTTTGACGTTTACCAAATGAAATGAAGGAGGTGGTTTTCTTTTTCCCTTCATCTCTTGAGCAACTGTTGCGCGAATCACGCACAGCACACGGGTGTGTGTTCGTGTGCTGTCCATGATTTTCACGCACCCATTGACTTCAATGGGTGCGTGATGTGCAAAAAACGCTCAAGTATAGGACATGCAGTGAGTTTCACGCAGAGGACACACGCTGTGTGAAAAACACGGAAGGTCTGAATGGCCGTGCGTGATTTTCACGCGCGTATCATGGACGTGAAATACACTTGTGTAAATAAGGCCTAAAAGTGAGGGTATGTTCACACACTTAACGAAAAACGTCTGTAAAATACGGAGCTGTTTTCAAGGGAAAAGAGCCTCTGATTTTCAGCTGTTTTTTAAGCATCAAGCGTTTTTTACGGCCATTTTTGGAGCTGTTTTTCTATTGACCCAATGAAAAACGGCTCCAAAAACGGCTCAAGAAGTGACATGCACTTCTTTTTTATGGAGCGTTTTTACAAACAGTCGCGTGAAAAAACGCCCCGTGGGAATGGAACGCCATTGTCCAATTGAAATCAATGTTTGGAGGCGTTTAGCCCCCCGTATTTTCAGCCATTTTTCGGGGCGTTTACGGCTGAAAACAGGCCGTGTGAACATACCCTAAGAACACAAGGGGCGGAAGCAGCAAGCTGCCAACACCACGCCGTCTACGACTCCAGATCACTCGTTCCACCGCCAGAAATTCATTGCGGGGGTATCAAGAAATGTTTAATTTTGGTGGAATAGGGGAATAGTTTAGAACCGTGTTACTAAAACAGTGTGAATCCATTTTTAGTATAACATTATGGTGAATATGTCCCCCCACAGTTAGGTTAGGGCTAGAGGTTGACTTTCATCACATGATTCCTTTTGCAGCACTGCTGCAAAACATGAATTTAAGGGTGTATTCACACAGGCAGGTTTTATTATTCCATTTTTGAAGTCAAAAGCAGGTGTGGATGATAAAGGGAGATAACTATTAGGCCTCATTTACACGAGCATGTGCGTTTTGCGCACGCAAAAAAATGCAGCATTGGCGTGCGCAAAAGGCACTTGACAGCTCCGTGTGTCATCAGTGTATGATGCGCGGCTGCGTAATTTTCGCGCAGCCGCCATCATAGAGATGAGGCTAGTTGACGTCAGTCACTGTCCAGGGTGCTGAAAGAGCTAACTGATCGGCAGTAACTCTTTCAGCACCCTCGACAGTGAATTCCGATCACAATATACACTAACCTGTGAATAAAAAAAAAAGACGTTCATACTTACCAAGAACTTCCTGCTTCCTCCAGTCCGGTCTCCCGGCCGTTGCCTTGGTGACGCGTCCCTCTCTTGTCATCCGGCCCCACCTCCCTGGATGACGCGGCAGTCCATGTGACCACTGCAGCCTGTGATTGGCTGCAGCCTGTGCTTGGCCTGTGATTGGCTGCAGCTATCACTTGGACTGAATTGTCATCCCGGGAGGTCAGACTAGAGGAAGAAGCCGGGAGTTAGCGGTAAGTCAGAACTTCTTTTTTTTTTTACACGTTCATGTATATTGTGATCGGAAGTCACTGTCCAGGGTGCTGAACCAGTTTAACTCTTTCAGCACTGTGGACAGTGACTGTCTCCTGACGTTGCGTACCAGAAAAAATTTTTGACACTCCGTTTGGATGTTTGTAAACAGAAAAGCACGTGGTGCTTTTCTGTTTACATTCATCCTTTTGACAGCTCTTGCGCGAATCACGCAGTACGCACGGAAGTGCTTCCGTGCGGCATGCATGGTTTTCACGCACCCATTGACTTCAATGGGTGCGTGATGCGCGAAAAACGCACGATTATAGAACATGTCGTGAGTTTTACGCAACACACTCGCGCTGCGCAAAATTCACGCATTGTCTGCACTGCCCCATAGAGTAATATAGGTGCGTACGACACGTGTGAAAAGCACGCGCGTATATTACGCTCGTGTAAATGAGTGCTTATGGACAGATTCTGCATTTCTTTTGTGAATCCACTCCTGCTTATGGCTTCAAAAACGACATTAAAAAAATCCGAACAAAACCTGCATGTGTGAATTCACACTAATGATGTCACTTTCAATATATTTTTTCACTGTAACCAATGGAGTCTACGTACACAGACTTGTAGGTAACTTTTCAACTTGGCTGTAGTTGTACATTCAATAAATATTAATGGAACGCGATAGCGCCTAATGTAAGAGTCATGCAACAAAGGCGGTCACTAGATCTAGGTTTACAATGCCGCATATAATATATAAAATACCCCCCCGAAAAAAAAACAAAAAAAAACAGTAGATATGGCCTGGGCATACCTGCCTGATAATGGGGTGTTTGGAATGGTAATCTGGGCATCCATGATAAAATGCTCCTCGATCGTGCAAATAACAGTTTATGCGAACATAAAAATAATCGTTGGTGTTCTGACATTGTGGAATGTAAACATGATTCGTGTGATTGATAACCGACATGCGACATTAGGCGATCAATCGATGAATTATTCATTATTATTGAGACAACATTGTGTGTAAATACTTGTCTGGAATCGCTATTCAAATCGCTTGCAAAAATCGTATCAAAGATCGCGAATATCTGCTCGTGTAAATGGACCTTTAGTCGGTTTTGAACTATGGAAGTTTGTTATTCATTATATTTTTTTCTGTTATTAGTCTTTTTTCCTTGGAATTTGTAATATTTAACAGAATGCTGAAAATAGATCGCACCGTGCGGCTTCTAGCTCCAAATATTTGCCGTTACTTGGACCAATAAGTGGTCAGTGTGAAGGCTTATTTACAGTTAGCAATCTATTTCTTATATATCGCCAACATATTCCACAGCACTGTACAGAGATTGTCCCCCACGTCATTGCCTGCTCCATGATTGTTAACCCTTCACATGGGTGATAGTAGTAAAAGAGTACAGTAGGAATAATTTGGAGGGCATTCCTCTAGATGTCATAATGATCATTTTTCTCTTATGTATGAGCGATCAATAACACAAACAAGGCGTTCTGCCGCTCACTATTTCCATAAAGTGATTATTGCTTCGTTCAGTCGCTGTTATACGAATTTAACCAATAATTGCTACATGCAAATTGCCCTAAGGGCGCGTTCACACGGCTTCTGTATGAAGCATAAAAATACGAGGCGGTTTTCAAAAGAAAACAACCTCTGAAACCAAGCGTTTTTGAGGCAGATTTGCCATATGGTTTTTAAGTGTTTCTTCAAACTCTTATTGGAAGTGTCCATAGGAAATAGTCAAAATCTGCCTCAAAAACCGACGTGCACTTTTGAAATCGCGGCCTAAAATGACTCCTCATTTACGCTACACGGCTTTTGACCATTGAAAACTATGGGAAGCTTTTTGTAGGAGTTTTCAAAGCGGATTTCAGAGTGTTTGAGACCGTTTTACACTCAGAAATACGCCTAAAAAAAAAAAAAACTCTGTGTGAACATCGTACTTGAATATTTGAATCAGGTTTTTTTTAAAGCAGTTTTGAAGCCAAAACCAGGCGTGAACCACAAAAGGAGAGAAAGTACAAAGCTCGGGCTACACGATGACTTTGGCTGCCACACAGTTTGTGCTGCCAAAGATCTCGGTGTGCGCTTGCGCGGATCTTCGGTCGTTTGGCTTTTTTGCGAATGTCGGGTCTCGACTGTGGCAACAACGCCTCATTGACTTTCATTATGAGAAATTGATGAAGGGGCACTCATGAATCTTTGGCCATGCGACCGGTGTCTCGCCCAAAGTTGGCGCGTAGCCCTAGTCTAAAGGACAAACACTACATTGCCTCTTATTTGAATTCACTCCTGGTTTTGGAATCAAAAACTGCATTAAAAAAACCTGCCCGTGTAAATACACCCTTGTGAGATAGTACCGCGCTAAACGCCATCATCATGTGACCATTATTATTATTTTATTAATAGTAAACATGAAAGACAAGTCAGTCAGGGATTTACGTGAATGAAAATCGAGTATTATTGGGTCTGGTACTCACCCGCTCTGCACTAGACCACCACAGCAAGTTCATGAAGACAGATCTCAATGGCCTTGTGGATACAAAGGCTCCAGTCTGTATATAGCATCATCTCCAGTCCATGGATCACAAATCAGAAACTATATTAAGGACACTTGGCCACAACCCACACAGGAGGGGAAAGTATGACACACACCATGGTCACTGCCCAACAAGTGTTGTCATAGTCACACTCAGTCTCTTATAACATGTATAGGGCAGTACCACAGCGAGGTGAGAAGTTATAGAATCACATTGATACATTGTAGCAATCTACGAAACTTCCTGTCTGGTACATCAGTGAAGCCAGGCTGGGGTGAGCAGATACAATGTAACGTGGATTTGTCTGTGTGTTCTGGTCTTTTCTAAAAACACCGAGAGCAATACAAACAATCACAGGAAAAGGACAAATATCAGCTGTGCCCGACCGCATCTTATTTATCAAAGGATCGCTGCAAGTGAAGGGAAAGTTTATCAAAGTACGCCCGACCGCACCATATTTACACACAAGCTTTTCCAGTAGACGTGAAATATTAGCTAGGTACGCCCGACCGCATCGTATAATTATCAAAGGTACCCGACCGTACCAGATCAAAACACATACAACGCCGTCCACGTTTTATAGAGAAAAACATTGCGTAGGTAGGCACGCCCGACCGCACCACATTCATCACACATACAATTCTGTGAATCATATTATTCGCTATGCATGCAATCCATGCAAATGAAATATACCCGATCGCACCATATCTACCATACGCGCATAATAAAATGATCTAAGTACGCCCGACCGCACCGTTTTCTAGTAGACTTTTTTTTATGGAATAGCTAAACGTTATTATTTTCTATTGCTGTTCTACTGTGTTCGCACTAGACATTACATACATAACTTAATCACTCCCCCCACAAACAGTGGGTCTCTCTATTGGTGAAAGAGAGGTGAAGATAGATTCTGACCGCCAGGGCCAAATTTGTATGGTTTACGTTCTAGAAACGAAGGATTGATGGGAAGTCGCGTTGCATTGTGGGGCGGGAGGAAGCCGAAAGCACGTTGGTCGTGGAGTAAAGCATGGCGGCCTCAGGGAAGAGGTGAGAGTCAGTCAGAGATGGAAATAATATCTAATACCGGCAGCTGAGGGGAAGGACGGACGATATTATCTGACAGATATCGGCCGTTATAAACGTGTGTTCTGTTTTTTAATGGCCATGTAACCACTGACACGTGGATCCGTTTTCTCCGACTTCGTACAGCATTATCTCCTATCTGTCCAGCTGTTAGGGAACTACAAGTCCCAGCAGGCTGTGCAGGCCTTGTATTCTGACCCAGGGAATTATTATTAGTTTTTCTTTTAGGTTAGTGGAAAGTTCTCGAACCGATTTCCATTCCCTTACATGAGGTTCCTGCCACAAGTGCAGCAGCAGCTGCTGCGTCAGTAACGTCGCTCTCTCACGGCCACATGCGACATTCACAAGTAGGATTCCGTTTTCATGCCTGATGCTTGTCGCCGGACTGAGACTCTGTTCACACTTGCGTTGTTATTTTCGTTCTGAGCTGTCGCAGGAGCACAACAACGAAAAATGGAAATAACGGATACGCTGGATGCACAACAGACACCAACAAAAATCTATCAAAGTTGGTGCAAACGAAGAGTAGAGTGGTTGCCAATAGCAACCAATCATGCGACCCCCGTTTTGTCTGGAGCGGCGGCCGCCGCAGGTTCCAGGCAAGGACTAGCGGAGAGGGGATCTCTCCATTCTGTTGTATGGGAGTTACGGTAACAGCTGAGCGAGCGCTGCTAGGTCTATAACTCCCATACAACAGAATAGATGGAGCCCGGCATGGGATCCTCCCCACCAGTCCTTGCCTGGAATCAGCGGCCGCCACACAGCGCAAAACAGGGAATCTGCACCTAAAAATGTCAGTAACTTACTGTACAACATGACTGGGGGTTCAACATTTGCACAAATTTCAGGGCATGATGCAGAATTTCCAGGCTGCGGCATTGCTGGGGTTTTTTGTTGTACTTTTTACGGTTGAAATCTGCATGTAAGTGTTCTGCCGACTGAAGCCATCCCTAGTGTGTCGAGAGTGGCATAGCTCTATGTACCATACGTGTGTGTGTGTGTGTGTGTGTGTGTGTGTGTGTATATATTACTTATGTGTCCTGTTTTCAGGAAGATCTATCTTTTCCTTTTGTTGCCTTTTTTAAGATCCATTCCCATTTTTCATAACTAAAAATAAAAGTGAGAGCGGACCTTTATACGGCTAATGAGAACTACAGTACATATTTATCTTGCATCGTAAATGTTTTTAAAAATGGCGCACTTCATTCCTAAATCTAGCTCATGTTGCCAGTGTCCGTTTCTCTCCTATACGTGACCTGTATGCTGGCGTGTGATACATCGTTGCATGCATTGTGTGGTTGTGTATTCAGTACAGCGGCTCCTGATGTGCCATCTTCCTCTAGCGCTGGTTCGGTTCTGGTCACATTTATATTTGTAACTCTGTATATTCTTTTCCATTTAGAAAACTTGCGCAGCTCAATGTTGATGAGTTCCTGACAACAGGCTTTGATTCAGATGTGGATTCGGCAGAGGAGAAAGAGGTGGTCAATGGTGAAGTATCTGAGAAAGAGACAAAAACCAAGAAGGTAAAAAAGCTGAAGAAGAAGGCAGCAGCTGAGGATGGAGAAAAGTAAGTTCTGCTAAATAGAGAAATCTTTATTATTGCTGCTATACTTGTTCTAAGGCCCTATTCACACGACAGGGATTCCCGGCCGTGTGACAGTTGTTTTTTGAATGGCTGTCACACGGTTGCGGTAGGAACAATAGACCCCAAATGGGGCTATGTACACGGCCGATTTTTTTTTTTGATGGGGCCGTCAAAAAATAGAGCATGCCCTATTTTCGACTGTTCTCTCTGCCGCACGGCTCCCATAGAAGTCACGGATGTCACTAGGAAGTGATCCGAGTGACGGCTGAGTTTTCTGGACGTTGAAGTCAGATTTCTCCTGGAACGGTCCCCTACAGTGACGCTATCTACAGGAAGGTATGGTGGTGCCCTCTATGGGGGGTGCTATGTAAAAGGGGGCTGTGTGGCTCTACCTACAGGGGGGCTGTGTGGCTCTACCTACAGGGGGGCTGTGTGGCACTGACAAATCTCACCTATAGTCATGATGTTTGATGGTTCTGCAGCCGCTTGCAGGTTTCTGAATAATAAAGTATCCGGGACAATGGGGGAAATTTATCAAATCTACTACAAAGGAATGGTGGAGTAATTTTCCATAGCAACCAATCAGAATCCACCTTTTATTTTGCAGAGGTCCTTTGGAAAAATGAAAGCAGAAACCTGATTTGTTGCCAAGGGCAACTACTCCACTTTTCCTTTGCACCAGTTTTGATAAATACACCCCGTGTGTGTCTGGACTGGAGTTGTCACGTTACCAGAATTTGGACTTCGATATCGATACTTCGTTTAGTATTGCGATTTTCGATACCAAAACGATACTTTGCCAACAGTAATAAAAAAAAAAAGTTCTTCCATTTTCTGATGTGAGGCGCGTGGTGTGATGATGAATTTAACCTCCACGTGCCTCACATTAATAGTAATTAACCCAATCATGTTTCTCAGTCATAATGGGTTAATGTGTGAGGTACATGATGAGGTTAATTACTATTAATGTGAGGCACATGGAGGTTAAATTCATCATCACACCATGCGCCTCATATCAGAAAATGGAAGAGCTTTTTTTTTTCAAATTCATCACACCTTGTGCCCCTCAATAAGGCCGGATTCACACGAGCGGGTGGGATTTTCGCGCAGCCGCCATCATTATGACACTCTGTTTTTATGTTTGTAAACCGAAAAGCACTTGGTGCTTTTCTGTTTTCATTCATTCATTTTACTACTGTTGCACGAATCACGTGCAGCACCCGGAAGCGCTTCCGTGTGCCGAGCGCGATTTGCACCCACCCATTGACTTGAGTCTTATTTTAATGTTTATTGTAAAAAAGGTGCATGTGTGTTTTTTATTTTTTTATTTCACATTACTTTGTTTTTACTTTATTTTTAAACTTTAATGTACTGGTATATATCTATATTGCAGTACATTAGCCTGTGTACGGATAGTACACAGACAGTTGTTAGGACATGCCTAACTATGCCCTAACAACAGGAAATATGGTAAGACAGTCCTGGGGTCTTTCAAAGGATCCTGGGCTGTCTGCCCATATATGGTATGTCCCTCAATCGCATCACAGGGATTTCCTGTGACGTGATCCAAGGGGCATCTCCCCTTCTCGTTTTCCCCTTGAATGCTTCGGTCAGCTTTGATCGCAGCATTCAGGGGAATAACGGCGGAGATGAGAGGTTTCTCTGATCTCCGCCATTAGAGCGGGGCTGCGGCTGTGTAATACAGCCATTGCCCTGATCCTGAATTAAGTGCGCGCGTGGTCAGCATGAGGAGATGCGGCCGGCGCTGCACTAATGACGGCCGCACAGCTTAGCATCGATGCATGAAATAACGGTATCGAACCGTTTGAGGGTGCACGGCATCGAAGCAGTATCGAAGTTTCGATGCATCGTGCATCCCTAGTCTGGGCAGTTGCATAGCAACAATCCAGGAATGCACTGGTTAACAACTACAAATTATCTTAGCCCAGTGTCATGGAATCTCCCAGGCTACTTGCGGTTTCCTCTGGATGGTGTAACGGTGCCCGTACACATTAGATGAGTCTGCTGATTTTGATGGGACCGGCTGATGATCTTATGTGTGTGGGGTACTCCAAACTCCCCCCGACAGCAGATGTCGGGGGATAGAAAGATCGGGCATGTTGGATTTTCAACATGTGTGATCCTTTGTTCTCTCAGGAGATAAGCCGCTGCCAGAAGTGTCTTGCAGCAGCTCATTCCCCTCTCCCTATTAAACTAAACTTTCATTCTCAGCAGAGACGACCTGTTAATAAGCAATAACTGTCTGGCCGACCGCTATCTAAATTGTGTGACCACCTCAAGGCTATTGCCAACCAATCACGTCTGCCCCTCCTTACAGTGGACTGGCGGTTGCCCACTTCCTGTGACATGCATGATGCTTCATGGTGCACAGTCTGCTGCTTCTCCGGTGTCTCTATACTCAAAGGGAACCTGTTACCAACATGTGACCCACAAACAAAGTACATAGTCCATAAATGTAGAAAAAAAATCATGTACCTCCGAACCCAAATTGTGGGTAAAGATGTGCGTCTAACTCTAGCATCTTTCCCCAAACTTTTTCCGAGCTGCATGTTAATGAGCAGATATGAGTACGCTGGACGTTTTTCGCTTGGGACGAGTCTGGCATTCTCATCCGTGTCATGATAAACTGCACCCCCTCTTGCTTTATTGGTTGACAGCCCCTAGTCTTACATAGAAACAAAATACCGCACCTGCACATTCAGTGTATTATCCAGCGCAGAATCCATTCCTCTGCTCCCTTCTGGCTTCAATGTGTGACCATATCACATGCCGTCCCCTTTGACAGCACATGCGTCGGGCTTGCCTGATCCCTCAGTGAAGCCAAAAGGGAGTAGAGGGCTGGATTGTGCACATGCACTTGATAATACACTGAATGTGCAGGCGTGAAATATAGAGCGAGATTCAGAGGACGTTGGGGGCGGACGCAGCTGCCAATCATTGGCCGGGAGGTAGGGTTACAAGATGGAGAGTGTCACCCTGGTGACCTCTTACAGTTCATTTCCATACGGGGCGGATAACTTTAAATGCTAATTTGCTAGGAGAACAACAACTACTGAAAGGTACTGGCATTTTATGTGGGTTAAAGCTTGTGACATGTTCCCTTTAATACCGATGTCGTGTACTCTAACTTAATATTGCTATTCTATGCTGCATTATGTATTTTCTGATATGTGAGCTTACCTGCAGCTATGCATAAAATATTACAATTGTATCTCTGTTCTAAAGGAAGGTGAAGAAAACCATAGGCAAAGCCTCTGAGCACAAAGGCCAACTCTCTCGCCTTAAGGAAAAAGATCCGGAGTTCTACAAATTCCTTAAAGATAATGACCAAAGTCTTCTGAACTTTAATGACTCTGACTCTTCAGATGAAGAAAGGGGTGTCCACCGGCTGCCTGACCACCTGGAGGTGAGTAGGGGGACGTGATCTGCCGCATACTCGGCCGAATTCTTTCCCATTCGGTGCCCAACCGCTTTTCACACACACAAACATAGCTCGAAAAATGCTTTATAAGGGAGTTGTTGGATATAGACAGCCCCTTTTTTAAATTACATATTCAGATGAGATAAGCGTATTGTTTATATGTAGCCACCCTGTCTTACTAGCCTCAAAAGGGATTTTGATCACTAGACCGAAGGGACTGTTGCGTGAGTTAAACACAACGCCCCCTTGGATCTTTCCTCGACGTGACGCTTTGCAGACTCATTTGTTTGAATTCTTTTGAGCTGCAGTCCTCTGCCTCTGCACAATGACTGGTCGGGAGTGGTGTTGTGCAGAGAAAAATCTCAAGTGGCAGCAGGTAATCTAGGGGATCAGTGGGCTTCTCAGCCAAAAAACCCACCATCGATCAGCAAGTTATTGCTTCCCAGTGATATGCCATAATTTTTATTGGAGCAGAAAATCTGTTTAATATGCTCTAATGGTATTACATATGTCCCAGGAGGTTATACATTATCCCTCTTCGGTTTTGCATACCTAAGGTCAGACCTGCACTGTAGGTAAAGCAACTGGCTGCAGCAGGAGCACACCATCCCTGCCCTGGCATGCTAATCCTCACCCCTTTTACAGCCGCCCCTTCAGCCAGGAATCGGGAGAAAGTTAACATTTGTTTTCTTCGCAAGATTTCTATAAGACTGTATCAGAAGACTGTGAGATTGTTTTTCTTCTGTTGACTTCCTTCCACAACTGAAGTATTGCAGCCTTTCAGAGAGGTAATACCTTTTAAATTTTGTACTGTAGGAAAAAAGTGATGATGATGGAGACGATGAAGAGAAAGGGGATGATGAGGAAAAGAAAAAGAAGGCAAAGTTAGAACAGGTTATCGTAACTTTGAAAATGGTGCAGGCATGGAAGTCAGAAGCCAAGGTATGCAGCCCACAATATTTCACTTTTCACATGAATTATATATACTATGCAACATGCTGTTCCAGTCATTGTTACAACCGCTAAGCTGACATAGGCTGAGCCTCTGTTCCTGTCGGTATAATGTGGGCCTGGAAAGGCTTAATTTTTGGTTTATTTTCTACTGATGTCTATGGGAGTTCTTATTGTTTGGCTACTAAAAAAAATCAAACTGGATCATGCAATGGGCGAAGTGGATCTTAAACCCAACAGTAATTTGTCCACCTCTGGGTTAATGTTTGGTCACATTTAATGTCACATCCTTTGTTTAATTTATGTGGTGTTAACTGATCTATTTTAATATTGCAGTCAGTGGGAATACATGCCTATATTTTGTGTGTCTAGGTTGCTCTCCGGCCACGGCTCTTTCACGAAGTTGCCCAAGCCTTTAAAGCTGCTGTGGCAACCACGAAGGGAGAAGAAGGTGATGACCCAAGTAAATTCAAAGTTACCGACACCGCAGGTGAGAACCAGAACTTTTCACGTTGTGTACGAACCACTGAGGGCCTTTTTACCGGACGTTGATATATAATTCATATGTTGTATTGTTGTTCATTTTTTTTGTTTCCTTTTTACAGTGTTCAATGCGCTAATCACATTCTGCATCAGAGACCTATTTGTTTACCTTGAGAAGAAGCTTGATCTCAAGCCAGCAAAGGGAACAAAGTAAGTAATAAGATGTTCTTCATTTTACCTACATCTCGTTCCCCTCACAATCTACCAAATCGCTATATTTAAAAAAAAGTTCTTTGGCTTCTAGGATAGACAACAATCTTTCTCCTGTGAAATGTAGGAAAAGAAAATGCTGGTGGTACCAATGCGTGTTGAGAGCCCTTCTGCTATACAGTAGTTGACATGACCACTGGAGTGTCTCCTGCTGATGCAGCGCCTCTTGTTAGGCTGCTGGCCAAACTTATTTGACTGCCGCTTGAAAAAGTTGTTAAAGCTTGTCATAACGGGTCCACTGGGCTTTTTTTTAACCAAACAAAGCAAAAAATATTGTGCCGTGTGTAATAACCGCTAGTACAGTGGATATATAAAGAGAGGAGCAGGGGCTAAACTTGAGAAACTATGGGCATCGTGTATCAACACTTCAGGGTATCCTGTTGGCATGCAGGGAACTTTTGAGATTGTGACATGACCTGCTTTAAAAATCTAAACTTTCGTATTTTGAAAATATCAATAAAAATACAGACTCTTATGAGCCCAGTGTTCTCCCTGCCCCCTCACCTATGTTTGACTGCTGATGTGTATCCTCCTGTTTACACAGTGACTGTCAATATTTGTAGGGGAGAGCACTGGGCCTATGAATACAGCTGACTCTTAACCATGGGCCCAGTGTATTCTTTCTTAGTGGCCGTTATCCAAATGTCACAGTATTTATTTTTGCTGCTGTTTATTATAATCGCTCAGCAGACCTGTCATGATGATAATTTGCTTTCCTTAAATAGGGTTAGTGTTAGTTACTTATGAATATAATGGGGGGCCCTTCATATTTTATAGCCTTTACTACGGTTTCTTCTTTTTGCAATCCGTTTCATGTAAACTGTTAATATGAGGTAGTGCAACAACAGACGTTTTTCGTTGTTTATAGGCTGGTGAATCCATCAAGCAGTACTCTTTGGAAAAAGCTACGTTTGGATATTAAGATGTATTTGAACTCTGTTATCCAGGTAATTTTGGTTTATATCTCCTTGTGATACTTTAGTTGTGCTTAGGGATGGGCGATTTAATCAAATTCATTCAAATAATTCGCCCTCAAGTCCTCTGACAATTGTTTTTTTAACAGAATCGTTGAATCGATTCTTTAGTGGCGCAGTCGCCCCGTGCTGCAGGTAGAAGCTCCGCCTCGACACTGCCTGGTCTGACAAGCTGCGCCCCGTTCTGTATTTGCTTCCCCACGGAACTGCTGTTCTGTACTGAACAAAATGATACAGTAGGGAACAGCCGTTCTGTGGGGCAAGCAGGGACTCCTTGTATATAGCCATACTACCCCCTCCTTGCAGATAGTGCCACCGCCCCACTGTAGATGGCACCCCCCTTATAGATAGACACCCCCACCCCTATCTTGCAGATCGCACCCCCAACCCCCATGTAGATTGCAGCACCACCCCCCCCCCTTCTTGTAGATACCGCCACTCTAGCCCCCACTAGGAGTTGAATCCCCGATCGAAGTGTCGGCAGCCTGTGGCCGGGTTTTCCGCTCCTAGTGACAGCTACAGTGCTGCAATTTACATGTGTGGGTGCGATCTACAAGTGAGGGAGGTGGGGGTGACAACTGCAAGGGGGTGTGTCTGACTATATGAGGGTGGCACTGTGTGACTATATGGGGCACGATGTCACTATGTGGAAACTCACTATATGTAGGCACTGTCACTATTTGTGGGTGGCACTACGTCACTAAGTGGGCATTGTGGCACTATATACAGGAACATTGTGGCACGATCTACATGGGCACTGTGGTGTTTTAAGGGGGTTGGGACAAAAAAAAAACCCTGACAAAGGAAATCCATTTGGAGACATTGATGCAAAATGGACATGAAAAACTGACAATTGATCAGTTTGTAATGACCATTTTTTTTTCACTGTCGTGTGACTGTATTTGTAATGACTATGATGCCAGGAGTCCCTTTCACATGTACCGTGGTCGGGCTGGGAAATCCGGCTGACACACGGACTGTTTTTCATGGTCCAATCACGGTCGTGTGAATCCGGCCCTTAATGTCATTTATTTAAACCCCCCCCATGGTGGGGCCGGTACTGCACAGGGTCCTGCTCACACTTCAGTCACTGTAATGTAATCTCGCCTGTGAGTGTCCGCTCGGCGCTTTCTGCCTGGCCCTAATGCAATTTACACTGCTCTCGTCTGCAATATCCGAGATCGGCTGAGGTGGGAACAGGCAAGGAGGGATGTTAGTGCGCGCAGCGCATCATCGATTATAGATTCTGTTACCCGGTATCCTGCCGGGGAACACAGAAGTTATCATCCATTAGATACACGTTTTTCCCATTGTATTTCTGATAAAAAAGTATTTGCAGGGGTTAAAAGTTGTGAAGTTAAGTACGATTATTATAGTAATATATGTTCAACTTATTTTATATGAAGAGACTTTATTAAATTAGTTCTTGGTATTGCTGTTTAATAAACGGATAAAAAAAATAAGAAAATACAGAAACAAATCGAAAATCGCCCAAAGTGTTGAAAAAAATCTAGATTTTATTTTTTAGCAAAATCGCCCAGACTTAGGTGTGCTTAACCAGTAATGAAAAAAGTATTAAGGGATCCTTCACAAAACTTGGAAAAATTGATACGCCTAATAAGGAACATTACAAGGAGTTGTCTGATCCAAACCACTCTTATACGTTTCACACCAGTAGCATTTTCTGTACAACTTGGGGGTTTTGGTAATTACTGTAGAGCTGTCACATTCATTTAATGCGCTTAAAACCACACGATTTTAGGGTGTTACTTTCTTAAATATTATGACACTGGACCCTATACCCTTCTATCTTCTGTCAAAAATCCAACGAGTTCAGATCTGTGCATTGTAGAGTAAATGTGTTAGATTTGTCCTGGTCTATTACACTCGATTGCAAGTAAGTTGCATTTACAGCTTTACGTAGTGTAAATGATGGCGGATGCCGGAGTAATAATGTATCTTTGAAACTATTTACCTTCCAGCTGCTGAGCTGTCTCACAGAAGCCACAGTCGGCGCCGCTGTTCTCCAGCACGTTAACAACACTGTGCATTTTTACCTGTGCTTTCCAAAACACACTCGACAACTTCTTAAGGTGAGGATTTTTGCCCCTTTTCTTTAGGTGCCTTGTTCTGACCTATCACCAGCTATGCTTCAAGTAAGATACAAAGTTAAGAGTCTTTGGTACTAAATTTTGTTGAGGTAGCAGCAGCAGTAATAGCCCTGTGCAGTATTCATGCCTGCCAGACTGTATGCTGCGGGGAGGGGGGCCCAATGGAATAGCTGATCTGGGCTTGGGGTGGTCAAAAGTTTGCACTACTGGGGTCCATAAGACTCTAGTTACGTCACTGCAAAACACACACCACAGAAAAGGGACCAACCACACACACACACTCTAAAATGCTTTGTCCTTTTTAGGTGTTGTCAACTTAACTCTGAAACAGACGGGGCATTGGAGTCCCATTTATGCACGAAAATCGCGTCATTAAAAAAGCTGTGTAAAGTTAAAGTGGCACAAAGCTCAGAAGAGCTCTGCACCCTATTCATTTTATCAATCGGTCACAAAACCCCACTAGTAATGTCTTCTTACACTTTTCGATAACGTGTCCGAATTTGTTTTAAGCTGCACATACGCTTTGGAAAGGTTGTCCACTTCCTAATAATTTTACGTCCTATCCTCAGGATAGGTCATCAATATCTGACCGGTCGCTGCTTAGCTGTTTTGATGGGGCTGCAGCGCACGTACGAGCGATGCTTCCCCTTCATTCCTGATCTACTCTTACTGTAAATTGCCGACATGCTTGTATGAGAGAAGACTGTAGCCCTGTGACCTGCCGACGCAAGTGTGTCGGAGAGTCAAAGTACGAGCAGTGACGTGGAGGGGAAGCAGTGCTCGCACGAGCGCTATGGCCCCTTCAAAACAGCTGATCGGCAGTTGGACCCCAACCGGCCAGATATTGATGACGTAACCTGAGGATAGGCCATCCATTTTTAAGGACTGGACAACCCCGTTAAGAGAATCAAGGAGTGGGCAAGACCCACTGACCTGGCTTTCTGTTTGGGAGGCTGAAGGCACCGTAGAAGATTTGAAAACATGATGCTGGCATATATTTTATTAGGGCATTGCATATGTAACATTACTTTTAATAGCCAGTAATAGGTTTCTTTACCACATTTTAGGGCATCATAGATGGTTTATTGTAACTACTGTAGATTTTACACCAGCTGAAGTATTGGTCTATCTCTACAGGTGTAACAAGCATTAAATATTGGATCATGTGCCATTCATAATGTGTTTTGTTATTGCAGCAAGCCATTAATCTGTGGTGTACAGGAGAAGAAACAGTCAGAGTTCTAGCGTTTTTGGTTCTGAACAAGATCTGCAGACACAGACTAGACTCGTATCTCAACCCAGTGCTCAAGGTAGGTCCTATTTCCTTCGTCTGCTTTTGTGGTCTTTGGACTATAGTGGGGGCCCCAGCGATCAGACAATTATCACCTATGTGGATAGGTGGTGATTGTTGGTTCTGGGACAACACCTTTACGTTTTCTGGTGCTGTTACTTTGCCAGCTACTGAAGGGCCACAATCAATTGTTGCAGTAGCTATTGCGCCTCAAGACTACGCCATAAACACGTCAGTTTGACTAAGTTTCAATGTTATCTCAATTGACTTCTAAGGCATCTTTTACCTCCTGGGGACAAAGGGTCAGAGAGGGTAAAATCTTTACTGACCTTTTTGCTTGGATGCCAGTTGTGCTGTTCTAATACACATAAGATTGTCAGTGGGAAACTTAAACAAATGTGTATCCCCGGGTTTGTTTATGCACCATTTTCGATGGAGAATACCCTTGCTGGGGTCCAAATCCACAGCTTTCTAAAAACAATGGGGAAAACTTTCCAAAAAAGCACCATGAAAACGTTAAATGGAGTCTGTCACCAGAATGTCAGTACTAAACTAGTAACAGGGTATTGTAAAGGAGACTAACCGGTTTCTAACGTTTATTTTAAATTTCTGCTTACCGCCTCCTTTGTAGAGAAATACGTCTTATTAATTTTATGTTAATTAGCATTTAGGTGCAATGAGGGCGTCACTGTTGCGACACTCCCTTAAAACAATTATGCATTGCAGCCTATTGTAGCTTGTCTGTGTCCAACATTTCTATTAACCGATGTATACACTTGTATTCCGCAGAAAATGTACATCTCCTATGTGAAGAATTCAAAATTTACTTCGCCCAATGCTCTGCCTATGATCAACTTCATGCAGCGCACTCTGACGGAGATGTACTCCTTGGATGTCCAGAGCTCCTACCAGCACATCTTCATCTACATCCGGCAGCTGGCCATCCATCTGCGGAGTGCCATGACCCTTAAAAAGAAGGTAGGAAGCAATTTGTGTATTCACTGAAAAGAATAAATACTATAGTAGAAAAAAACTTTAGAGGTGATTTGTCAAAACAAGTGCAAGAGAAAAGACGCTCTGGAGACAATAAGCTGAAGTCTGATTGGTTGCTGTGGGCAATCTGCTTTACTTTTCCCTTGATCTTCTTTTGATCTTGCCAATTGAGCTTAACCTTTCATAAAGTTCATAGTGTCATTGCAGTTACACATCCTAGTGCAGGGGTACTCAACTATTTTTAGTGAAGGTCTATTTACCTGGGTCTGCCGTCAGGTGAAGGTTCCTAGCTGAAAACCAACAGTGAAGCGCTATTCATATGGGTATTTGCCATAGGCTATTCTGGGCTATTCATAGACTATTCTAGTCCAAGGCTTATCTGCCACAATGCCCCTATAGTGCCCCTGTAGACATTGCCACTTTTAGATAGTGCCCCTTAAAGAAATAAAAAAAACTTGTACTAGCCCAGTTCCTGCGACAAACTGAATTCCACTACAGGCGTCCTCAACCACGTTAGCCCTGCAACCTATGAGACGCCGAGACAAGACCCGGTGCGATGCATTGGTGTCATTGCGCTGGCCTGTGCAGGGATCTTGTCCCAGCGTTTTATGGGCTGCAGGCCTAACGTGGCCTGTAGCCAAGTGCATGGCAGAGCAGGGAAATGATAGCTCCTGAGGACGCAGATACAATAGAATAGCAAACCTAACAGAAACCCCATATCAATAATAGGTCAGTGTAAGATACTTCAATCAAAGCTTTAATAGAAAAACAAGACCATAACGTGTTTACAAATATACAAAACAAATCTTTATTTAATCGTACATTATAAAATATGCATAAATGGGTTAAAACCTAGAACTTCACAAAGGGAGAAAAAACAAAGGTGGGTGACCTGGATGTACAGATGGTGTTGGGGACCCTTACATATGGCGCATATATAAAAGTATGTAAGGGTATAGCAAGACTGGGGATGACAACTTAAAGAGAACCTTTCACCTGCCCATACATGTAATGGGCAGTCCTACACAAACCCTGTCTCACATGACTGTCCTCTGTTATTTAGATATCAGTGCTGTTACATTTGGCGCCCGATATGTAAATAACCTCCTGAACTGTCAATGGAGCGTGTAAATGGCAAGGGGGCGTGTAACATCGCTGTGACCCTGTCTAATCAGCTACGGACAGTGCCGAGAGCTGAAGAGTGAGAGCGTGCGCGCCGTCGATACTCCCGCTGCCACGGAACAAAAATAATTCTCATTCTTCTCTTCTGTTCCGTGGCGGTGGCAGCGGCGGTCGAGTTGTGTGCGCGTTGCCTGCACGCGCACACGCTCTTGTCGGACCGTGAAGGAAAGACTGTGATCTCGCGAGAGAGATCACACAGCACAAGCAGCTGTGACACTGTATGTAGCTGATTGGACAGTGTTACCACGATAGTAACACGCCCCTTTGCCATTTACACACCCCATTGACAGTTCAGGAGGTTATTTACATATCGGGTGCCAAATATAACAGCACCAATATCTAAATGACAAAGGAGGATAGGAAAAAATATATAATGTGAGACAGGGTTTGTGCAGCACTGAAAGGTTAAAGGTTCTCTTTAACCGGTTCCTGACCGCCAGCTGTGTGTATACGTCCGATGTTCTGGGTCCTTAAAACCTGGCGCTGGTTTTAGCTTGCTACCCAAGCGATCGGCAGTCCGTGACTGCTGGGGATCCTGAGGAGAAGATAGAAGCAGCTTTCGCTAGCCCTGACACAATAACCCTAAAATAGACATATAATATATCAAAATTTACGGTAGACAACGACTATCACAAATAAAAGCCTATTTTAGGGTAAAACTAGATTGGCAGAAAAAAATTAAGTAAAAAAAATATATTTTTTTACTATTATTTTCAAACTAAGCCTAAAAACAAGAAACCTGCAGTGTCTACGGAAAAAAACATTGCGAAAAATACGTCGTTAGCCCAACAAATAAAATAATTATAGCAGTTTAACTAACGTGTGCTAAAAATGGCTAAACAGTGTCTGGTACTGAAGACTCAAAATAGCCCGGACATGAACCGGTTAAACCAACTAGTGGTAATTATCAGTAGATATTTGAGTATTAGAGCAATGTGTCTATAAGGCACAATTAACCCCCATTAATACATACAAAAATCCCCCAGTACACAATACATACACAGTAAAACGTCCAAGTACCCACACTGTAAAGGACCAGTCCCAGGGCACCACCACAGACACGACACGTGGAGGTCAGAGGCGTAAACGTCCGAAGATAGGGCATGTCTCTTCTTTTTACCGCAAGCGGTTTTTACCGCTCGTGGTAAAGACACGTCCGCCTCCCATTGAAATCAATGGGAGGCATTTTCGGCCGTTTTTGGCACGTTTTCCGCGTCAAAAAACGTGTAAAAAAACCTCAATGTGAACAGGGCCTTACATGGTCTTTTCCAGTTTTAATATACCCTTACATACTGTTATACATGCGCCATATGTAAAGGGCCTTGACACAGTCTGTACATCCAGGTCATTCACTTGTGATTTCTCCCTTTTTTGTGAAGGTCTTGTTGGTTTTATCCCACTTATGTATATTTTATAATGTATTATTAAATAAAGATTTTTTATATTTTTTTCTAAATTGTTTTTATTAACATTTTTCAATAAGGGATACAAAAAGTAAAGAGGGGATGGGAATGAGAAGCATAAAAGATAATGGTAAAGATAAAATAAAAACCCCAAAAACTTAAGTCATAACTATAACTATTTAAAGGGATCCTGTCATCAACATCTTACCTGTTAAACTCGCCTGACCCCTCAATGGCCGCAGCTGTCCAGAGTTCATTCCTGTTCTCTTCTTTCCTGAAGTCCTCCTCTGTCTATAAATATCGTCGTTTAAACTTTTCCCGCCTTTTATGGTAATTATTTTTCCCTCTGGGATGCAGCTTCTTAACCACGCCCACTGCCACCACCTGTCCAGCCCCGACTGGCTAAGGAGCTGTCAATCAAAAAGAAGGAGGTGGAGTCCACTCTGAGACGCTGGAGGAATGAAAATCTGACTCTCTTCAGATGAAGATTTGACTCTTTTCTGCTCATTTGCATACGGCGTGGGACCGCTGAAAAACGGAATACTAAAGCTACAGAGCTTACTTAGAACATATTTATAGCTTAGATGACAATGATTTTTCACCCACTTTCACCAGGTATTGCTGGCTTTATAGCTAAAATGCTGGTGACAGGTTCCCTTTAAGCTCCCTATATCAATAGATTCAATAGGTCAGGTGAGGGGATATACATATTAAACAAATGTCAGGCTCTCCCTCCCTCGCATGGTCCTCAACACCAGTGTCCATGAAAGCATGGGTAGGGAATCCGCCAACTACCCTGCACCAGTCCCACTGATATGTCATCCAAGAGTTTTCCCCGAGGAAGGAGATCGCCATTAGACAGATCAAAGATTTGTTTTTTATATTTGTAAACATGTTATGGTCGCGTTTTTCTCCGTAGGCTTAGATACATTAGAATGTGGCAGTCGTCTGGCGATGCCACTGATGTGGACAACTGGTGTCCGTGGTTCGGGTTAGTACCGCGGTCTGCCACTTGAGGACCTCTGTCCTAGTGGATACATTAATATTATATGTAGATATCCAAAAAATAGAACGTGAAGCAGCACTCAAATAAAGTGAATTTATTAATCCAACATGGAACCACAACGTTTCACCTCCTCTATGAAGGCATTTTCAATGCCTTCATAGAGGAGGTGAAACGTTGTGGTTCCATGTTGGATTAATAAATTCACTTTGAGTGCTGATTCACGTTCTATTTTTTGGATATCTAACACATAAGGAGAGGTCACTCCTTTATTTTTGAAGCTTTGCACCAGCCTAGTCAGGCATTTGTTCACAGTGCTGCTCCAATCCTCTGCTTTTTTCTTAATATTATATGTATGTATCTCCGCCTGCATGAATGTTAATCGGTCTGCATTTTATGAGTGAAGCAACAGTGCCACCTACGGTATGTTATGTGGTAGTGCTCACCAGTAGGGAAAACTGGTGGTTGTCTGAAATCTATTTCTATATTTATTTATTTTTCTTCCACTTGTTCAGCGAGGATGTGCTCCTCAATGTGCCTCTGGTAGTAATGGTAATAGTTTATTCTCCCCTTTGTAACATCGGTGATGACTAATCGCACCTGTCATAAGAACAGATTCCTCTAACTGCATCTGTTTGGGTAGGAAGCCGTGCAACTACTGCATAAGAAACAGTCCTGCTGCTGAGACAAAAACGCCGTATAGTCTGATGTCCTATAGAGAGGACCTGATCATGGCAACCTCATCTATTGTCTCTCAAAATGCCACTCACGGCTGAATGGTGGAGCACAATTTACGCTGCCTCTTTTTGCGGATCATGTAAGGACAATCAACTTGCCTTGTGGCCCCCCACGTAATGCATGGACAGGGCCGGTCGACCAGAACGGGAGCCGTTTGTTTAGATCCTCCCCCTGTCCCTGATCGAGCAAATAGACTGAGGTCTTCTCTTGACTAACTTTACCTGTATAGTCAGACATTATAAAACCTAGTATTTTTGTAATAAATAAATATATACATTGTAGAAAAAGAAAACCGTTGCCACCTGTAAACAGAACTTCCGCTCACATCAGTTTTACTTCAGTGGATAAAGAAAACGGGAAATAGAAAAGATTTATTTTGTACGGGGATTATATTTATACTCATGTTATTTGTTTAATATTTATTTTTAGTGGACATTGGGTGGGTCTCCGTCTCCAGGAACCCCCTACTGTTTCCTATAATGAAGCCGGTCCTGGTCCTGCCAAAGGGGCGACTCTGCTTCTGCTCTGGTTTATAATTTGGAAAATCTGACCTAATACTTGATATAGGAAAAGGGTTTTGATTGTCAGGAATATTTCCTCCTTTGTGTCCATTGTGGGGGAACCCCGTCAGAACTGAGGTCTTTGCTTAGTTTTGCAAGCGGCTTAAAGGCTATGTACACCTTTTGAAAACTATTTAAAAAAAATAAAATGTTTATCCGTGTGATTGGTTCAACTTTGTAATTACGTTTTATTACAAATTATTTTACTTTTTTCAGATACAGCTGCTTTGTATACTGTATACAGAGCAGCTGTATCTAGCGCTGAAACCTGTATCCGTCAGGTCCGCGGGACTGAGCTATTCCCAATCACATCTAATTTCATAACTTAGATGTGATGGATTTACAGGTGGATCCTGCGTGTCATAGACCAGTAGGACCCGCTGTCACTGAACCAGTCAGTCCCGCTAACCTGACACATACAGGTTTCAGCGCTGGATACAGTTGCTCTATATACAGGATACAAAGCAGCTGTATCTGAAAAAGTAAAAATAATTTTTATTAAAAAGTATTTAGAAAGTTGCACCAAACACACTGATACACATTTTTATTGAAAAAGAAAATAGTTTTTAAAGGTGTACGTTGCCTTTTAACACGTACCTAACTTTTCAGGTGACTTTTCAGAATAGCTGTTTTGTACATGAGGAATATCACGATTTCTGGCCGTTATATGACTTCCCCTCTGCAGGCTCTATCGCTAGTTCTCAGTGGTCTTTGATCTAGTGGACGGAGCCTAATTGCTATCCTGTAAACTATACCTTGCACACAGTGGGGAATCCTGCTCTCCTACCTGTCTATCACATATTTAGAAGCTGCAGCAGCATGGATGAGATTATACAGCAGTAATGAGCAGTGTAGCTGAGAATTTAGCACTGAAGTGAGACTCTTCTTCTGCTCCCACTCCCCTCTCCGTAGACTTGTATGGGCAGCGTGTCTCGCTCTTGCTCTCTCGCTCCTCCTCACCCGCTCCCCTCTCCATAGACTTGTATAGGCAGACCGTGAAGAGACACCCCCGTCCTCTGATCTGTAATTAGGGACGGACTTTGATTAACAACAGGGGGTGGACAGATTACAGAAAGGGAGGCACCTAGTGGCAGTAACTTCACACAGAATTTGCATGGATAAAACACATTTTAACAGTAAATTACAAAGTAAAATAAATTGATTGAAAAGTTATTGTCTATTGCAATATGAGACGCTCGGTGTCTTCCGTGTACTGCACCTTTTCTGCCATGTCCCTAAAGGCTCACACTAGAAATACTATTTATTAGTTGTTTAACCGTGCAGTGCTTTCCATCCTGTGTCCGTGCCAGATGTGTCTGCTCCCGGGTTACAGCAATGTCTTCATTCCTCTACTAGTTCACTATTTGTCACTTTCCTATGGGAAAGCAATCCACACCCTAGCTAAAATAAATTAAAAATTAAAAAGTAACTGGTGCTTGCAGATTCAGTGGTGAGAGAGAAAATATTTGATTTATTAGCCGTATCTTAAAGGTTCTCCTCTGTTTTGGGAAATACTTGTATTTCTAATATAATAACCATTCTGGAGCACGTTTCCTGTGTTATTCTTCCTGGAAATGTATGAATAAATTGATATTTGGGTGTTACCGTTTCCCTTGTCAAAGGGGTGTGTTCCTACTTAGTCTAACACTATCCAATCATCTTGACCAGAGAAATTGTAACCGGACTCCAGATCAGAAAAATAAAGCATACTGGACTGCACCTTTTAAAGGGGTAATCCGGGCTTTAGAAATTGATGTCTTATCTTCAGGATAGGCCATCAATATTAGATCGCCGATCAGCTGTTTTAAAGGCAATTGACGTGAATGGGACAGTGGTGCGATATCTTGCCTGGCTGCTATAAGCGCCACAGCCCCTTCAAACCGCTGATCAGCAAGGGGTGCTGACAGTCATAACTCTCACCGATCTAATATTAATGGCCTATGATGAGGATCGGCCATCGTTTTATTTGTAATTCTTTTTTTTTATATTATAACCCTTATTAAAGGGAAAGTGTCACGAATTAAACTTTTTTTTTTAAGTAAGTTACTTATTTCTATTAAGTTTTTTTGCTGTATTTTATTTTTTTTTCTTCCACATGGTGGAAAGTATTAAAAATTAAATAATAATTTGACATGTTTTCCTATGTCGGCCACAAGAGGGAGCACTTCCCAGAACTATAGCAAGGTGAATAAGGAAAAGCAACCTGACTCACAGCTGCCGTAAATGTGGGAGGGAATCTCACCCCCCCCCCCCTCCTGCAAGCCAGTAAAAGGTGTCTTCAAATTGCTAAGCCGTGTCCGGCTGCCATTTTGGGTGTGATTGTACAAATGCAGCTGGCAGAAGCTATAGGACACACCAAAAGGCTAAGGGTATGTTCACACGCTTACTAAACAAAGGGAAATCAGCTTCTGATTTTCAGCCATTTTTTAATCAAACTCGCACTTTTTACGGCCGTTTTTGGAGCTGTTTTTTTATAGTCCATGAAAAACTGCTCCAAAAACGTCCCAAGAAGTGATATGTGCGTCTTTTTACGTGCTGTTTTGGGACAACGGCCGCATAAAAAAACGCCCAGTCGCCCAGCTTCTGATTTTTCTCCTGTTTTTTGGGACGTTTATGGCCCGAAAAAAGGCTGAAAACACTGCGTGTGAACATACCCTTAGAATGATGAAAGTGAAGTGAATGATTTTTCAGTTGACAGGTTTACATGGCGTGTATTTGACACTTTTTTTTGTTTTGCGCATTTTACGTGCCAAAAACCGCATAAAAAAAAACCGCTTGATTCCACTTGATTTTGTGTGTGTGTGTTTTTTGGGGGGAGGGTGCTCGCCGCTGATTCTTCAGAACAGCTGATAAGTGGCTATGAAGGATCAGCGGCGCCCGTGCATACTCCGCTGCACAAAAATAGGACACAGCTCTGCTGCGCACACTACACACTCAGCTCTGCTACACACAGACGCTCTTGCCGTGTATGCTCCTCTTCCTTGCGCGGTGCCTTCGCTTCGTCGAACATATGGCCGGAAGTCGTCCTCTTACTGTCCGGCAGTGGCTTCCGTTCCACATGAAAATGGCGCCAGATTTCGCTCTACGAACGAGATTCATTCTGGTATGCGCCGTTCCCACACAGACGCCGCACGCTCCTGAGAATGGAACGGCTCCCGTTCGCATTCTCTATGGGGTTGTATGTGCCGTATTCCATCTCTGTATGTGTTGTTAATCGACACATACAGAGATGAAAAAAAAATGTCAGCCCCCATAGAGAAGTAAAAGTATGAATACATTAACCCCTTCCCCCTGCTGGCATTCTGGGCCCTAATGTCCAAGCCATTTTTTAGATTTTTCCATTGTCACATTCGAAGAGCTGTAACTTTTTTTATTTTTGCGTCGGCATAGCTGTATAAGGTTTTTTGCGGGACGACTTGTAGTTTTTATTGGTATCATATTGGAGTAGATGCGACTTTTTGATCACTTTCTATCACATTTTTTTTAAGTCAGGATTAACAGAAAACAGCAATTTTTCCATTGTTTTTTATTTTATTTTTTACGGCGTTCACAGTGCGGGTTAAATAATGTAACAGCTTTATATTCGGGGTCGTTACGGACGCGGCGATACCAAATATGTGTAACTTTTTTGCTTTGTTGTAGTTTTTTTTAATAGTAAAGCATTTTGTAAGGGGAAAAGCTGGGTTTTTCATTTTTTTATTTTTCACTTTTTTTTTTTTATTAACTTTATTAAACTTTTTTTACTTTTTTACTAGTCCCACTAGGGGACTTCCCTATCCTCCGATCGCTATTATAATACACTGCAATACTTTTGTATTGCAGTGTATTACTGCCTGTCCGTTTAAAACGGACAGGCATCTGCTAGGTCATGCCTGCGGCATGATCTAGCAGGCATTCGCTCTAGGCAGCCTGGGGGCCTTTATTAGACCCCCGGCTGCCATAGAAGACACAGACACTCGGCGATTTTATCGCCGGGTGTCAGTGAGATGAGAGGGAGCTCCCTCCCTCTCTCCAAAACCATTCAGATGCGGTGCTCGCTATTGTGCACCGCATCTGAAGGGTTAAACAGGTGAGATCGATACTAATATCGATCTCACCCGGCAGAGCAGGGACGCCCCCAAGCCCTCAGGGAGATTTCACGGCTCCCTGCTCTGTTTACTTTATTCTACAGCAGCGACGTAGTTTGGCGGCGCTCTAGAATAAAGCCCACTAATGACCGCCGTAAAAAGACGTATCGGCGGTCATTAAGGGGTTAAAAAGTTGAAAGTGACAACATAAATAAATAAAATTTTTGTTTACATTATATAAAAAACAATATAATTACTAAAAAAAAGTAAATCATGACACCTTCCCTTTTAAGGGTTTGTTCACACTCGGTGGATTAGCTGCAAATTTTCTGCAATGGACTTCATTGTGGAAAATCCACGGCGTGTTTCGTATCTGTGATGTGTTTTTTTTTTTTTTTTTTTTTTTTTAAACCGCAGCATGTCAATCTGTGCTGCGGGTTTGCTGCACTTTTGTTGTGGGTTTTTCCTATTTTATTTAATGGGATGTAATAGCTGCAACAAGTAGCAAATGTTGCAAATCTGGGGGGGGGACAGCTCTTCTTCTTCTTTTTTTTTTTTGTTTAAATTTAAGAAAAGTCTACACATTTGATAGATACGCCATGCCTGACGACCAGCACATCATCCCTCCACGTATTACACATAGTACTGACACCCCATGTACTATTCACAGCACTGACCCCCCCCATTCATCACACATTTACTTTTTATTACATTATCACACAGTTCTGACACTTCCATACATACACATTTCTTTTTTACCTCCCATTCACACCCTAGCACTACACTGACACTCATTTATCACACACTTGTGAGCACTTAGTTCGCCACTCCCCTCACTGCTAGTGGGAGGGGCTATCACTATTTAATGCACCTCCTTCTGCAGCATTTCTTGACCTGTCTGCGTCCTGCTGGGAACGGGTTTTCACCCACCCACTTAGATAACTTCAAAACCACAAAAAAGGCCACACTTACTATGTCCCATTCTTTCTGCTGGTGTTTATATATTTACTGGAGGAATAACAGAGGAATGGCACATCCACAATGTTGTCCAAGGTTTTTTTTGTAAGAAACTTTTTCATTGTGTAATGAAAATAAATGCAACTTTCCAGTGTGCTTTGTGCGCTGTTTACGACCTTTTTCAAGATCTATGCTTGTCAGTTAAGGGGGTTTTATACAGGACGATTATCGGGCAGACAAGCGTTAATATAACGCTCGCTGCCAATAATTGCCCTGTGTAAACATTGGAACGATCAGCAGATGACCGAGCAAACACTCGATCATCTGCTGGTCGTATCATTTTAAACAATTAAGATATTATCGTTGTCGGCAGCACATCTCCCTGTGTAAACAGGAAGACACACTGCCGACATAACGTATGGGGACGAGCGACCGGAGTAACGACCGCTCGTCCCCATCCATAGCTCCGGGTGACAGGAGCAAGCGAGCGCCGATCAACGATGTCGGCGCTCGCTGCAGCGGCCGCTTATAGGCCGGTATAAAAGGGCCTTTAATTGAAAGATTTGTGTTTTACATTCAGGGAATGATAATCCATTGAGATCAAGACTAACATTATTACAGGTATTCGGGTTAATACAACAGAGAACTCTGACTCACTAAGCAAGTCATACAATGAGCAGCACAGGTTTCCAGCCTCTTCATGAAAACAAGATTGTTTCCATTCACTGACAGCAAGAAAATATCTTTAACATCTCGATCACAAACTTTGTGGTACCTATTCTAAAGGTGTTTTCTCATCTAGACAGCCTTTTACTTACATAAATCACATGGCCCTATGTATCAGTCTGGCTTATCTGGCAGTAATGACCACTCGTTGACATAATCTGGGTAGTAGACGCTTGTGATGGTGCTTGTTTTGTTACCCTTGTATAATAGAATTAGGTTTAATGCTGTTTGAGGTGTCTGGATATGTGTCCAATCCCTTTTACGTCCAGGTTTAAGGATGATTAGATCTTGCAAACTCAACATATTGCTTTACACAGCTTGTGGGCCTGTGAACCGTGGCTCTTGTCTGGCCATATAACCTCTATTAGTACATTATAAGCTTAGAACTACAGGGCAGACTTTCTGTTTAATTTTTTTCTTCGAATAAATAGTCACTGGAGTAACAAGGGCCAATGATCGGGCAAACGCTCGTTCATCGACTGATTTGTATTTTTGCAGCATGAAATATTATCGTGGTCAGCAGCACGTCCCCCCGTGTAAGCAATGATGTGCTGCCGACATGATGGTAATGTATGTGGACGAGCGATCGTAGTAATGATCACTCGTCCCCATGCATTGCTCCTTGTGAAAGGTGCCAACAAGCGCCGATCAACGAGCTGACTCGTTTACAGTTGGAAGGAGGGGGGTTTCTTGATGTGGTTTTGACCGCTACAACTTAAGGGTATGTGCACACAAAATAAAAAAACGTCTCAAAATACGGAGCTGTTTTAAAGTGAAAACTCACGATTTTCGCTGCGTTTTTACGGCCATTTTTGGAGCTCGAAAAAAGGCCGAAAATAAGCCGTGTGAACATATCCTAAAAGTGATTGTCCACCATTATCACCTTTTTTTTTTTTTTAAAAAAAATAAATTACATTTAGTTCCTTCATGCTGTTTATGCATTGAACCCAATTATATAACCGTATGCCGTAATCTCCCTCTAGTGGTGACTTTAGATGTTTTAAAAATAATGTACACCTTTTGAATTATTTTTTTTTTTAATTATAAAAATGTCTATCAGTATAATTGGTGCTACTTTCAAAATACTTTTTAATAAAAATAGTTTTTACTTTTTGAGATAGTTGTATCCTGTATACAGAGCAGCTGTATCGTGCGCGAAGACCTGAATCCATCATGTCCTTGGGACTGACGGGTTCAGTGAAAACGTGTCCTGTGTGTATTTGACACGCAAGATCCATGTGTAATCTATCACATCTAAGATATGAATTTAGATGTGATCGATAGCAGCTCGATCCTACGTGTCAGAGACCCGCTGTCACTGAACCCGTCAGTCCCACTGACCTGACAGATACAGGTTTCAGCGCTAGATAGAGCTGCTCTGTATACAGGATACAAAGCAGCTGTATCTCAAAAAGAAATGTAAAAAAAAAATTAAAGTATTTTGAAAGTTGCACTAATCACACTGATACACATTTTTTTGACAAAAACACCATTTCAAAGGTTTACATAGCGTTCAAATCTATGTAGGATTAGGAGCTCTATATCAGAAAAACTGAGCTCTGGCCACTATAAAGATATATGAAAAAATGAATCCGTGCAAAATGTGGGACGTAAAGACGATGTGATGGAGGCTGAGACTCTTGGGCCATTTTTGGGTATGCCACATTTTCTATTGTCAAGATCCCTACTCCAGTTATTACTAGAGGTCCAATAAGTCGGCATGGTTAACCCGTTAGTGACCGGCCCATCGTGTTTCTACGTCGGTCACTAACGGGCCTTATTCCGATGCCATAGACTTTTTACGTCGCGGCATCGGAATAAGTTTACAGAGCAGGGAACTGTCAGATCTCCCTGCTCTCAGCTGCTAGAGGCAGCTGAGGGCTGGGAGCGTCCCTGCTCTGCCGTGTGAGATCGATATTAGTATCGATCTCACACGTTTAACCCCTCAGATGCGGTGCTCAATAGCGAGCACCGCATCTGAGTGGTTTTGGAGAGAGGGAGGGAGCTCCCTCTCTCCCCCACCGACACCCGGCGATACGATCGCCGAGTGTCTGTGTCTCTAATAGCAGCCGGAGGTCTAATAAAGGCCCCCAGGCTGCCTGGATTGAATGCCTGCTAGATCATGCCGCAGGCATGACCTAGCAGATGCCTGTCCGTGTTAAACGGACAGGCAGTAATACACAGCAATACAAAAGTATTGCAGTGTATTATAAATGCGATCGCAGAATCGCATATTATACTCCCCTAATGGGACTAGTAAAAAAGTGAAAAAAAAGTTTAATAAAGTTAATTTAAAAAAAAATGTGAAAAAAAATGAAAAACCCAGCTTTTCCCCTTACAAACTGCTTTACTGTTAAAAAGTTACACATATTTGGTATCGCCGCGTCCGTAACGACCCCGACTATAAATCCATTACATTATTTAACCCGCACGGTGAACGCCGTAAAAAAAATAATAAAAAACTATGGAAAAATTGCTGTTTTCTGTGAATACTGACTTTAAAAAAATGTAATAAAAAGTGATCAAAAAGTCGCATCTACTCCAAAATGGTACCAATAAAAACTACAAGTCGTCCCGCAAAAAAAAAGCCCTCATATGACCGCATCGGCGAAAAAATAAAAACGTTACGGCTCTTCAAATATGGAGACACAAAAACAAATAATTTTGAAAAAAAAGCTTTTTTACTGTGTAAAAGTAGTAAAACATACAAAAACTATACAAATTTGGTATCGTTGCAATCGTAACAACCCGCTGAATAAAGTTATTGTGTTATTTATACCACACGGTAAACGGCGTAGGTTTAGGACGCAAAAAAGAGTGGCGAAATTTCTGGTTTTTTTCTATTCCCCCCCCCCCCAAAAAAAATTTAATAAAAGTTAATCAATAAATAATATGTACCTAAAAATGGTGCTATTAAAAAGTGCAACTTGTCCCGCATAAAACAAGATCTTATACAGCTATGTCGACGCAAAAATAAGAAGGTTATAGCTCTTGGAATGCGACGATTGAAAAACGTAAAAAATAGCTTGGTCATTAAGGTCCAAAATAGGCCGGTCATTAAGGGGTTAAAGAGAAAGGGTTTGCGTTGTTGTGTTTTTGAGTTCTTGCCATTGAATGACTTGTTTACGCTGCTGTATTGCATACGGTTGTCTGTAGCTTTTTACAGGTGTATGTAGGTTTCTTCTTGGCCTGTCTGGATGTGGGATTGTAGAACGGAAACTCTTAATTGGATGGTGATAACCGGAGTCTTCTCACTCCACAGCTCAGACAGCTACTTATAAACCAATTATTTTTTCCCCAGATTTGTTTACTTTAATGCTACGTCAAGCTGCTCGGTGCAGAAAACCAGTCTGCACTGCAGACACTTCATATCCAGTCAGGTGTGTCACCCCTATCTCTAGGATTAGTAAGGGTTGCAGCCGGTGGGTGTCCTCATTGTTGTTCCCTTTTTCGATTGTAATAGATTATGGGGTCCTCTGCAGCAGCCTGTAGTGTTACATGGCGTAGTGTCCATTTGATTGGTTTAGTCCACCAGAGTGACAACTCTCTGACATTCATATGCCTTTGAAAAGGGGATATCCGACTTGTGAATTTTTTTTAAAAACACCTTCAAATATAATAAAACAAGGAATTATCGGTCACTCCCCTCTGCGATCTAGCACTTACACTTCAGCGGTCCTCCTGGTCTTTGTTTACAAACGGTGAACATGTGACGGCTGCAGCCAATCAGAGGGTTACTTGAGGTGCTGCCAGGTGTACAATGCGGAGCCCCCTGGCTGCAGCAGTCACATGTTGACCGTTTGTAAACGAAGACCGGGAGGACCGCCGGAGTGGCCGTGCTGGATCTTCAAGGGGGAAAGACGTGAGTACAGATTTCTTTTTTTTATCACATTTCCAAGTGTGTTTTGTTTTTAAAAATATTTTCACAAGTCTGATAATCCCTTTACGTTCTACTTGGCATAAATGGTATATCCGCACATTTGTTTGTTCTACATAATGCATATATAAAAGGTCCCAGTCATACTGCGGATTCCATATACCGGTCACAGTATATTGTCGGTAATACAGTATAAAGTTTGGTTTTCTGGAGAGACTTCCCTGTGATGGTGTGGTCGTGCCATTGTAACAAAGCGCACTAAACCTGCCGTCTATGCCTTTCGTGGATGCTGTCCAGCTGCAGTTTTCTTTCATGGGATCATTGACAGGAGGCCAAGGAAAATGCTCACGATTCACATGATACGGACCTACATGTACAGGATATATCGACGAGATATCTCTTCACTTTGCCTGTGAGACCAGTGACGGATGATAGTTCACAAGTGGTGATAATCTCCATTCAGGGCCGCTAGATGTGTGTTATCTATATGAGGAACTGGAACTAAATCTTCTGTATATATTTTATAAAGATGAAAAGGCCGTGGTAGTGCAGAATAGGGGCGTCCATATTTAGCGCCAAACAGTTAAACTGATCGTACACGTGAGAGCTACATGTCCGGCTGAAGATCTTCTCCCCCGACTCCCCATAAACGTGCAATTGCAGATCAGCCAAGCGTGCGTGTTTATTTCTATAGAGAGAGGTTGATGAGACGCGGCCGGACACTAATCGTAGCCGCTTATCTCCAGTGGGTGCTAAGGATCCGGCATGCCGTTGTCAGGGGATCATCGCCTTCATGTGATCCGGTATTATACATGTTTGCCGCTCTTCTGCATTTCACCACGTCTACCGCATCTTTTATGAAATGGGAAACCTGAAATGTTGTGTTGACTAAATCCTTGAGTGACCTGTCTGCAGTATTTCACATACCACGCGTGTTCACGGACAATATTAATATACCTTTGTATTCTTTCTCTACACAGGGGGCTTATCAGTCGGTATATAACTGGCAGTACATTCATTGCCTGTACCTCTGGTGCCGGGTGCTGAGCACAATCCACCCCAGTGAAGTCCTGGAGCCTCTCATATATCCGCTGGTCCAGGTCATCACTGGTTGTATCAGGTACGAGCCAATGGAAAGAGGTTTTGGATGTATTCATTTATTGCAGTGATTCTATTTTTTGTTTTCTATTGCAAAGGAAAAAGTCCTATGGTCACTTAAATGACACAATAAATAAGTGGGTGACGTAGTTGGTCCTTATAAAAAAACACTACCTGTGAAATCCATGTCTCCCGATATAAGTCCTTTAGGGCTCATTCAGACAAGCGTAATACTCGTCCGTCTGTCGTATGTTGAAATCACCCGCAGCTCGCAGACTCATGCAATACAATGGAGCCATTCACATGTGTGTCCGTTGTGTGAAACTCACTGCATGTCCTATATTGGTGCGTTTTCACCCATTGAAGTCTATGGGTGCGTGAAAACCACGGACCGCACGTGGACAACATCTGTGTGCTGTCAGTGTTTCACGCATCAAATACATTGAAAAGTAGAGAAATTAAAAAAAAGTGCTTGCACGGACGTGAAAAACGCATGCCACACGCAAGCGCACTGATGCCAATACACAAGGCACAGGACAAGAAATTTACGTGCGCAAATCGGACACGCTCGTCTGGATGTAGCCTTAGTTTGTGAAGTTGGTAAAAGTTCAATCATTTCTTAGCTGTATCTGTTTCTGGGACAGCCCGGCAGCAGCTAGAACAAGCTATTGCAGCGATTGTCACCTACTTTCCGGTAGTCGTGAAGCGGTAATTTGCAGCTATGCATCCATACAAGAGCCTGGGGGATGCAGCACTGCATAGATTGTCAGACTTGCTGTTCAGGGGTCTGGGAACGCAGGGTTAAAACCTGTGTCGAACCTTCAGGGAGTGAAGCGGAGGCCGCATCCAGGCAGAGAATGATTGGAGAGGTGGCTGTGCATGCACAAGGTTCTCCCCATTAATTCCTATGAGAGTTGGGGAAACAGTCAAGCAAGTGGATGATAGATGGAGATAGATGCGGGTCCTATAGCTGGGACCCGCATCTAGCAGACATTTATGATCTATCCGGTGGATATGCCATAAATATTCTACTTAGGAGTAGGCCTTTATGAGAGTCTTATTGATTGACACGGCTTTCCCAGAAACGGATGTGTTATAAATGGGATGAAAAGAATGTAAAAAAAACATGATCGAGGAGGACAACTGAATGAACGTACCTGGCAGCTCCTTCCACACACATTACTTGTTCAGGCAAAGTAAGGTTGTCCAGAGTTTTGCGTCAAATTTTCCTTCAGGAATTAATTTCTTTTATTTGTTTGGGAATTTTAAGAATAAAAATCTATTTTTATGTTGTCTGTTGACTTTTTTTGATACTGAAGTTTTAAAAATAATACATAGTAATACAATTTTAGACCTCTTTATTTTAGCTTTGATTTTTTTTTCTTTCATTCTCTTTTTTGCAAAAGTAATAGAAAGAGTTGGTAATTTGCATATCTGGCTCCAAACATAACAGAGCCCACATACACCATTAGGTGGCAGTATTGCACCAGTCCCAAAACATAGATGGGGCCTCCTAATAGTGGTATGTTATCAGCTTATTCAGGTTGGATATAGAGATAGGACCGGAAGTCTGCTGTGTTCAAGATCATATTCCCCCACCAAGATATCCACATTTTCAGTACCAATAAGCAGCAGTAACACATATACATGGCCTGCATGGACGCTGCAAGGAGCTGGTTTTATATGTTTACATACCACTACAGGTTGTCCTGTGGCTGGACAGTGCTCTTCCTATATAATGCTTTACTACACCGCCACAATCCTGATTTCTGGAACTTCAGTATCCTGCAGTGTTAACACTTGATCTAACTTGTCCCTTTTCTCTAGGCTTGTCCCTACTCTCCGTTACTTCCCTCTGAGGATGCACTGTATCCGGGCCTTGACACTGCTGTCAGAAAGCACAGGGGTCTTCATCCCTGTATTACCTTTTATCCAGGAGGTAAGTTCTCCCCCTCATGTGCGTTACTTTACCTTTGCAGGCATATCCTATATTGTTTGGTGTCCATGATGACATTGCTGTGTGTGGCATTTTTATGCTGTGACTTACTAATCGGTGGCAGTTTCCTCAGAGGTCTCCTACTAATCATGGGAATAAAGGAGCCTTAACATTGTCTCTGCACAGCACAGCTCCTGTCTATGCCATGCAACTGAAGTGAATGGGGTTGATTGGCAGTATCTGAAATGCTTTGATGCTGTGCGGGGAAAAATTTTGAAGCGTCACAGAGCACCGAGGACCCTTTATATTAAATCACTGGGGCTCCAGACACCCATGATTGGCAAGTAAATGAATATCCAGGCCATATTCTGTCACTTTCTATTTCTGGAATCCCCGCTCAAGCCATAGTTATTGAAACTTTGCAACCTCTTTAACAATCGCAATGATGCCAAATCTTAGTGTCTTTAAAGGGGTTGTCCAGGTTCGGGGCTGTTTCTTATACTGGCGACCTATCCACAGGACAGGTCGTCAGTATATGATAGGTGGGGGTCTAACAATCGAACCCCTCACCGATCCGCTGTTCTGGCTGCCTCCGGGCGCCCGAAGCTATCCAGGGTCCGTGCTGGAAGAAGGGTCTGACCACTGTATAGCGGCCGTACTGCAACTCTGCTCCTATTCACTTGAATAGGAGCAGAGCTGCAGCACAGGCGCTATACCGTAACTGGAGCCAGCTGCTTCCGGACCCTGCACAGCTTTCGGCGCATGGAAGCAGCCAGAACAGGTGATCGGTGCGGGGACCGGTTGTCGGACCCCTACCTATCATATACTGATGACCTGTCCTGTGGATAGGTCGCCAGTATAAGAAACAGCCCCGAACCTGGACAACCCCTTTAAGCATCAGCCATATAGATTCCAATAAATCGATCTTGGTTTAGTCCGTCCCCCATAGTGTACTACTCGGTTATCGTCATGCATTTAGATTGGCTCAGTACCACAGATTTCCGAGCTCCGCACAACTTGCTTATAGACAGGAGGTTTGTCATTGGAGGAGCAGAGTTCTACAATAGTAGCGGTGTGAGTTGCTAAGCACCATCTCACCAGCATCCTGTATGAAACGTTGCCTCCAGGTGATACATTTCCACCTAATAACAACCATTGCTCTGCAGATCCGCAGTGTGCCACCTTCCTGCTTTATTTTTCTCTTTGATCTGCATCTGTAGCTTTCTCTTTTTTTTTCCCCCCAAGCTTCTTACTTTTCCCTCCCCGCTCTCCCTCATTGCGCTGTCTAGCCGGACTCTCCTGGTCAAATCTGGCAGTGACAGTGCAAAAGGAGGTGAGGTTTGGGTGGAGGCTTTTTATCGATGTTCTTGGCTTCAGCCAGCATTTTGGTACCATGGGATTGAAGATGGGAAGCAGCGGAGGTTTATGCTGCCTCGTGATGCTCGGCCTGTCCCGCCGCCAAGATGTTGTTCAGTGGATGGAAATACTTTTGCGGCTGCACGGCTCCGTCCAGCCCACATCCTTCTGTTTCTTGCCAGCTTTATTTCTGTGATCTGTTTTTCTTTTTTTCCCCTCCTTCAGGTCCATGGCTGCTGCTTGCTGCACGGTTTCACTGGGGAGTTATATGGCCGGCTCCGTCATTACTCAATATATATATAGATCTACTTTGCAGGCTTTTCTTTTCTGTAGCATTCTTTTTGTTTTCCTGAATTTCCTTACTTTTCAGCCATTACGGCTCCCTCAGGGGTTGTCACCCACCTTTTCTAAGTGCTTTATGCCTGCTCCAGTATTGCTGCATTTTTGACAATTCATTGACTTTAAGAAATATTCTGGCCAAAAATGGGTCTTTGCCCCATGTAGTGGTGTTCCTTACGTGGCACCGCCCTACAGATATAACGAAGATCTCTTTATACGGGTTGTCGAGTATTAAGAAAAAGGGGTGCGCTCTTCTTCTTTTTTTTTTTTTTTTTTTTTTTTTTTTTTTTCTTCTTCTTCATGGAACGGTGGCGCCTCTGTGTCTGGTATTGCAGTTGAGTCTCATTAACTAAAGACCCTTTTACACGGGCCAATGATTTGGCAAACGAGCGTTCATATAAAAGCTTGTTCCCGATCATTGGCCTGTGTAAACAGGGCAACAATCAGCCGATCAATGAGCAAACTCTCGTTCATTGGCGGATTTACTGATTTATGCAGCAATAAATATTATAATTGTCGGAATCACATCCCCCCCTGTGTAAACAGATGTGCTGCCGACATGATAGAAATGTATAGGCCGAACGATCGTAGTAACAATCCCTCGTCCCCATATATAACCAATAATTGCTCCCTGTGAAAGGAGCAAACGAGGGGTCTCGTTGATCGGCGCTAGTTTTTAAGGGCCCATATCGGGCTGTGTAATAGGACCTCAAAGAGGCTCTGTCACCACATTATAACTGCCCTATCTCCTACATGATGTGATCGGCGCTATAATGTAGGTGACAGCAGTGTTTTTTATTTAGAAAAACACTCTCTATTTTTACCATGTTGGTAGCGATTTTAGCTTTATGCCAATTTTGTTTCTTAATGCCCAACTGGACGTGTTTTTACTTTAGACCAAGTGGGCGTTGTACAGAGGAGTGTGTGACGCTGACCAATCAGTGACCAATCAGCGTCATACACTTCTCTCCATTCATTTAGTCAGCGCATAGTGACACTGCGTTGTTCACTATGTGCTGTCTTATACTGACACATTAACATTACTGAAGTGTCTTGACAGTGAATAGACATTCCTTCCAGCCAGGACAGGATGTCTATTCACAATCCCGGCACTTAGGTAACGTTTCTGTGGTGCTCACAGCAGAGCAAGAGTAATCTCGCTAGATCACGCTGTAAATGACAGGTTACAGCGAGATTACACTTGCTCTGCTGTAAGTACCACAGAAATGTTAACGAAGTGTCAGGATTGTGAATAGACATCTTGTTCTGGCTGGAAGGAATGTATTCACTGTCTAAACACTTCAGTAACGGTAATATGTCAGTATAAGACAGCACATAGTGAATAACGCAGGGTCACTATTCGCAGACTACATGAATGGAGAGAAGTGCATGACGCTGATTGGTCACTGATTGGTCAGCGTCATACACTCCTCTGTACAACGCCCACTTGGTCTAAAGTAAAAACACGCCCAGTTAGGCATTAAGAAAGTAATTAGCATAAAGCTAAAAATCGCTCCTAACGTGGTAAAAATAGATTGTTTTTCTAAATAAAAAGCATTACTGTCACCTACATTACAGCGCTGATCTCCTTATGAAGGCGATAGGGCACTTATAATGTGGCGGCAGTCTCTTTAAAGTGATGGTGTCATTTTTCCTCTCCCCGCCCCTCGCTCCATGTTGTGTGTTTATCACATGAAGAAGACAATCTTGTTATGGCTTGACAGTGAGGCCAATAAATAAAGGGGGGATGGGGGAACCCCACTACCATGTATTTTTAACATGCCTGGAATAGTTGTTTTTTTTTGCCTTGTTCATACATTGCAGGTTTTCTGCATGTATTTTTATAGTCAAAACCAGAAACTGAATCTAAACAGAAGAAATCTAGAAAGGAAGGCCTTATAGGTCTTCTCTCCTGGATCCAATATGGTTTTGGCTTAAAGAGAAATGCATGCAAAATCTGCAGCAAATCTGCACTGTGAACAAGGCCTTAAAGAGGAATTCCAACTCAGGAGATTTCTGGCATATCCACAGGTCATGCCATAAATGTCTAATAGGTGGTGGTTCACCCTCCACTAATAAAGAGCAAAGCTCCGGTTAGGTGGGTTCCCCTAGGGTGGGACCCATCAGCCATAGCCCTTTTTAAATGTAATTTATTTTTCTTATTTTATCAAGAAATTCTCTTTAATCTGTATTATTTGCCTTTTTATACTTTTTTGTTTTCTTTTCTTCTGGATAGAAGGGCATTCACAATAAAATACATATTTCTGAGATAAAAGTAACGATTCATCACACACAAGGAAGGCAGAAATAAAGCATTTGTGTGTGTTTATAACATAGGTTCCAAAGCCTGAACTATGAGGAAGGGTCTGCGTTTTGTAACCTATAGTTTTTGGTGTCCGTGAGCATTCGGTGCAGCAGCTTCTGTTCTTTACTAGCTGAGCCAAGTCTTCATTATAGTCATTTAACACTTGGCCTCCGAGCCTCACATCTCTAAAGGCCCATTTACAGGATACGATTGCCGGGTACTAATATCATCCCGTTAGTTAAATCTTCTGTTTATGCCTAATGAGAGGAGAGATCTTCATGCATGGGAGATTGCTCTAATCTTTTATTCATGCATGATCCATTTCATCAGTGATCAACAGCATTTCTATTATTTGGTCATTTACATGGGACATTTTAGGCGAGGACTTTAAATTTGAATCCCTTCGTGTAAACCGGCTTTATAGGGTTTATGATGACACATTGCAAAATCAGGTGATATCTTTAAGGGTGACTAAACTTTAAAAAAAAAAATGGACATGTTATGTCTATATTAGCGCAAGATGACGACGACCTGTGGTGTCCTTCTGCTGACCTAGCTTTTCGTCATCCTTTTCCTTTATGGCATGTATCAAACCTAGTAGTTATACTGCGCAAAACAATTTATACGCCCCTTTTATTTAAAGGGGTTGTCCATGAAGACCATCCCATTTTTAAAAGCATCTGTAGTATTAAATGGTATCCTTTCAAATAAATGGCCATCCATGTAATGCATGGACGGGGTGGGTCTGCCAGAGCGGCGCTCCTCTTATATAGCCATAGACCCGAATAGTGTTTATGAACCCCGTTATTCCATCCTAATGAATTTACTCATTAGATATTGGCTCAACCCCCTTATTTGTAAATAGTAGGTCCCCTTTAAGTGTCTCTGGTCAGTTGCCATGTCACTGCATTTTAGTAACTTGGGATTATTATACAGTATTTGGTTTTTTTTCTGGGGGAACATGCTTAAGCCATTAAGACGTCGAAGACCAGTTGGAAGGATTCAATCACTTCTAATATTTTCATGAATTATTTCCTGGAAGAAATTGGATGGTGTGCCTAGTTTGTGGTATTGGGAATAGAGTGGATGGAGAAAGCAGGAGCTGTTAATCTATCTGAGACACCTGAGGTTGTAAAGTCTCGGCGTTGAGTGTGCCCTTTTGCAACAAGACGGGAGGTTTAAAGATTCCCTTCTTTAATGGGTTTACAAGAACCATTTTCGAATTAAATGATTGAATTCACAGTGGAAGCCTCTTACAGAAGCACCTAACAGGAAGCGCATCGGAAAACCATTCCGGTTATAAGGGGATATTGCTAATATGCATTAACCCATACACTTCTAAGATGTGATACTGTAGGGGTATTTGGAAAGTTATCTGTTCAACTTTCACAACCGGGCCACTGAACATACAGAATCTGTAATGGTGCACGTATGTACGATGATGTATGTACATTATCTATATACACCCATCGCTGAAACGGAGCTGCAGAAGCGCTCAGCTGAGCTCTGTGCTCCTTTGCTTGACTCTCCTGGAAGAGCTGAACAAAGCGGGTATATGGGCTTGCGGAAAGTCTATGACCCCATATACCGCTAAGGGCCTGTTCACGTCTGCGTTGTAGGCTCAGTTAGGGGCCCCTGTGTCAGACCCGGCAGAGAATACCAGAAACCATAGCACACCCCACAGACCTGATGAAAACCTGACGTAACCAATTAAATTCAATGAGTACTGTGGGGGCGCTGATGGTGACCGTCATACAACGGAACCGGCACTTCTGGTATTTTCATTTTTCTGCTCCTCTGATGGAGCAGAACAATGGAAACACCGACACATGTGTGAACAGGCCCTAAAGGCCCCTTTACACGGGCCAATTATCGGGCAAACTACACAGAACGCTCGTTCCCAATCATTGCCCTGTGTAAATACTCGTTCATCGACTGATTGATTGATTATCTATTATGCAGCCGAAAATATTATCATTGTCGTCAGCACTTGTGTAAACAGAGGTGTGCTCCCGAAATGATAGAAATGCATGGGGACGGGCAATCATAGTAATAAGTGCTCGTTCCATCCATAGCTCATTGTGAAAGGAGCAAATGAACACCGATCAACGAGCTGTCGCCTTGATCGGTGCTCATCTACACGACTCGCGTCGGGCCACGCAAGAAGACCCTAACCCACTTCTCAGAAGAGCAATTCCAATGACGGTCAAAGGAGCACAGCGCTCAGCTAAGCGCTTCTGCCCCTCCGCTTCAGTGATCTGGGGATCTGGACCCCCATCGATGAAAACTTCACTAGAACATAAGCCGCAATGTAAAATACGATCATCTCCGCACATAATATCGCTTTGGAGCCCTGGCCGTATTGTGATCACTAATAACCAAACAGTTTTTCCATAAGCAAGAACAACGATGACTATTGGAGAACTAGAAGTATGGCGACCTCTAGAGGACCTCTTGGTCTCCTGCTGGGGGTAAACAAGCTTGCATTGCTCCACAGAAACGTCTTTATGCAATTTGTAGAGCATTACGTCAGGCTATACACTCAGAATTTTTTATTTTTTTTTGCCGAACAAGGAAATAGAGAAACATCTTGTGGATAGATTATTAGGAATCTTATCCTATATGTAACTAAGTCCACTTTCACACTAGTTAAATACGGATTATTTTTTGCACCTGTATTAGGGATGCAACACCCGGAACTGCCACCTTTCATACGAACCGGAGTTGCAGTTCTCATGAACGGTGGGGGGGTCCGGGTGTTGCATCCCGAATGCGAGTGCAAACAGGCACCTGTGTTACGCTCGTGTAAAAGCGGCCTTGGGGTACTTCCACTTGCTGTGAAGAAGGGACATTTCTGCTTCTGACTTTATGAAATACTTCTACTCCCCGTATTTGCACCAGTATTAGCGGTATTGGAGAACAGATGTTTTCTGAATAGTTCCTAATAAATTGATAGACTGCATTGTCATGGTAATAAAAAATAAAAAAACTTCCGATTTGGAGTTCGAGTCCTTGATTTTAAGTATTGGAGGAAAAGTTGGTGGCAACCAATATGGCCACCATAATCGCTCCAATGTGGTTGTCACCCTACGCTTTCAGATTGAATGGTAAATCTGTTTCGTTTTGCAGTGATGTGGGGGCAAGGGATGTATCCAAGTATAATTAGGTAGATTTTCCTTTCATGAATCTGGGGAAGGTTGGTGACCATCCAATAGATATTACTTCTGGATCATTTTAACAACTCAAGGCCCCATATTTCCTGGTGATTTTTGATTTTGGGTTAAATGCACCTTCATACAAAAGCATCTGTCATCAAAAGGCTCCTTATGTAATGGTTACTTATGCGTTTCTCAGTCAAAATTGTCATTAGGGTTCCTCCCTTTTCAGTCCTCTTAACATTAATAATTTAGCACCTTTCTCAATATACTGATAGCTGATTGGCTTGTCATATGACATCACGTACGCTGTTGAGCAACAGCTAATGTGATTGGTCAAACTCCTCACTGAACAAGTCTGCAAGCTCCACCCCATAGATATATTCATTGATAAGCAAACCCCTTGAACTTATTCATACATATTGTAAAATGTTGCTGCATACTCTATAACTAATAAAACGGGACAAGATCTTTTAAGGCGTATTTCAGCCAGAAACTTTTATCACCCATCCAATGGATAGGTGATAAACGTTAGATCGGTGGGACGCCCACCGATCGCTAGAGCAGGGAACCCCGGTCTAACCCCTGACCCCATCGTACAACCTCAGTGAGGAGGAGTTTGTATGGCGCGGTGATTGTGCATGCAAACTCTATGGGAGTCAGGAAAACATCACATTATTGGACCCCTTGCAATTCCGCTGTCAGAGAAGGAAATGAATCAGATGTGTTGAATTTTTTAATCTGTTTTAATTTGGCACCTTCCCTCCTGCAGCTGGTCCTTATTCACTTGACATTGAACCCTATGTAGGTATTTTCTATTGCATATTGGTTATAATGGGCCAACATAGTACACAGACCTACATTATATCAAATAACGTAATGGACTACAAAAACGACGATCTCTTCTGACATTGCTTTCCCCCTTCAGTAACTAGTAAGCTTTTACGTGAAGTGTTAGATTCTTAACAATAAATTCCATTGGATCTCTGCCCCTATTGGCCAGACGTAAGGGAACATTGCTGAATGTCTGATCTTCCCAAGCTGGAACTTCTGGCATATGTTAAAACATATTTATTATCCATCAGTAATTGATTTTTATTACGCTCACAACGGATTCCACATAAAAAAATAATAGGGGAGCCAGTTTGATGGTGCTGCCTTATTGTGCTCTAAAAGTAACTCCACAGGGGATTGTAATTGATTTGGAGATGGTCCTCCTATATCTTTTTGTTAGTATATACATGGGGTACTAGCAAAACTGCATTCCCCGGTTAAATTCTGAGACTTTCGTCTGAGAGATAGACGTATCAATGACTTGTTTTAGTGATTGGGCGTCTGCCCACTGTCCATGGCCGGATGTTGTAGGCTGCGTAGATCTTCAATTCCTGCTTCTGGCCTTCCATGGATTAAAGGGGTTGATCACGAAGGCAACTGCTTTTTAAATAGAAGCCGGCTCTTCTAACCCCTGGCTGTTCTTTATCAGAGGCGGCATTACATGCCATATAATGCACGCCCCAAGTCCGCCACAGCAGCTCTTTTTTTATGGTTCGTAGAGAGGGGGATCCGGAGAAGAGACCCCCCCCCCCTCTATAACGACCATATGCCCTAATAGGGCACATGGACAATGCTTATAGTTTATGGACGGTGGTTGTCATTTAAAAAAAATTAAAAAGAAAACAAACTGGGGGGAAAAAAAGAAACGAAGGTTTTTTATGCAGCAAATCAGTTTGGGCAGATCGCAAAAGGAGGTTAAAAAAAGTGATAATTCGCGTTCGCGCCGTAGTAGCTAAAAAAACAACCTAGTGTTTATGGTGCTTGTGTGCTCTATTGATGTCTTTACATCGAGAAGTCAGAGCAAAGGAGTTAACACCATAATGACACAGTTAATTATGCATTAATTAGAAAATACTAATCCTCTGGCAAGTTAACCGTCCTGGAAGACAGCCCAGATGTACAAACCTGGATGTGAATGTCGGGTTGTGTGTGTGTGCACAGCTGCAGTGTCATTTTGTGATATTTAAGTCAAGCTAAAGGACTTACATTTTTTTGCTTTTCTTGCAGATTTTCCAGCAAGTGAATTTTAACAAACGACCAGGAAGGATTAGTGTAAAACCAATCAACTTCGCTGTGATCCTGAAGTTGTCCAACGTGAACCTCCAAGAGAAAGTGTTCAGGGTAAATAATTCCGTTCTATGATCTCCTCATGTAATAAGTGATTCCTCTATGATATTAAACTGAATGGGAGGCCATTTATTCCTTTGCTTGTGATCTAAAACACCACAAGTCATTTATATTTAGTGCGTTTCATTAAATGTGTTCAGTGTTCATTCGTCGAATCACATGAAAAACCTAAGGCTATGTTCCCATTTTGCGTTGCCCTATTCCAATATTATCTGCTTTTTTTTTAAGGGATGCTATCAAAATAACAGATGCAAATGGATTACTATCCCTTTTGTATCCGTTTTAGGGCTAGTTCACACCTGCGTTGGGTATTTTATGTTCTGCTCAGAGGAGCAGAACAGGGGAATAACCAGAAGCGAAGGTTTTGTTGCCACACGGACACAACCCATTGACTTTAACCCATGGAGGCCCCACCTCACAACTTACAGCATCTTCTAAAGCGTTGGTACCAGGTACCACAGAACACCTTCAGATGTCTTGTGAGGACCTACATAATATTAGGCAGATGGTTTTAATGTTATACCACACAGTTGTGATCGGGCAAGTTAATTTCTAATGTGGAAATGTAGTTGGTGCCGACCACTTCCCATCCAAACTTGAATCCAGTAAATAAAGAAATGGAACAATACTCCAGAAATTGGGTTTTATTCAAGTGATTTTATTTAACACTTTCTTTTATTTATTTTTACTGCGGGTTTAATGTTATGGAGTATAAAGCTGGCCATACACTTTAAATAGACTGACCGCTGTTCCCCTTAAATCTACTGAGCATGCATGTTTATTGAACAGGGAGATGCCAGCTTTAAAGGGGTTGTCCGAGATTTAATGACTGCCTTAATTCTTATAATTTATAAATGTAAATACATTTGTAATATACTTACATTTTCCAAAGTGGCCCCGTTTCCAGATCCTGCCGTGGGTTATTTGACGGGTGACGTCACACTCTTCTCTGGCCGCCTTGTCGATCTTGAATTCTTTGCCGGGTATACGACACATCACTTGTGACGTGGTGTATATCGGCTTGTTCTGTTGTAATGCGCATGCGCGGCCCCTGCTGTTATCTCGAGAACAACAGTGACTGCGAGAACAGCAGTGACAGGGCATGCGCGTTACGGGCTGTGAAGCAGAACAAGACGATATACACCACGTCACAAGTGACGTGTCGTATACCCGGCAAAGAATTCAAGATCGACAAAGCGGCAGAGAGTGACGTCACCAGTCATGTTCCCCACGGCAGGATCTGGAAACGGGGCCACTTTGGAAAATGTAAGTATATTACAAATGTATTTACATTTATAAATTACAAGCATTAACACAAAGTCATTCAATCTCAGACAACCCCTGTAAGGTTTTTTTATTTTATTCTTTACCATTCATGACCTATTTTGTCAGCACCAAGACAATACCATTTTGATTTTTATTCCATCTATACAATGCAGAATTGTAATGGTATTAAATTTACCTACCGCAGTAGCTCCTCAGAGACCGCTTATTTTTATCATAAACTGGACTAGGTGTGGACGACTTCTGGCCTCCTGATCGTCCCTTCAGGTTAGGTTGTGGTGTAGTTCAGCTCTGATAAGTCATTGTATAGGTGATGACAAGTTCCTTGACACGAGCACAATTGGTGGAGACAAAGAACTGTCTTCCATCTGTCCACATAATCTAGACCCCCCTTTGAGCTGGAATGTTACACTGTCTTAATATTTTCCTTCTTCATTGGTCCTCGGTCTATCTTCTGATTGGGATTTGCATGCCCACTCCTTTATTTTGTATGCTACTAAATGTCAAACATAAAGAGTTCATTAGGAAAATAATCTTAGTTGAATGTCTGGGCCTTTTTCATCTATTTAGCCTCTGGGAGGAGAAATGATGCATTTATAGCCATGAATCTCTCCACTAAAACTTTTTTATTTGTGTTCTTGTCTGCAGGACGGGCTGATTGAGCAGATTTATGATCTGGCATTAGAATATGTGCACACCCAGGCCCACAGCATTGGGTTCCCTGAACTAGTACTTCCCTACATTATACAGGTATGGTGGATCCTTGCATATGGACTAAATTGATCATATTTGTTATTATAGAGCATGTGGATAGGGGATGTCCTCATGAGACCTTTCCTTTTAAAGATCCCGTCTCATGAAAGCCATGACAGGTAAGTGCTTTGGATTGCCATATACATAGTCGAGTGACATCATTATGACCACCTCCTATTTTCAATGTCGGTAGCGCGTAGCCCATGTAGGAACTGATGTGTCGTGGGTATATAAGGTGTGTGATAGGCTGTCTGAACACATATCACTCGTTGTTGCCATGGGTAAAAGGGGCGATTTATCAGAGTTGCAAAAAGGAATGATTATTGACTTTCGGCCCAAGGATGGGAATATTTATTAAACAGCGCAGTTTGTGAACTGTTCGCGTGCTGCTGTGGTGAAAGTGTATCGTGGGGGACAAATGGCACCATTGGAAGTAACCAACGTGGAAACCGCAGAGCACCACGTGCCATTGATGTAAGAAGTGAACGTCGGCTACGAAGGTGATAGACAGCCGAAAGACGAGCTACAGTGGAGCAGCTCACCGTGGGGGCTACCAGACGTGTGTCTAAAGCAACAGTTAAGCGAACCCGACTGCATATGGGGCTCCGAAGCAGACGGATGGTCACTGCTCGTATGCGAACAACGGTTCATCTGAAAAAAAGGCTTCAATTTGCACGGCAGCATCGGATTTGGACCACCGATAATTGCCAAAGCGTTGCCTTCTCTGATGTCACGTTTTCTGCTTCATTGAACGGATGGAGGTTGCCGTGTCAGACAAGAAACATCAGAGAACAAACACCCTGCGATCATTGCTGGAAGAACAGAAGTTGGTCGCGGCAGCGTTCTGGTCTGGGGAATGTTTTCATGGCATTCTCTGGGCCCACTCATCCATGTGGAAGGCTCTGAACCGATTCGGGTATGAATCCATCATTAAAGATCACGTCCACCCGTACATGCTGTTTGTCTTCCTGGGACAGATGGAATCTTCCAGCAAGACAATGAGACATGTCAAACGGCTAGAAATGTCCGACAGAGCACCACCAAGACTTCCAAGTACTTACCTGCTCCCCTAATTCTCCAGACTTGAACCCAATTGAGCATCTGTGGGACCTCAATTGTCTTGTTCGCTCTATGGATCCCGCCACGCACCCTCCAGCAAATGTGGGGTGCACTGCAGTCAGCATGGCTCCAGATACCTGAGACGACCGACCAGCACCTTATAGAGTCACTCCCAGCCCGTCTAGCTGCTGTCCGTGCTGCACATGCAGGTTACTCTGGATATTAGCTGCTGGTCATAATAATGTGAGTCGACTGTGTAATATGAGCACATATGTTACCTTACTGTATGGATAAAGATATATTTAAATAAAATCTGATGGATCTTTTATATTGTATATTCAAAATATTTGCTTTTCTTTAAAGCAGAGGTTACTGAAGCAATGACTACTTATTAGTTTTAAAACCTCAAGAAACTGTATGAAGGTTCTAAATATCCGTTCCATGTTTGCTGGCCCCACCCCTGCTTCCCTATTGGCCCCACCCCTGCTTCCCTTGTGGCCCCACCCTGCTTCCCTTGTGGTCCCACCCCTGCTTCCCTTGTGGCCCCACCCCTGCTCCCCTTGTGGCCTCTGCCACCTATTATACTGCCCACTATTTCCTATTTGCAAAAGAGGCTTATGGTGTGCGTGCGTGCGTGCGTGCGTGTGATCCTCCTAGAAGGATAGTATTATTTGTGTTCACAAAACACGCAGACTTTTGGTAGAAATATCATATCATGGATAGCTTTGTTTGTCCATTTTTGACCAGTATGGACCCAGAAGACACATATTAAACTATAAAATCATGAAGACTATTCAGCAGTTTTGTAGCTTGCAACCAGCTACTCCAGAGTTCACTGAGGCTACATTTTCAGTTAAGATATATAGGCATGAGGCTAGGCTTTGCTGAAAACATGAAATTATTTGTAGCCCATCAAGAATCAGATTAATAGTCCATGTGTAGACTTTGTAATATATCCCAGATGCAGGTTGCGTTTCTCAGTTATTAATCTTCGCCTTGTCTTACTGGTCTCCTATGCTGAATACGCCTGTGTTATAAGTGCGTGCGTTGTCTTCACTTACAGGTGTTTTGTGCGCAGTGCATTGCACACAATTGTCCTTGCTGGCTAAGCAATTGTATTTTTTTTTCCTTGAATGACCTGGCCAAAAAAAACACTAGAATAGACCGCTATAAATTAATGTTCAATGACTTCTGTTCCACGTGCAAGCCTTATCATGTAGTTAACATTGCCCAGTAATAAGAACAAAATGATGTGAAGTTTGGCATGTGTGCTAAATTAATTTGAACAAAAGATGTAGGCATTATAGTCCAAACATTTGGACCATACACAAAGCAATCAGATTGCTTTTGCCATATGTGGAGTGAAGTATTATACATGAGATCCAGGTTGTGTAGCACAGCTAAGGGGGTTCTTATGATTTTATACCTACCGTTGTATAAGGGTTGAGCTTGGTAAATAGATTGTTTTACTTATCTTGTGCCGATCCTACATTCATATCTTGTATTAGGCCATGTCCACACGATGATTTTGGCGACGATTCCGCTCCTAAATCCTGATCGAATCGACTGACCTTCTGCAAACACGTGCATCAGAAAGAATTGGCAGTTATTAATGATGGATTTTAAAATCCTTAGCATTTTTGTTATTGCCATGGATTCTGCATGGAATATCTGCGGATTAGCTCCATAATCCACCTGTGTAAGCGCTGGCACATCCGCCGCAGAAATCCACAGTTGAGCCCTGGCTTTTTGTCGCAGATTTTCTGAAAGTCCATGATGGATTCACTTAGTAAATCCAACACGTGTGAACATAGCCTTAAGGTCCAAAGCTGCATTAACAATTCTGTTTTTGTTCTTATCAGAAACCGTTGATAGGCGCAATAACCGCTTAGCAGAGCCCCTATAAAGCTGTGGAAGGGTTAATTTTTCTTATATCTGATAACTGCAAAGTGGTGTAAAAACTACACATCCAGAGTGAAAATCATCAGAGCAACCTCAATGCAGTCAGCAGGGCATGCAGGAGAGATTTCAGCTCTGATGCCTACAGAATTGTGATTTCAGCTCTGGACTATAATCCAGGCTGTAATTTAGGATCCGTACCAGATAAGTAATGCAATGTATTTACAAAATTACTTAGACAGATGCAAGCTTTCACAGTTGAACATACACTGAAGTGCCCAATGCTTTTCTTTTTATTTTATGATTGCCGCTTGTAACCCTGAAACTTTTTTTGGACCTCCATTAGACTTGAATTCCCACTCTGCACTCTAAGGCCACGTTCACACTGAGTTTTGTGCAGGCAGATTTTGACCTGCATGCGCTTTTTTTGCAGCGTTTTTTGGCCATGGCCATTGATTTCAATGGGAGGTCAGAGACCGAACTGCGGGAACAAAGAGGATATTTATTTTTCTTCCGTGCGGAAAAAAAACGCTTATGCCTCCTGTTGAAATCAATGGGAGTCTATTTCGGCCGGGTTTTTTTTGCGCAGTTCCTGATGCAATTTCCGCGTCAAACAGTGGCAAAAACCGTTGTGTGTGTACTAGCCCTAAGGGTCCTAAGTGTAGAGATGTAAGGGGTTCTCCTAGCATGATTCATGATAATCTGGCCTGCTCTATATGTTTATAATTACCTCTGTTAGGCCATATTCAGATGACCGGGATAATCGTCCGTGTGATGGGCTATTCACGCGGCCGGTTTTTAATGGGCCGTGTGAATGGCCCGAGGAAAAAATAGGACATGTCCTATTTTTGCCTGTTTTCCCGAATGCCTCAATAGACTTAAGTCTAAGGGATCCGTGAAAATGGATCCTGCACAGGTGCAAATCGGTTGTGAATAACGGCTGTTTTTCTCGGCCGATTTGACACCCGGTCGTGTGAATAAAGCCTTACTAGGCGTTCTAGGATCCAGTCGAAGCTGTAGTCCTGTATACAGATGACTAGTTAGATCATCGGCCGCTAGAATCCTTGCGATCTAAGCATTGCGAAACCGGGAGAAGTAAGGTTTTTGGAGAGCTGGCGACTACATTCAACCAAGTTCTTGAATGAAGTGTTTTTCATTTATATCCCAATAATACTGACAAAGCCCTGTTATGTTTTTATGTATAGTAACCATCGGAAGTATTGGATTCTCATTGTTAGAGTTTGCTGTTTCTTTCAAGAAAGATTGGCCATTAATGGTCCAAGAATTTGTCTGTGTATAACGAGATGTGAAGCCCTTATTATGCAAAGGTCTAGAATTCACACACCGATATTTTCCAGCATGTTGCTGATACCAGCGTGCCATCAGCACTAATGCCATCCATAGATGTTCGTGGAATGTCGCGTATGGCCGGTACAACGATTTCAGTAAAATAATTTGACTTTAATCCTGTAAGAACCATAGTTTGTTGCATTCTGAACTATTTTTACACGCACTCGAAGACCTTCCTTAAACTGCTGTAATTAAACCTGCTGCGGACAAGTAGCGCTGGAGAGGTGTGTGTCCATAGGTGGCTCGTGTGGGTGTGAGTTGCTGTATAGCCGTAGAGTGAGCGAGCGTGTGTGTGTGCGAGCGTCATTGGCAGCCTGACAGCTTCTATCCAGATAATCGGTGGCTGGCGCGGCTCTTGGGTGATGCGCTCTTTCTGTCTCGGTGACATGCACTTTTTTCCCCCCTTGCTGAGAGAAAAAGAGCGAGGCGGCAGAGTTGTTTTGGCAGACTGCAAATCCCAGCTCCGGAGCGGCGTGTAGCTATTAGTCTCTTTCCATTAACTCTTTACATGCAAGCATTCAAATCTTTTGCACACAATGGCAAGCCCGGAATCTCATGTATGTCCAGCAACTGGGGGGTTAAAGGCAGCGGTTTGGATGCTTGTCAGAGATCGGTTTTCATGTTGGGCGGCAGCAAGCGCTCCCAGCCATTCTATTTTCAGCGTGCAGCTGTGAGGGATTCAGGATGTTTTAGTAACTGCGGGTCAGTCATCCCATATTAATTATGGCAAAGTTTGCGGAACATCCCGACGCTCCAAAATATGGCCTCTCATTTACGATAAATTTACTTCCGTCCTGTTTAGACTCGATTGACTTAGGCAAACAACTATAAAAAGGGCAATTAAATCTCCTCATTTGGGCTAGCTTATTTAAACCAGAATGTTAAGATTTCCATATTTTTCTTAACCCTCAGTGCACATTGGAGTGAGTGATCAAGGCTGTTGTGTGAAAAGGCCCAGGTTATAAACTGCAGATTCTGGAAACTGGATAGACACAAGTAGAGCCAGATGTAGTGCGCCGCAGGTCACACACAAACAGATTAGGCTGCAGATCCCTCGCAGCTGACGTTAGCACGGAAATTTGGAAACCTGCCCCCTAGTTCCCCCTCCTTTTCTCATGCGTCATCCATTAGACCACACGTTGACACGTAGGAGACCCCCAGGCTGTCTGCGGCTCAGGGCTCTGTTAGTAGTTACCCTCCCCTATCCCTGCCCGATCCCAGATGTGTACGCAGAGAAACTCCAAGAGGGGAACTGGGAACAGAGCCCGCAGTCTCCTGCCGGAGGGGTTTCTCTTAGCACGGCTGCAGATGTGCAAACAGCCGCTCTGTGCTTTCTGGCGCAGCGGCCGCAGGGTGTGTTCCCAGATTGGGGGGTTCACCAAAGTTTAGGGATTAGCTCAATTATGCAAAGCTTTTTTTAATTTGTCTTTTTGGAAAATATTTGTCACGTCATACAATAAGGGTCTGGAAAGTTCTTACTGTGACTCAATGTGTCCTCTGATGCAGAATGTATTTTATCGCTAATCCTCATTCGAAGAGGTCATTTTTTATTATTTACTTAACTACGTACAGGTGAGTTAATATATTTGAGTTGGATCGTAATAATCCTAAACTTCGGCACTGGCGATAATCTTCCGCAATTCCAGTACTAATATAAGAGTTACACGGGTCTGTATTGTGTTATGGGAGGAAAGGGGGGAAGCAATGTGTCATGGTGCAATGTAAGAGACGTCCTGCAAATAAATCCATTGGTTTAGAGGTACATTGAATAAAAACAAATTCCCATACGTAGTATTAGTAGCTGACATGCTGGATTTATATATAGACAGTGCTCACACAGTAATGTGATAACCCCTACATGGGATAGCAAATGTGCCTACCATACAGTAACATTAAACTTTTTGCTAGCCACATGGTAGTGACCCAAAAATAATCCCAAGGAGGTGCCGTTAGAGTAGAGACTTCTACATCATTGCCCGTACAAATGCGCCAGCCTTGGTACCCACGTAATACGACAGTCTTGCACGGTTCCCTACTTTACTAACAGGAGCAGCCTGTCACCAGCCTAGTGGCATTCCTGAGATGGAACTAGAAGTTGTAGTGACCCAGTACCATGTAAATTTCTAGGTTAATTGGTTACATACCCACAAGAATTCTTGGTCCACCGTGTATCACATAACCTATGCGTGTCCGCGTTCAATATATCTGCTCTATCTCCATAATTGGCTCAAAATTTCAAATAAATAGTTGTTTGTGACTCTTTTTGGCAAACACTAATTGTTAATTATTATTATTATTATTATTATTTTCGTGTTTTGTTTTTTTTTTACTGATTTTTGTTTTTTTTGTTTTTGCTCCTACAGCTGAAATCTTTCCTGAAGGAATGCAAAGTGTCCAATTACTGCAAGCCAATGCGCCAACTGCTGGAGAAGATCCAAGAGAATTCGTCCTACATAACTAGCAAGAGGCAGAAGTGTGCCTTTGGGGTGTCTGATAGGGATGCAGTGGTAAGTAATGCGGTGGGACATTGTATATCCTGTAAACCCTGCCTTATCCTAAAATACTTTATGCCAGTTGTTTTTTTTTTTTAATGTGTGGTGAGACTCTGTCCTTCATCTCCGTTCTTCGGATTTAGTGGATAAATTCTAAAACGTTCATAAATATATTAGGTATTTGCTAAAGTAGCCGTTCCTTGAATGGAAATACAATTTTCCATGTCTGCATTCTCCTCCTGACTGTATACCACACTATATATTTTTATATATACTGTACTTACTTTTTGAACTGCTGCCTTGTCTGTGCTTTAAAAAAGCCTCCATCATAATTAGAGATTTCCCAGCTTTCTCTTCCTCTCTGCTTTGCTATCAATCCTATGATGCTTCAGCACAGCATCACATGACCTGGTAGAGACCATACCATTTCTGCATGCTGGGGGACGCCGATTATCATTCTCTCTATATGCTCCTAAATAAACTGAGAAACCATAACTATACAGATCGGGAGGCTGCACTATATCCTTCTACATTATACCTGTGTGACCGGATCCTGTCTAAGTATCAGTGGTGGCTGATGATAGAAGTTTCTGTCCGTCCCCCGTCCCCCCCCCCCTTTGCAAAACTAGTGTGGTGCAGGAATTGCTGAAGACTGTGATGGGTGACACACAGATCTCCATAGACTCAAGTAGAGACAGTGTCACCGAGCCGGATTCACACGGCTGCTAAGCAACCGTCCCAATCTAATATATAGAAGCAGCAAGAAAAATAACAAGTGAGAGACTGACACATGGAATACCATAATGGTACACATGGGAAAGTTTAGTTTTAGCCGGTGTGTCAGTTTAATACAGGGTTCACTGTTGCAGAGTTCAGGTTTGACATGTGCCGGGTTTAGGGTTGCATTCTCTGTCTATTTTTTGGACATCGGTTTTTCACTTTGTTGTCCGTTGGTATTAATAGGGGAAAAAAGGAACAGAAAACATATTTTCGGAAAATAGCGTCACATACTGCACTAATCTTTCCTGTAAACGTTAGTGTGGTCCCCATAGTGAGACAGATATGGTTAGAAGAGCTCTTAATCAACAGGAAAAGCAGTATAACCACTTACATCTGTAGAAAATATTAGTATCGTCTGTATTAAAGGGTTTGTCCCAAGAATAAATGTTACTCCCTAACCACAGGGTAGGTGATAACATGCTGATCGGTGGGGTCCGACCGATGGGACACCCACTGATCACGATAACAGGGGTACTGTTCCGCTGAATGAATTGAGCGGCAAGTAGTTCATGCGCACTGCCGCTCCATTTATTCTCTATAGCACTGCCGCAGATAGCCGAGTACAGTGCTTGGCCATCTCTGGCAGTCCCATAGACAGGGCGTGGAGCGACCGTGCGCTTGCTCGACCAGCCGCTCCACTCGTTTATAGAAATAGGGTTCCCATGGTCGGTGGGGGTCCCAGCAGTCGGATCCACGCTGATCATGTTATCACCTAACCTGTGGTTAGGGGATAACATTTAATTTTGGTACAACCCCTTTAAACGCTGTTAAGGCATTTACTATTATCACAATGTATAGTGGAGTCTCTGCTGTATGTAGGGTTATCCTATATTTGATATTTACACTAAAGCATGACCTTCTGTCCTTTGATCAATTTCGTATCCCCTACCTTCTCATCCCCCAGCTCCGGACCCTCACGTTGCTGGTAAGACCCCCCATGCATTACACTGCAGTACATTGCAGGCACCTCTGTCTCCAAAGGGAGGAGATAAATCTTGATAATTAGCATTGTGTTGTTTGCTGGCTGACGGAGCCTGATCTCCTCTGCAACCCTAGAACAGCACGCACGGATGTAATGCCTTCATAAATATTTTAATGGCAGACTGCTGGTAATATAAATCAGGGGGCTGGGAGTGCCAGAAGCCGTCCGTAGACACTCTGGCACCACCTCGCAGGGACAGAGGCAACGGCAAAGTGTCAGATCAGAGACACCCACGTGTTGTGGTCTCTGCTGCAGGATGAAGTAGTGCTGGGGCAGTGCAGGTGGTGCCACTAAGTGAGAAGACTGATTTGGTCTGCATGGGTCTAGCCGTACATAATAGATGTGACGGGCTTTGTCCTCTGCGTTAAGATTTGATTAATCAATTGAAATAAAACTGCTTCGGTATTTTGCATACAGACAGAATGTGCTCACGGTTCTGTTAAATTAGAGATGGTTGTTGTGGCTGAACTGGATGTCCTATGATGCGGTCTGTCTAAGCCTCGTATGGCCTCATTACGATTTCTGCAACTAAAACCTATTCCTTGTGCAATGAAAAGTTATCAATTTTTCCGATATACTTTCTGCATCAATTCCCTTTTTCAAGATCTCTGCTTGCAGTCATTCAACTCGAACATGTTTGTCACAAGATACCGCTGTGATGACTATACTGTAACTATCTGTGCACATAACATGACCAGGGCAGATTTACTGACTGCAAGCAGAGATCTTGAAACCGTGAGCATATAAGACATAAAGTATATTGTAGGCTTGTGTTACTTTTCATTATACAATGAATAACATTTATTTGCTAAACCCAGAATACCCCTTTAAGGGGGTTTACACTTTCTAGGGGTTTCCTCCCTTTCTTTTTAACTTGATAACTGAAAGTTGCCACTATTACAGGTACTCTGGGGGTTGTCACTCAGCTTTCACAGACACCTAAATGGCACATCTGCCCAATTATGTAGAGCTGTAGGGGTGAGCGACGTGTGCCACGTGACTAGGCACAATTGTACTTGTTCTCATTGTAAGAGTCGTTTCCCTTTAGGTCTTATTTTGTTACCCCGTGACTCATTCCCTTGTGTTTACCTCCTGCGGTGCTTACGCATGTGCAGTGTAACCTGGCGGAAATCCTGAGGCTTCCAGTTGTCGTATGACGTCAAGAGCACCTGTGGAGAATATTGAATACTCACACCGGGGACTGGAAGCTCTCCGAGGGCTTCATTAATGGAGGGAAATTGCAAGGAAACGAGAGGTGTTTGTGTAACAAGGAGAATATCGCAGCCGCCGTCGTGTCCTCTCACATCTGATCACACATCATTGCCCCTACAAATGTGTATTTGTGTATATGTATGTAAATGTGTGTATATATGTTTATATATACAATAGAGGCATATTGGGGAATATGAGTGCCAGTGGTAACACCTCTGCTGCCTACATGTACGGTTGACACCAGGCAGGATGGATCCATGCCACATTTGCCCAACTCTGGATCCAGATTTGTTGGCATTTATATTCATCACGCACATGACTGTTTCTGTTTTGCTGATTGCAAAACCTGGATCCTGGTGGCTTCCGACTGCTGTCCGTTGTTTTTTGCGGACCCAGACACTCGAATGGGTGAGACAGCCCGCAAGCACTGACCAGAATAGGATCTGTTCTATAAAATCGAATGTGTGTATGTCCCCATAGAAATTAATAGTTCAGTATACTAACCGCAGAAAAACTGATAGGACACTAAAGAAAACAACGGTCATATGCATGAGCCCTTAGGGTATGTTCAATTGATTTAATTCAGAAGCCTTTTTTGTTGATCTTAAAGGGGCAATACAGTTAAAATATATTTGTGTTGTGCCCTAGATATATGTGAGGAGGTTCGATTAATGAAGTCTTTGCTTTTAGATCACCAAAAATGTTGTACAATGAAGGGGCTCCCTAGAGCAGTTCTCCACACTCTGTAAGGCGCCCCCTAGTTGTGGTGTGAGGTGACGCTGGGCGGTAGTTTTCACTGGTTATTATAAGCTGCACAGGACTTTCTCTGGCTGCACCATCTCTGGTATAGCAATATTTTCCCACACGTTTCAAAGAGGTTTGACTGCTCTATGGACCTTTTCATTATGGAAATCCAAAGTGGTCCGAGATCACAAACTTAATTTTCTCACATGTATTAGAATGACTAGATTTCCCCTTCAAAATTAGAATTAAAAAGTTTCCTTCTTAATCATTACTTTATTTTTATTTTATTTTTTCAGCTGAAATGGGAAAAACAGATCAAGGAAGAGGGAACCCCATTGACCAAGTATTACACCAACTGGAAGAAACTTCGGGAGAAGGAAATTCAACTAGAGATAAGCGGCAAAGAGAGGGTAAATATTAATATTCCTACACAAGTTCTTGTTCCTGCAATAGGTAGGGGAACGTTACCTGCGCAGTCTGAGTGTCACTTATCATTCGGATGGAATATTATTAGGTTTGACATTTCCAGGCTGAAGGTAAACTGATTGGGCTCCATAGCGTATATCCATCCCCTGCATAGTGGGACTTAGAATTGGGGCTCACTATTTAGCAGTCCTGCTAAAACACTGAAACTTGGGCGTTCAGGGAGTTGATGCGTTGACACAGAATGTATGGGGCGTTACTTTGGTTGCTCTGATCTGGTATTGATAAGTTTTAATTAGTGGCTGGCATTTACTCGTGTGTTTGAGATGGGGACAAATTCTATTTTAGACCTCGTTGGAGATGTACTGATGTGAGGTGAGGCCTGGAATTGAAAAAAACATAGAATAGATGAATTTTGGACATTTTAAATTGCGGATGCAGTCATCTAGGTTTTTCCACGGCAAGGCGATGTGGTGGTGGTCCATCTTCCCTTCCTGGAGCCTGCAGAGCTATTCCGTTTTTAGGTTCGTCATTGAACAGTAAGTGTCTTTGTGGGTTTGTGTGTGAACATCATTCTCTGAGGAGTTAAGAGCTTGGCTGCATCCCCTACATGACTCTGTCATGGGATTTCACTGCTTATTTACATAATGCTAATCCATCGCAGGAGCCGACAGCTCAAGGGATTAAAGGAGTATAAATCCTGGCTGTGGTTCACATGCTCGGTGATGCCAGCAGGAGGCAGCGTTCTCTCTCACAAGAGGATAGGGCCTCAGAAAGCGAGGAAACCCACATACATCGTGTCAATGCTGCCGTGTACTCCATAGAAGAGGGAATTCAGCAACCAGCATGCATGTGAGATAAGACTTCGCTGCTGATGGGATAAGCCTTTCCTTAGTTAAAATATAGCAGACTTGAAAGTTTGACTTCATTTTTGCAAATTTTGCCGTAGGCTTTGACATTAACTTCTCTGGTCAGATGATTCGTTATATTAAATATTGCATAAAAGTAATTGCCTAATATGTGATTAATAAAATAACTTTTCCTGGTGGCAGCAGGGTTCCTAAACTTAGAGCGGGACAGCCGTAAGTACTTCAGATTCCCTATTGTTGTCTTGTGTTCCTGTCAGAAAGTTGAAGACCGGTGATCCCCAGCTGTTGTGAAACTATAACCCCCAGCATTCAATGACAACCACTGGCTGCCGGCATACTAGGAGATGTAGATTCAAAATCCAATACACGTTAGACTTATGTCGGCCGAGCCTGCCGATCATCTAATGTGTTCAGCGGCGTCTCGACTCTTCCCCCCCGACGGCAGATGTCGGGGAAGAGAAGGGTCAGGCATGTTGCTTTTCAATATGCCCAATTTGTTAGTAGATAAGTCTCTGCCAGAGGAGTCTGGCAGCAACTTTCTCCGTATTGAAAGCACATGTGCGTGTATAGGGGAGTCATTACAAATGGCTGCCGGCTGAACGATTATTCGTGTGTAAATCACTTATACTTCGAATGGGAATGAGATAGTTGCTAACATTGTATTAGGAAGTTATCTATGCAGTTCTGTAGTGTGTTATGCAAAGTACCTCCAAACCAGCAAATGATACCAGCTTGTACCACTCCTAAATCCCTCTGGTTCCCTCAGTTCTGATCTCTTCTGATCTTGCCAGTGTCCTTTTCGGTCTAAATGGCACTTGACCTTTCTAAATTGAAACCCAAAAATGTAAGGTTTGTGCTGCTGACACTGGCAGTACACTTGCTTGGCCACTAGTCTTTTGTCCACCCCTCGTTTTTATTTTTTATTTCTATTCTTTAAAATATTGGCCTGTCATGAAATATTGTTTTGTCACGAGGAGGGGAGTAAATAGCATAAATAATCGCGCTCCTTCCCGTCGTCACCAGGCATCTAGATACTAATGTTTTTATCACCTGCTCTGTCCTAACCTTCTCTCTGCGGCAGCGCTCCAGTACATGCTATTTGTACGTGCTGTGCTGATTGAATGGGAGCTGCGAACGCTCGAGGAAAGGAAACATGTGAGAGAAAAACATGTCTATTAATAAAGAGCCGTTCATATCTCCCACTTACATCATGTGTCTACTGGGGCGCAATGTGGAAATGTGAACATTTCAGGTGGTATTTGTGGTTTACATATCATTTCCTGAGTGTAAGGGTATGTGCGCACACCATATAAAAAAACGTCTCAAAATACGGAGCGGTAACCCTTGAGACGTTGAAAAATGGCCGCGTTAAAAAAACGCCCCGTCGGAATAGAACGCCTTTTTTCTCCATTGAAATCAATGGGCAGATGTTTGGAAGCGTTCTGTTTCCGATTTTTCAGCCGTTTTTCGGGACTTTTACAAAAAACGTCTGAAAACACTCCGTGTGAACATACCCTTACGCTTTGTATAGGGTTGTCACAGTGGGCCTGAATTAGGCCATAACTCAGCTGCTACCTGAAAGCAGAGGTAAACCTTCACTTTATATATTACGGAATAGCATATGCAGAAATTCCCAAAAATATGCCTCACGGCCTACTGTCAATGTAAACAAAAGGATTGCAAAAAAAATTTAATCATCGCTCTTAAGGCCACTTTTACACGGCAGTGTTTTGCATCAGTATTTGGAAGCTAAAATCAGGATAGGGTCCGAAACACCGAAGAGGTGCAAATATTGCCATTATACTTTTTCTGTGTACAGGTTCCACCCCTGGTTTTGGCTTCCAGTATTGCAAAATACTCCTGCCTGACAGACTCCTGGGTCAGGAAAAATTACTTTTGGAAAAAAAAAAAAAAAGAGAACCTAGCCTTACTGATACCTAGTTGTTGTGGCTGGTAGTCCTGTTTAGGCCCCATTCATGTCCGGTTTTAGCCCCACGTTTAGCGTGTACAATGAATGTGTCCATAGTTCTCCATTAGCCCGACAGAGGCATTCATCACAGGCATTCGTTCAATGTATACGTCATTAGCTTTTCATGACGTGTATTTTAAAAAGATACCATAATAGCCTATGGGTGACGGATGCCTAAAAGTGGCGTCTGTCACCCATAGCCTGTAATGTTATTCGTTTAACGTCTATGTCATGAAAAGGGTTATGAGAGCTCATGATGTACATGTTTTAAGTATACCATTATAGTCTATGGCTAACGGATTCCACTAAACATCCATCACTGCCTACGTTTATCATATACATCTGGAGCTTTTCCCGGCGTATACATGACACGTAGGCCAAAATTGTGATGTGAGTGGGGTCTAATGATCATTCCCTCAGTGATGTCCACACACCCTGGACTTATTATGGCTCTGTACCATATGTCAGTTGCGCGGAGCTGTAATGTGGCACCCTTTGAATTCTATGGGGCCATACTGTACCTCTGTGTAGGGTTTTTTTTTTCTGTTTGATTCTGTATGAACACAACAGAAATTTAAATTGTGGCAATGACCTGCTCCATGGAATTACATAATCCAACACCACGTGACCCAATCTATGGCGACACACAGAGTGCCTACTGCCCCGTAGTACGTGACCCCATACAGCCGTGTGCATGAGGCTGAGATAATGAGCCCTTAGGTTTATTGAAATTGGGGCAAGTTTTCCCGTCCCTATCGGAGAGCTGTCTGTCTGTGTTAGAGCGAGCGCGCTGTAGGTAAATGTGATGCTGTCTGCGGTGTCTGTACACGTTTGTGCGTAGGTGAGTGTGTGAGAGCTTTCGTCTCTCGTCAGTGCTAATAATTACAGCGCTAAGCATTTTTCCTGGAGCTTCTAACAGCCTCTAATGATGCCGCTGTGGAAGGGTGGCAGCAGTCGTTAGCTCCTTCATTAAGAGCAGCAGATTAACGAGCAGAGGGCTCAGCTACTTCAATAAGGGGAAAAAAATAGAATAGAGGAAATAAAAGATGCCGGCCCGGGAGTCTCTAGCGGGCTTCCTGTTATCTCATTATAGTCTGGTTATTAACGAAGGGTAGAAGCGATCTGACAGGAGAGAGGGGGCAGCTACTCATGAATCCCCCACTGTGTTTTGGAGATTACATAATCCAATTTCTCCACATCCAGAACCGGATGGATCAACAGTTGCACTTTTTTATAAACGGCGTTTTCTGATCGCTGACAACTTTTTTGCTTTTCATTAATTTTAGCGGATTACCTATTCCGATTCACTGTGTCCATTTTTAAGTCCTTTTTTTTTTTTTTTTTTTCCTAATATGAACAACTTACATCATGTTTATCACGTTTAACATCTACTTGTATGAAGTTTTTGTAATTATACAGATTTCTTGAGATTATAATTTTTTTTTTTTGTAAACTTGCTTTTATTTACTGTTCACTTTACTGGTGCTTTTTTGGTCTATGGGGGGATAACCTATTATTGTCCATACGCGGTCTCCCATCTGATCTGACATCGGGTGTGGAGAAACTGTGGTGCACGCCGGGGGGGGGATACCATTGCCTAGCGAAACGTTCGACGTTCAGCAAATATCATGCATGTGCCCCATTAGAATTGGACAAATGCACGACACTTGCTGGGCATCGCATGGTTGCCTTGGCAACTGTCCTGCCTGACAGGTAGCGGCATCTCTCAGCGCATGAACTCCGGTCGGCCGGGAGGGTTCTGCTGGATAACGGCCTTTTAATTTGTTTGCTTACCGTGTAGTAAAATTGCACTAAAATGCCACTGTGCAGACCTGAATGGCCTTTGTGGCCTAAAAGTATTACAGACCTGTAAGCCCTCATTGTGCTGCCGACTTTACGTACCATATTCGCCCCGAGAAGCAATAAATTTCTCCGAAACATAAAATTGGAGGATCTCCCTATAAAATAAAGGTGCAGTATGGGCCTAATGTGGGTTTGAACGGATCTAAGATGTTGAAGAATAAAAAGTGGCAAGGACTTTGTGATTTAATAATCATGATCAAGTATCTTGAACTATCTGAATGCTGCCTGAAGGTTCACTTGCTACATTTTTTATTTGAAAAGCTGATTTCAGTGGAGGTACGGTATTAAAGAGGTTCTTCACTCACTAGTCTTCGAGCAGCTCATCATGAAGTCCCTGTTTGTTATGTATTATTTAGGACACCTGTATCTGCCCAGGTGAATGGTTCAAATCTCATCCACTCTGCTGCTACTGTATTATGCTTGTTGTGGAAAATCTAGTACATACAGGTGTGTCCGCTCTTAAAGAGCACTGCACTTTCATCAAACTTTTTAATGTGTCATTGAGACCTATCAAAAGTTTGGATCAGTGGGGGTCCGGGTGCAGAGACCCCCATCGTTGCTGGAAAGAAGGTGCAGAAGCGCTAAGCTGAGTGATTTGCACCTTTCGGTTTTGATGGGCGCTCCTTATCAAGCCGATGACGCCTCTCGTAGACCTTCTATGTAAGCCGACTTCAGCCTGACGACATTCGCTGATCACAGCCAAAGGAGCAAAGCTCTCAGCTGAGCGTTTCTGAACCTTCTTTCTCGCAACGATGGGGGTCTCTGCACCCGGACCCCCACTGATCCAAACTTTTGATATGTCTCTAAGACTTACCAAAAGTTTGAGAGTGTAGTTCCTATCTAAATACTGAATGCAACAGCATTTGTGTTTTGCAAATATATTCCCTACGCGTGAATGAACTAGTGGCAAAAGTTTAGAAAACCCTTTAAGGAGAGAATTGTGAAGACGCAATAAGGAAATTCAGCTCTGACATGAACTTAATACAAGACTGTGTTAGAAACCATAAATACTTAGGGACGAACCAAATCACCTGTTGTAAAGAAAGTTGTAGAGAATGAAGTAGTATCTGCGCTCTTTTAACGGTACGTTTTGTTGTTTGTATTTCCAGATGGAGGACATGAACCTCCCAGAAATCAAGAAGCGAAAACTAGAGAAGAAGGAGGAAGATAAGAGAGAATTCAAAGACCTGTTTGAGTCTGACAGCGATTCAGAGAGTGGCGATGGCGGTCTGTCTCTAAGAGGTAATTACAGGTGGAAGGACTGTGCTTACTGCCTCCAGTGGTGAGTGCTGTCATAGCACTGTGAACAGTTGCTGGCTTATTTTTGTGCCCTATGTAACCACTTCACTGTAAATGCAAACTTTGCTTTACTGCCGAGAAGGAGTTAAGCATATAGGAAAGTCTTTGCCCCCTCTCCATGCCCCTCCTGAAATATTGATGTGAAAACACTTGTATTTTGGCAGGGGCAGTCAGATACAAAAACATTTTGCCAATTTTCTAAAACCTGCTGGTAATTGCTGCTACAGACTGTCCTCGCTCTCTGGGGTTGATGAGTCTTTAATTAGCCCTAAAGGAAAGCAGTTTGGGCGGCATGTTCTTTAAGGCTTATTATTGTGCTTGTCCTCCGCGTTCGGACAATAATTTGAAAAGCAATTAAGACGCCATTGAGCGTGATACAGATGTGAAAACTGGCCTAACGGCCCCTGCCGCGCCTGATGAAATAGATTTACTTGGTTAGGAGGCTATTTATCTACATAGAAATGGTTCAAACACAAATCTAAGATTATTTTACTTGCGGTATGAAATAAGGTGACTCGATAACTCGTCAGCGTGAGGAAGCCAGGCCTTTACTGCTTTTAAGAGGGTACCTGACATTTAAAGTCAGCCATGTGAGAGAAGCGCCTAGGTGAGTGCTATGCCCTCAATTATGTTTGACTTTGTTACACTTTCCTGGGAGAGACCAGCAGAGCCGTGTACAGACTTAGCCCTGCTTCACATGGTCGTGTTTGGTCCGTGAGATACGGACGGTATGTCGGCCGTGTTTTCAGTACCGAACGCAGTTCAGGGAGACTGACTCCTAGTGTCATAGTTATCTAGGATGCTGTGAGTCCCTGCCTCGCCACAGGACTACTGTCCCATAGTGAAAACATGATCACCGTACAGGATTCCCACGAGAAGGCAAGGATTCCTTGCTTCATAGAGGACTATGGTTCTAGGAGCCCGGCTGCCTGAACGGTGTTTGGTTTGGGAAATACAGCCCGCATACGGACCGCATCTCACCGACTGAACGCGCCCATGTGAGGAAGGCCTTAGAGAGAATGTGAGTGCTCACTATCGCCACCTCTTCAAGGAGAGCTGATCACAGCCGAAGGGGCACGGCACTTGTCTGACCGATTCTGGCCCTTCTTTCCAGCGATAGACGGGGGTCTCTGCAACCCAGCCCCCACCCGTCAAAACTTCTGACATGTCTTTAAATGATAGTGACACTTACTTTTTAGGCTACATTTAGTTACTATTCAGGGTCTAATTCTACTCTTTTGTGATGACTGGGTTATCCCCTTTTCACACAGGTTAGTTTTTTTAAGATGGAACATTTTTGATCATCATAAGGAATTCTGACATTCAGTCTTCCTCATGAATGTGTAGCCTACTGAACCAGACTGTTGGAACATTTAAAGGCTTAGGAAACCTTTGCAGGTGCTTTGCGTTGATTAGCTGATTAGAGTGCAACACCATGAGTCTACAATCTTCAACTTTTACCTAATATTCTAATTTTCTGAGAGACTAAATTTTGGGTTTTCATTAACTGTTGCCATAATCCTCAACATTAAAAGAAAAAAATGCTGGAAATAGATCACTCTGTGTGTAAGGAATCTATATAATGTAGGAGTTTCACTTTTTTAAATTGAATTACTGAAATAAATAAAGTTTTTGATGATATTCTAATTCATTGAGCAGGACTAGTGTACTTGTCCTTCCAAGATAGAATGAGAAAGCTTCATTACCCCCTTTTTGTCTAGTGTATAGAGGCCCCTTATCCACGTGTCGTGTCTTTTATTTCCTCTGCATAGTAACACCACAGATGTTTGGTCTCTCCCTGTCTACTGTGTGAAGATGCAGTCATATCTGGGCCTGTTAGTTTATATGGTTGTCCAGCCCCAGTGATAGGCCGACCTATATCAACATCCTTTTTTTTTTTTTTTGGTGCATGTGTAAGCCATAATTTGCGCCATTTCTGGTTTCATCTAGCCAAGGAACGTGGTTATGGATGAACTTCTTTTAGACCGGTTTATGTACGCCATCAACAGTCTGGCTTACAATGTAAATTTAAAACAAAATCCCACAAGTTCAACACAAAGCAAACTCTTTTAATATACCTAGATTGATACACGTGGGCCGCCTTCTTCAGCACTATGTCCTTGGTCAAACATGTAAGCCCAGCCCCTAGGCTTTTCTAGCTTTCACACCATCATTTATCTTCGGCTATGTTCACACAGCGGATTTTTCTTGTGGAAGAATCCGCTGTGGAATTAGCCGAGAATTTGCAGCACAAATCTGAGGCGAAGGCTCGGATTTCTGTATTCTGCGTTTCTGCATACAGATTAGGCCGACTCAATTTGGCAAATCTACGCGTGGCCTCCCCTACGCTCTTTTTGGGTGGAATGCACCACGGAAACCGCATCAAGAAGTGACATGTCCTTTGTGGGTTTTTTTTCAGCGAAGCGGGTTTTAATTCTGCAACACTGCATGAACAGCAGGGCGGTTTCCTATTCTATACAATGGGAGTTTTTTTACAAGCGTAATTCATGCGGATTCCGGCGTGAAAAATGCGTCGGAAAGGGTGTTAATTTTCCACTGTGTAAAAAAGGGTTTACAGCCTTTCTTCTACCTTTCCCCTCTTCTTTATTGCGCATTTGTTTTACGTTTTCTCCTTGTAATTTTTTGGGGAATTGTTACTGCATTTTCTTGTCACAGCGTTTCATGTTTTCACTCTCCTTCTATCATCTCCCTTCACTTTTTCTCTGAGGGGTCACGGGTGGCTCATTTCGTGATAAAGTCCCCTATAAGATATTCTATTCCTAGGTTGAGGGAGATCTTTTGCTCTCATCTGGTGGGACAGGTCTGGAGCGGTGACCTCCATGATGACTGCACTGTAGCCCCCAACATCCCGCTTCCCGCCCACACAGCAGCTTACATGACTTGCCAAAAATCTGTTGTTAATTGTGTCCGTAGGTCCCACACAGGCCTCTGTGACCGCAGGTGGACCTTCCTTTTGTAGCTCATGACCCCTTAGGGGATGAGACATAATTTGGAACATCTGTTTTAAGAGCCTATACTGCAACACGCTGCACGGATTATGCGTTCGTCAGATGTAAGCTTTCAGCGCACGTTATGGGAGCGCTGCATTGAGGAATAACCAGGGGAATGGCCGACTCAGTCAGAGATTTGTTTTTGTGGGAAATTTATGAAATTCGATAAAAATAAACAGACCTTTTAAGAAGCTGTGAGAGAACAGCTATGCAACATTGATAGAACTGTAGTTAACGGGCTGAATTGTTCGGAGCTGTTGGGAAAAGGACTTCAGAGCATAATATAGGTGACCTTTAGCGAAGCCAGTCAGCACATTGCACCAGGGTCTGAGTATTGCCAAAGCCCTTTAGGCTTATTATTAGCTTTGCTTCTACTTTTAAGGGTATGTTCACACAGGACGGATAAGCTGTGGAAAAGTACACTGCATATCTACCCTGGAAGATGTAGGGATTTCCAGTTGAAAAAACGCACCAAATTGTGGTACAGTTTTTTGGGCAGGATGTCCGCGGCGGAAAATAGCAGGTTTAAAAAGAAAAAGCTTATACTTACCCGTAGTCATGGCGACGCATCCCTCTGATGTCCTGCAGCACGGCCTCCTCGGATGACGTTTCATCCCATGTGACCGCTACAACGTGTGATTCGCTGCAGCAGTCACATAGGATGAAACTTCATCCCAGGAGGCGGGACTGGAAGCAGAAGCATCGAGATCTGGATAAGTATAGCCTTTTTTTTTTCCTCTGAGTTGGGATTTTTGCGATTTAATTACCGCTTTTCTACCGCAAAATCTGCTATTTGTTGTGGGTTTTACCTCCCTTTTGAATTCAATGGGAAAAACACGTAACCCGAAAAAGAAGCGATTCCGAAGCATAAATTGACACGCTGCGGATTAAAAAACCGCACTGCATGTCCATGAATAAACCGTTATTTGACCTCTGCTGCTACTGTATTAGGGCTTGTCCACACACAACGGAAAAGAAAATTTCTACTTCCGTTGAAAGTCAAATGCTTTCATCCTCGGCAAAAACGCACCATGTCCTGCGGTTTTTGTGGCAGAAAATGGTGCGTAAATTGCTGCGGTTTCCCCAATATTAAGAGATGGTGACATCTCTGAAAAACGCAGCTATGCTGGCCACTTTCCGCAGCAGGAATTGACATGCTGTGATCCGAAAAATATGCACCGCAGGTCAATATCGGCTCAGAAATTTTACGCATCGTGTGGATGAGATTTGTTAAATCTCCTCCACTATGCTGTTACTGTTTTCTGCTGCGTTTTTTCCGGCCGGAAAAACGCGGCATTTCCGTTACGTGTTGACGAGCCCTTACACTGCGGATTTTCCGCAATGAAATCCGTTACGGAAAATCTGCGGCGTTTACGCTACGTGTGGACCTCCTCCAAAGGGTGTGATTCTGATATCTTGAATATTTTTTTGCCAGCCTGATTTTGATACATAAGCTCAGTATATAGGTGGTATAACTGAAGTGATATATAAATCAGGATATGTAACCAGGACAATGCATATATGTGTCTTGCTCATATAACACGTCTCCCCTGTAGCAGTGAGGCCGCCGCTTGTGACAGATCTGTGCCGGAGCACACCGTGCCGCCAGGGCTTATTAATAGCACGGCCGGATGTACTGCTCGTCAGGTAATTAGCAGAGAGGAGTGGGCAGCTGGAGTATCCGTGAGAGCCTCTCTAATGAGCACCGCGCCAATGCTTACTGACGGCGCTCTAATGGACGTTAGAGACCTGGCTCGTTACTCTGCCCACGATCGCCTCGCACAGGGCCATGTAGGTTTATCTTCTCACCGCTGATTGAAAACCCCCGTTCTGTTCTCATATCCCCGGTTTGAGATTACACTTTTTTTATTTTGTGTAATATATTCGGTCACTCCTCCTTCATCCCTGATGATCTTTCTTTCTCTGCTTTTCATTTCATGCTTCTCGTCTGGTCTCTGGAGCATTTCATGGTGTCACGCTCTCTCATTCAGGCACATTCTCGCTGCTTGTCATCTAGACTTGGCATTCGCACCCTGCCGGAATGATGTTTTTGTCAGTACACTGCACACGTAACACATCCTCATTGTGTGGACCGCTTGGATCCCTGGCCCCAACTGTTACCAGTGTCTGACCTAGCTAGTAATGTAGGCCACTGTGATAGTCTGCGTACTGCTCCTGCACTACATGTATACAATGCTGTACATAAACCAGGGAAAGGCGCAGAGGAAATATTCATGGAAAAGCCAACAACCGATTTCAAAACTTTTTTTTTTTTTAATAGGACGATTCTTAAATTACGATTCACTCTCATATTGCTTCCTAACTAGGTAGATTGGCCTTTCGGATGTCTGGGAAAGTTGGACCTTTGCAGTCAACCAACTTTTCCAGAAAACGATAAGAAACGACTAAATATAATTTTTAACAGCTAGACAGAAGAGGAAACTTAAGGAGCATCTGCACTTCCAAAAAACGATGAATACGTCAACTGAGCGCCCTGAACCTCCAGCTGTGATCGGCGCTCCTTGTTGGATTGGGGATGGGTTTATAGACGTTCTATGACAGCCGTCTCTAGCCTAACAAGGAGCGCCGAACACAGCCGAAGCTGCAGGGCGCTCAGCTGAGGGCTTCTGCTCCTTCGTTTCATCGACCGTGAGGGTCTCCGCACCCACCGATCGAAACTTTTTGAACGTACAGATGCCCTTTAAGGCCTAGTTAACACAGTTCATTTGACAGGCAGAAAAAATGTGTTTCAAAATTCCTTCAGGGATTTTTAGGCAAATTTTTAATTGCCAGTGTTTTTGGATCTATTGGAAAAAATGCTCCAAACGAGTGCCACAGGTTTTTTCTGCTTCCCATTGATTTCATGCTAGTTTTTGGTTTTTTTGCCATAAGTCACCCAGGAAAAAAAAATGCCTCTGCCTCCCATTGAAAATCAATAGGGGGCTGAGTTGGACTGTTTTTTTGTTTTTTTTTGGAGCTGATGCCGACGCGGTTTCCGCTTCATAATCGGTGCCAAAAAAAAAACTGACCGGTCCCTAAGAGCTTTTATTCACATGTAATGTTGTTTATTGTTTTTTACAATATTTTAGTTGCAGCTTTGCCTCCTTACAGATATCGGACAGGGAATAATTTCCCTTTAGAATTTTGTCTCCTGGTAGAATACAACGGACCCATATGTGGTGTCTACTGCTCCCAATCCAGTGGTACATGAAAGTCTAGTTCACACAGTTTTTTTTTTTGCAGGCAGAAAAATCGATCTCAAAATTCCTTCAGGAATTTTGAGGTAGATTTTGACCTGCCGGCAGAACACTTGCCGCTTTTTTTGCGGCGGTTTTCGGCCACTACTATTGAGTGCCGTGGGCAAAAACCACAGCGAAAAATGCTTTCTCTGCCTCCCATTGATGTCACTGGGGGATCAGAGACGGAAACGCCTGAAGAAAGGACATGACGCAGAAAAAAAATGTTTGTTCCCCTCTTGAACAGCGCCACTCTTGTCCATGGGCTATGAATGGCATTGCAGCTTATGCCTATTCTACATAATATGGCCAAGCTGCCAAATCCGATACAACCCAAGGGAAAAAGCAGGCCCAAAAGCAGACTTTTTTTTTTTTTTTTTTCTTTACACGATGGTCCAATTTTGACTAGGTTACATTTAACTTTAAGCAGTGTATTCTTCAGGACTGCTGCCGTCACATGTAGCCCCGGCCTAAGAGGCAAGCAAGGTTATTTCAGGACACTTGTGGTAAATAACAATGGGCTCCGTTGTGCCATTACATTCCCTCCAACTTTTTGTAAAGACGGAAGGATCTGAGCCTGCGCCGCTGTCCCTTTGTTCTAGCGATCTCTGCACGCTGACGTCATACGTGTTCAATAACTGGTGGTGCACTTTAATAAATGTAACATTATCACTTTATATCTTTGTTGTACTCTTATGTATTTCTGGAATTTCTTGGAGAGTTTCAATAAAATGTTAGGGGAACAAAATAGATCTACTAACATAGTCGGAAAAGGCACTAGTGGAGACTTGGCTTAAAGACGTCCTCTTATTTTCTAGGAACAGCGCCACTCTTGTTCATGGGCTGTGACTGGTACTGCAGTTCAGCCTCTTTAATGCTGCTAAGTTGCATACAATACATACTTACTAATGGACTTTCTTTCTTATCAGGAAAATCGAAATCAAAGAGCAGGGATGATTCATCTGATGAGAGCTCTGATCTGAGCAGCGACGGAGAGGAGGGCGAGTACGAGGTGGAAGATGATGACAACAGTGATTTGGATGGTGAGGCCTGGAACCTGTTAAACATAATATCCAATGTCATGACGATCTGTTTATTATATAAAAAAAAAAAATCTGGATGCATGATAAATACCTGGAGACGTAATATTTTTATTCAACAAATTATTCCCCCTCCCTTTTTTTGTGTATTTATTAGGATTTGTAGTTCTTAGAATGTGTGTGTTTAGATTTAGCACTGGTTTGTTTTTTTTTAGTATTTTTCCTCTATCTCCACTTACAAAAAGTATTTTGAGTTGAGGGAGTTGCAGGAATCCTGAGGCATTAAGGGGTTAATGCAGTACAGCTGGCCGGTAATGAGCTGTGGAGGCAGCGCGGGACAGAACGCTTTATCGCAGGCCGTGTGTCATTAATCACCAGATACAGGGAGAGCGAGATCTGGCAGGCACAACGCACTACTGCTCCCCCCATGTGCACATTTACATAGCCCTATACTCATCCATCCGATCATACACGCAGCCCCCTCCCAGACATTACTGACACTTCCCAGATTCCGGGTACTAAAGAAGTGTTATAAGCACACACTTGTTTTTTCTCCTGTTAGGCAATACGATTATATATTCGGGTATAACATTTTTTGAATGTACTTTGTGTCAATTATTTGTGGTTTGCAAGATCTCTGCTTGTTGTCATTTAAAAGAAACCTTCATTGTTTATTTAGATGGATACAAATTTGGCTTGGTCATGTGATGTATACTCGGGGGCACAGCTCGTTACAGTTCAAGCACCCGTCTATCATATGACCAGGACAGATTTTATTCCCTTAAAGGGCTTTTCCCATAATAATTAATTATGGCTTATCTACAGGATAGGTGATAAATATCTGATCGGTGGGGGTCCGACCACTGGGAAACCCACCGATCACGAGGACGCGCTTACATTGCTGTTCCTGGTAGTGCCATAGGAATTGAGCGGTAGTTCGCGCCTTTCGTTTCTATGAATGGCCCATCGCTCCATTCGTTGGGGCTGCCGCTACGCTATCTTCGGCAGCCCCATGGAAATAAATGGAGTAATGGAAAAGCATGCGCACTACCGCTCCATTTCAATGGGGCTTCCAGGAACGGCCATGTAAGCCCGTTCTCGTGATTTATTTATTTGCTGAACATGGAGTTCCTCTTTAGGGGTTGAAGCATTATGTGAGCTTTATTGCTTGTGAAATATTCGTGATGAAAACATTGCATTTTGACACATTTCTAGGACACACATTTTCTTAGCTGTTTATAGTAGCCTGTCCTCTGCAGAAGCCTGTCTGACCAGTTAGTTTGCAGAGTGCTGATGCCCATCCCTGCAGACCCTGTGCCTCGTGCACCTCTATACTACAGAATGTGCTGGGTGGGCGGCCACAAGGAATCTGATTTCCGCAGTTTAACCTAATAGTAAAAGTGAGCAATTCTGATAAAACATATTTGCTAATTGCTGATGGTGCAATTTCTTTGTGATTCTTTAAAGTATTTCCATCGAGGAGCCTAACTTTACTGCAGTGCCGCAAAGTGATATGATTCCACCGCTTGTTAATATAGCACATAACTTATTATATGTAAACTTGTTAACGTTTGCTGCGTCGTATTCATAAGTGACACAGTTGAACATATTTTATATATTACAGCTATATTCTTATTTTCCTTTTATTCCTGGGCAATACCGCCCAATGTTGCAGTACCTCCCATTATGTAGGGGACTATAGGTGGTTGTTTTTGTATGCGGGGCAAACCCACATGAGAGAGTCTTTCCTTTAGAGATACATCTGGCTGCAGAGCTCGGCTTGGGCAAGTGTCCCCTCTATCTGGATGCTGCAGAAAGCAGCGATAAATTAATGAGCGCCGAGATTAATTAGTGATGAGCCACCCTCGGACGGCTTGTTCCTTCCTGATAAAGCAGAATTTATATTTGCTCTTCCGCCCACAGGGGAATCGCAGGATGAAGATGACGAGGAGGAGGGGGGAGAAGCTGCAGCCCACAAGAAAAAGATCCAGAAGAAGAAGGGGGCGCATCGCCTCTCTCAAGCTGACCTAAAGGAGCTCGCCAAAGGGGAAAAAGATATTGTACAGGATCTCGAATTCTCAGACGATGAGTAAACATGCGCTGATTGTACCAGTAACTCTTTGTCTGCTGGACACAGTCGTTGAGCTTCCGCAAGTGTCTCACAGATTTACTGTACGTCCTGACCCATAACTCTGAGACACCTGGTGCCAGCTTGGGTCCTTCATCTGTAGAGGGATAATTGGCACCTTGGCAGAGAAAACGGCACAATCATAAATGCATGCAGGAAACCTATACCACACTTAAGTTTTGCCTTCCTAATATACCCTGCACCCCAAAATACATCACGGAGAACAGATGCAATGATGAAGTGTTTCAGAACGTGGAGAGAGCGCGGTGATTAATATTTCAGTGCCTGGGGGTTCTGCACAGTCACAATGCAGTTAAGTTACTTTGGGAATATGTGATTGTGTTACCATGATGTGGGAGCAGCTGTGTATTCCTTCAGTAAGTAAGACATCCTAGGGACTCTACATGTCAGTCACCTGCGGAATATTACATTAACTCTTTGATTGCTGGCAAAACCTAATACTTCAGTGGAAAACCTCATTCAAAATTTCACAACTGTTGATACGGCTGCTGATCCCTTGTATCAGATGTGGTTGTATAGACTGTGCCTGGTTTGATCTTGTAAGAACTTGGAATGTGTATTGTGTACAGAACATGTTAACAGATACAATTTTTTCGTTTTGTAATATAAGACCCACAACTTCTCTTCTGTAAATTTTCCATATTTGTTGCGTTTTCATTTAATCTTTGAGTTCTTGTAAGGAGGCCTGTGTGTTTCGATTAGGGTAGGATGTTATTTGTAAGGCAGGTCATACACTCGATAACGGTTGGCCGTCAGCTATTTCCTCGTGACTCTGTCATACACATGTGTGATTGGCTTAGCTGAGCACACATGTTTATTTTAATGGGGAGAGGGGTATAAACCTCTGTCAGCTGCTTATCTCTTGCAAAAACATAGGATCTGGCATGTTGAAATCCAATAGGTCCAATCCCTCCCCCCCCCAGAGATCAGCCATCGGAAGACATTTGGGCTGCCCCCATACACAAGATCATTTGCCCATCCAGCCGAAATCCATGAATTCGGCAGACTTTTACTTTAAGTGTATGGCCAGCTTAAAGAGTAACTATCATTTACATTTTTTTTTCCTATAAATCAATAGTACACACGAGGATAATATACCATTACAGAAAAAGGCTTATTTTTCCACTTATCTGGCTCCTCTGCCCCCTCCCCCGGATCATTCACTGATCTCTCGCAAACCACGGCCATGTACGGTGTGCAGGGTTATCGAATAGTGTTTACTTGCAAAACTGTGCTCCCATTAGGATTGGTTGTTCAATCAATCATTACTTCTGTATAATGTCCTCCAAGCTGCTGCTGCGGGTGTGTGACAGGCACAGGAACACATACGCTGCTACAGCTATACTGCCCATTACTGCTATATAATCTCCATGCTGCTTCTGAGTGTGTGGTTGATAGGGGAGCAGGATCTCCGCTTTTTGCTGTGTATGGGAGACATCATAGCAGTTAGTCTCTGCCTAGTCTGGAGTTCAGCGAAAACCGATAATTAGAGTGAGCCTGCAGAGGGGAAAATAGTTGATTAAATGCAAATACAAGTCATAGTCCGGAATAGTGTTATTCCTCATGTGCACATATAACGGCTAATTCTGAAAAGTCACTTGGAGTAATAGTGATGCATTAAGACTGTTAGAAATCCACAACGCATTTACCTACTCCGTTTGTTTGTGGTATTGGAAGATGGTTTTTATTAAATACTGTCCGTAATGCCCATTACATCTAACCAGAGCTCCGCTTTCATTTCGTAAACGACTCTAAAAAAATGTAAACTCTTTAACAGCTAGTGGTCACAAGGCCAGTTTTTTTTTTGTTAAAGGGCCAATGATGTTACCTAAACTGTCCGCACATCATACATTCTTGGCTGCTAAGATATTGTCCATCTTCCCAACACCAGCTGGACTGGGACACCATGGTAATGATCCCCACGGTTTTATGACAAAATTGAAGGCTGTATGGTCACAGGTAAGGGTGGCTTTACAATGGTCTGTTTTGAGTGTTGCAGTGAGTAGATATTTCATTGCGACTGGCTTGGATTGCCGAAATCACAAATGCAATTAATTTCTAAAAAAGTTTTCTTGTGAAAAGCGGTAAATACAATTGTTTGATGGTCTTATTAGGGAACCTTTTTATGGACGTGCCTAGTGATCCATGTGACTGCGATTAAAGTTTGGATGGCAAAATCAATAATAAAGCATGTAAATGCCCATCCTCTGCCTCCTTCACAATTGGATGGTATTATGGAGCAAACAGTCAGAGGTGCTTCATAGTGGTCCATGCTTGGTGCCATGGCATAAGTTATGCCATGTATTACCAGCTTTACTCCTATCCTGAGGATTTCCCAAATGCCACAGAGAGGTAACGTAGATATTGCTTTGTCTGGATTTGTCACTGCTGCATTATGATAAAGTTGAGCATTGGGCAGGTCTGTTCTAGCAGCTGTTTGAATATACGGAAACTGACCACTGCTATTTTTGAGTGCTGTCCTAACTGGATCTGACGTAGGGCAAAATCTGAAATGGTGCCCCACCTCCGCTATGCTCGCTAAGACTTCCCAGGCAGCGCCCTGTTTTTATCAGTCGGACAGCAAAACTCTGTAGACCAGACTTTGTGTGGGGTTGATTTGATGGTGCCCAGCCTGCGCCCCAGCCCTTTTCTAGATTGCCAGATATAAAAATGACTTCTCTAGCAATCCCAGCTTCACACTCATGACCTGCAGTAGCTATTTCATCCCTCAGCTGCTAGAGTCTAATAAAAGCTGCTGGTGCATGTCAATATATAGCCTGGGTCCTACTTTACTATAGAGAGTGACACCGCCAGATCTTCACAGTAGCACGGAGATCTGGAGGTATCACCTGCTGCATGCTATGTCTGTTGCTAAGCAACTGCATGAACATTTTTGGGCTGTTGCCTAGCAAACCGTGTTGACCAAAAAAATTATCATGGGGCTTCAAGTATAAATACAGGACTTTGTACATTGCCCATATCTAAGCCTTAGAGAGTCGCATCCAAATCATTTTTGGAGCTGTTTTTTCCCTGTCTGGTAGCAAGGGGGGCTGCAGTGCAGATCACATTGACTATTCCTGGTCTTGCTATAGATTGTGTGTTACGGAGCAGTTTTGGGTGGAAGAATATTTATCAGATTACATCATTACCTTTGTCATCTTACTGGAGAGCGTCAGGCTGCATGCATGTAAAATATTTGATTTTACTATGTGGTTTTCCCTGGTGGTCCAGTGGTGCCGGAGCTTTGTGCTCTGCCGCTGCTCGATGGTTATATGCCGGAGTCTCCGGCTATAAAACATGCCCCAGCGGTTTTAAGAAAACATTAGAAATTCCTTTTTTTGTTCTGCACAATTTCAAGAGTATCTCAACCAGAGCAGTGTAAGTTAACCATGTCATGCCTGGCTTCATAACACTTATTTTTTTTTTGTCATATACGGATCTTAAAGAATTTGCCCTCCTGAAAATTCATGGGGGTACAGCTTCTTTTACTAATGGAGTATACTCTATGTCTGATGCCAGCATGAATCTAGAGAAAACATTTTAGCACAATAAGGACCTGCTGCAGTGCATTCGGAAAGATTTCAGACTCTTGATTTTTTTTCTCATTTTAGCACAAGGCCTGCACATAATAAAATGTTAAAAAAGTGAAAGTTTTCCCCATCATTCTGCACTCAATACCCCATAATGACAAAGTAAAAACTGCAAAATATCTGCTGCACTGAAAGTTCCCAAGAGCAGTGTGACCTCCATAATTCTTAAATGGAAGAAGTTTGGAACAACCAGGACTCTTTCTACATCTGGCTGCCCCACCAAATTAAAGGGAAGGTGTCATTAATTTTTTTTTCCTCATATTGCTTTTAACATAAATTTTATTTATTTGTGTTTTCATGTTCTACTTTTTACTTTGTTCTTACTTTTACTTCTCTATGGGGGCTGTCATTTTTTTTTTTTCATCGCCATGTGTCGTTTAACGACACATACAGAGATGGAATACAGCACATACAACCCCATAGAGAATGCGAACGGTAGCCGTCTGTGTGGAACGGCGCATGCGCCGCTCCCACACAGACCAAAATGAAGCTTGTTCGCAGAGCGAAATCCGGCACAATTTTCATGTGGACCGGAAGCCGCTGCCAGACAGTCAGATAACGACTTCCGGCCGTGGCTTCCGGCCATAAGTTCAGGCGCAAGGAATAGGAGCTTAGACCAGCGGAGGCGGCAGGGGCAGGTAATTTATGTTCGTGTATGTGATGTGTGTATTATGTTAGTGTGATACTGTCTGATTAGAACTGTATCTAATCCTCCTACACTGTGCAGTCGCTCAGAAAATGGTGGCACACAGTGTAGGAGGTTTGAAGATTCAAACCCCCTCCTTCTCCTGGCACTAGCCAGAATAAGGGAGGGGGGAGTTGTGTGAGGACACTAGAGAGAGTGTGTCCACCCCAAATTTGCAGCATAAATCAATGAGGTTGCTTTAACACATTGACTATCCTGCAATTTTGGGTACTGATCCCTCCAGTGCCCAGAACATGGAAATGTTATCAATTTGAATCTAATTTATATTTCCTGACTTGTGGAAAAATTAAAACAATGTGTAATCACTTAAATAATAATTGTTTAACTGAAAAAAATAAAATTCTAGACACACATTCCCTTTAACCCGTTAGTGACCGGCCCATCGTGTTTCTACGCCGGTCACTAACGGGCCTTATTCCGATGCCATAGACTTTTTACGTCGCGGCATCGGAATAAGTAAACAGAGCGGTGGGATTCTCCCTCTCTCCCACCGACACTCGGCGATACGATCGCCGAGTGTCTGTGTCTCTAATGGCAGCCGGGGGCCTAATAAAGGCCCCCAGGTCTGCCTGGAGTGAATGCCTGCTAGATCATGCCGCAGGCATGACCTAGCAGATGCCTGTCCGTGTTAAACGGACAGGCAGTAATACACTGCAATACAAAAGTATTGCAGTGTATTATAAATGCGATCGCAGAATCGCATAATATAGTCCCCTAGTGGGACTAGTAAAAAAATGAAAAAAAAGTTTAATAAAGTTAATTAAAAAAAATGAAAAACCCAGCTTTTCCCCTTACAAAATGCTTTACTATTAAAAAAACAAAATAAAGTTAAAAAGTTACACATATTTGGTATCGCCGCGTCCGTAACGACCCCAACTATAAATCTATTACATTATTTAACCCGCACGGTGAACGCCGTAAAAAAATTAATACAAAACTGGAAAAATTGCTGTTTTCTGTGAATACTGACTTTAAAAAAATGTGATAAAAAGTGATCAAAAAGTCGCATCTACTCCAAAATGGTACCAATAAAAACTACAAGTCGTCCCGCAAAAAAAAAAGCCCTCATACAACCGCATCGGCGAAAAAATAAAAACGTTACGGCTCTTCAAATATGGAGACACAAAAACAAATAATTTAGAAAAAAAAGCGTTTTTACTGTGTAAAAGTAGTAAAACATACAAAAACGATACAAATTTGGTATCGTTGCAATTGTAACAACCCGCTGAATAAAGTTATTGTGTTATTTATACCACACGGTAAACGGCGTAGATTTAAGACGCAAAAAAGAGTGGCGAAATTTCCGATTTTTTTCTATTCCCCCCCCCAAAAAAAGTTAATAAAAGTTAATCAATAAATATGTACCTAAAAATGGTGCTATTAAAAAATACAACTTGTCCCGCAAAAAACAAGACCTTATACAGCTATGTCGACGCAAAAATAAAAAGGTTATAGCTCTTGGAATGCGACGATTGAAAAACGTAAAAAATAGCTTGGTCATTAAGGTCTAAAATAGGCTGGTCATTAAGGGGTTAAGTAATAAGGGGAGAAGGGCCTCGGTAAGAGAGGTGACCAAGAACTCAATGGTCACTCTGTCTGAGCGCCAAGGATTCTGTGTGCAAAGGTCAAACATCACACCAATCTGGGCTTTATGGCAGAGTGGTCAGAAAGAAGCCTCTCCTCAGTAAAAGACATGACAGCCCCTTTGGAGTTTGCAAGAAAAAAGCACTTAAAGGACTCTCAGCCTGTGAGAAACAAGATTCTGGGGTCTGATGAAACCAAGATTGAACTTGTTGGCCTTATATCTAAGAGTCACGTCTGGAGGAAGCCAGGCACTGCTCATCTGCCCAATACCATCCCTACAGTGAAGCACGGTGGTGGCAGCATCATGCCATGCTGTGGAGGTGTTTTTCAGCGACTGGGACAGGGAGACTGCTCCATTCATCTTTCCCTTAACCCTAACCAAGGTACAGAGATATTTTTAATGAAAACCTGATCCATAGTGCTCTGGAACTCAGACTGAGCTAATGGTTCACCTTCCAACAAGACAATGACCCTAAGCACACAGCCAAGACCACACAGGAGTGGCTTAGGGACAACTCTGTGAATGTCCTTGAGTGGCCCAGCCAGACCCCTGAACCCAATCGAACGTCTCTGGAAAAACCTGAAAATGGCCGTCCACCGATGGTCCCCATCCAATCGGACAGAGCTTGAGAAGAATGGCAGAAAATCCCCAAATCCAGGTGTGCAAACCTTGTGGCATCATAGCCAAGAAGACTGGAGGCTGTTATCACTGCCAAAGGTGCTTCACCTAAGTACTGAGTAAAGGGTCTGAATCTTATGTCAATGCAATATTTTAGTTTTTCCTTTTCAATAAATTAGCAAAGAACTAACATTCTGTTTTCACTTTGTCATTATGGGGTATTGAGTGCAGGATAATGGGGAAAACTAGAATTGATTTTATTTATCACAAGACCTGAACATAACAAAATGTGAAGAAAGTGAAAGGGGCTGAAGACTTTCCCGGATGCATTGTATTCCCCATAATGAAGTCTTCCCATCAAATCACTTTTGATTGTAACTATAACAGATCTGATTAGAGAGAGAAATATGAGGCGATGAATCTGTAATTTACATATTCCTGTTATTGTTGTCGTCTGTGTTCTATCTAAGCCATTGCGGCGTGGGACCTGGGCACTGTTTCCTATAAACCCAAATTATTAGCCCTGAAGCAGATCTGCAGTACAACATAACTTCCAGGTAAATTATTTAATACAGATTTTTTTATTTATTGTTTTATAATGTCTATGCCGACATGCCTGGCGGTTTAGGGCAGTGAAGGGGTCAATTCTCATATGCCTGGTCATCGAGGGTAGTTATGGTAAGCCCTGGAGGTCTAGGGCAGAGAAAGGGTTCAAAGCTGTATTCCTGGTGGTCTAGGGAAGAAATGGAGTTAGGCTCCATGCACACGAACGTAAAAACTCCCGTAATTACGGGCCCATAGACTTCTATTGGCCACGGGTACCTCCCCGTATGCTTACGGGAAGGTGCCCGGGCCGTTGAAAAATATAGAACATGTCCTATTTTAGGCTGTAATTACGACACGGGCAGGCCTATAGAAGTCTATGGGGCTCCCGTAATTACGGGTGACTACGTGTGTGCACCCGTAATTACGGGAGCGTTGCTAGGCGACGTCAGTGGATAGTCACTGTCCAGGGTGCTGAAAGAGTTAACTGATCGGCAGCAACTCTTTCAGCACCCTGGACAGTGACTTCCGATCACAAGATAAATCAAGGTGTAAAAAAAATAGAAGTTCATACTTACCCAGAACGCCCTGCTTCTTCCTCCAGTCCGGCCTCCCGGGATGACGTTTCATCCCATGTGACCGCTGCAGCCAATCACAGGTCAATCACAGGCTGCAGCGGTCACATGGACTGCCATGTCATCCAGGGAGGTCGGGCTGGATGTCAAGAGAGGGACGCGTCACCAAGGCAACGGCCGGGTAAGTATGAATTTCTTTTACTTTTACCTCGGAAAGGGCTGCCCCTTCTCTCTATCCTGCACTGATAGAGAGAAGGGGGTGCCGATTAGTGCAATGCAATTTTGCAGCGAAAACGTGCCCGTAAATACGGGTGGAATACTGGTGACACCGAACCCGTATTTACGGGCACGGGTCCGGAAATACTGGTGCAATACGGGTCGAATACGTGTGACCAAGGACCCGTATTTACGAGAGGGAAGAAATACGTTCGTGTGCATGAGGCCATCCATGGTGGTCTCGGACAGTGTCTGTATCCCTGGTGGTCTAGAGCATTGAACAGGGCCATTCATTCCCAGTGTTTTAGTAGTTTGATCACCTCTCCAGCTGCCAACATTGTCTTTGTAACTTCCTGTAGAGATCAGTCCCGCACAGCGATGTGATCGGGCAGAGAGCTTATTGAGTGCTCTGCCTGATAACTAAGGAGAAATGAGTGAGATTAAGGTCGATCGGCGCTCGTTTGCTCCTTTCACAAGGAGCAATGATTGGTCATATATGGGTACGAGCGATCGTTAATACGATAGTTCGTCCCCATACATTTTCATTGTGTCGGCAGCACATCTCCCTTTTTACACAGAGATGCGCTTCCGACAAGTGATCATTTTATTGGCCGCATATACGATACGATCAGCCGATGAGCATTTGCTCGTTCATCAGCTGATAGTTGCCCTGTTTACACAGGGTAATGATTGGAAACAAGTGTTCATAGGGTCTTTCAAGTAACCAGTGACTGATCCAACGTTCTTAAACAGATTTTAGTGATCATCCCTATAAATGTACTCAAGTGGCAGGCAGACCCTTTTGGCACTTCTGGTCTTAAACTGATGCAGTAGAATTGGTAAGGTAAAATCAAACCACCTTGGTTTTCCTTGCTAGCAGATCTGATGGGACTGTCTTCTGCACCCTTAAGTAACACTAGTCAGAGGGAAGACCCACAAGACTTGAAAAACACAAGCTGCTAACTGATGGCAACTCTGTCAGAGGGCATGGAACAGGTCCTGAGTACTCAAATTTACATTGGCACAGGCTTATTGTTACCTTTGTGGTACATTCTGCAGTAACCTGAAAGGATAAAGCACAATGTAGCAGGGCTCTATCGATTTCTGATGGCGTATTTATGACTTTATTTTTCAGGGTTGTATGACCTCAAGGACCAATTTCACGAGACAATTGCCTTAAAGGGTATGTACTCCGCAGCTATTTTTTTTTCCCAATGCATAAGAATTTTTTTTTATATAATAAATATAAAAAAAATTAGTAAATATATACTATTATATATTATACTATTGTATTATATACACACACACACACACACACACACACACACACACACACACACACACACACGCACATGCACATGAACAAATGCAGTATAGGAGCTGCACCGTAGCATGAAATGTGGGTGCTATCCTCAGGGGAAACTTGACGTGAAATCTCAAACAAGTACAACCACAATCCAAAAGAAGAGGCAGCACTCCAGTGGTATAAAAATCCAAAATTGATTCACCCAACATACAGGCAATGTTTTACCTTCCCATTGAAGGCATTTTCAAGCTATGAATGGATGTGCTCCAAGCATTTAAATAGTGTGCAAAAGTACAAATTGGCAATGTATGATTAAATTTAAAGTGCAATGCAGTAATACAACATACAAATATTGTAATTAATAAAACAATCCTGTAAAATAGGCATAAATGGCAATAATCACAAAAAAATACATGCAAGTGTCAATTATCATATTACGAGTTACAGCTGGCACTCACCACAAGTCGCTACGAACAACACACCTGTTCACGGTTTAAAGTTTAAAGGTAATGCAATATTACCGTCATGACTATCTCTGCGTTCATAAGAATCCACCGCGCATGCTCATTTCCGGGTTCCACTATTAACCAATCATATGATAGATTGGAAAAACTGGAAAAGGGGTCATCTGACACAGCGCGTCACGCGCGCATGCGTACTAGTTAGACTGAGACCTTTATCGCCATCTTGGAAAAGGTAAGTTTAGCCCTAAGTATCTCCCTTGTACTGTAATAAATTGAGTTCTTATACATATATTGCTACCGCAACTGATAGCGTGTTAGGCAGGATTAACTACTCCAGTTTATTCCTTGAAACCAGAGACAAAAACCGTATACGATCATTTAAAAAAGAAACATTCTGTTTAGGTTCTCAGAGAAAGACGACCCAACGGGTTCTTACGACCAATGAATGCTCAAGTAGAACCATGATACATAATACAGAAGGGGGGGGGGGGACTAAATTCAAACAAGATATAGATGATGTAAGAAGATCCATAAACGCGGAAATATAAAGTTAAAATGACCGTCATGACTCATTGTTACTGTAAATATTTTCAAATCAGTCGTGTTCATCTCGACCAGTGAGTGCACAGCCAACTTCCGACAATCTGTGAAAAGAAGATAAATAAATGTAAATACAGTGAATATTACCCAATTTGGCTCGATATACTAAAAAGATATGAAATAAATATATATCACATTCTGCCGATAACTAAATAACTCACAACTCAACATAATCTAGGGGATTTGAGCAAATGACCCTCACTGAAATATTTTCAGATACTATATAAGATCCCAACATATAGTTATGTTACAACATTTATTTTCTGAACACATTCAATGGATAGTCCACATTTAAGCCATGTGGAACCAATGTGTTCAGACGATTAATCCATTTTACTTCCCGTTGTTTTAGTAGAAGTTCTCCGTTTGCCCCCCCCCTGTTTCAATGGTGGGACATGGTCTATGATCATAAACCTAAGACTATCCACAGAGTGTCCTCCCTCCATAAAGTGTCTAGCAACAGGTAACACACTAACCGGTACGTATGCTTGTTTTATGGTTATTAAGTCTTAGGCGGCATTCTGTAGTCGTCTCGCCAACATAAACTAGATGATACTGACATACAAGAACATAGATGACATATTCATGTCTACATGTTAGCATAAATCTGATGTAAAATTTTTCTGAAGTAGCAGGATGTATAAAATTATTGCCCTTAATCATAAGGGGACAATTATCACATGACAAACACGGGTAACTACCTTTCCTATTGGATTGTATGCCCAGACCCTCGATTCTAGAGCATCGTATCTCAGACTTGACTATTCTGTCTCGCAAGTTACTTTGTCTTTTATAAGAGAACAAGGGAGGTAAAGAAAATTCTGGTATGTTTTTGTAGAAATTGCCTAATCTAGTCCAGTGTTTATGGATCATTTTCCTCACACTGGCACTATATTGACTGAAAGAACTGACCATGGCAATCCTGCTACTTTTCACAGCTCTATCTTTAGGTATCAGTAATGCATCTCTGTTAATCACTGCAGTCCTGTCCATGTGTCTCCTAATTATTTTCTTTGGATAACCTCTCCTGATAAACTTGTTTGACATATCCCTCAGTCTCAAATCTAGATTCTCTGGGTCTGCGACAATTCTTTTCACCCGAAGTAGCTGACTCAAGGGCAGAGAGTCAACCATTTTTCTTGGGTGAAAACTTTCATACAACAAGAGGTCTTTGCAATCTGTAGACTTAACGTATAGGTCTGTGTTTTAGTTTGTCTCCTGCCACATAAACTGGTATCCAAAAACTGAATGGCTTCAACAGAATGGACCATTGTAAACTTTGTCTTGGTCCATATCATTAAGGAAAATAAAGAAATCCTCAAGTTGGAAGATCACCTGTCCAAATGGCAAACACGTCGTCTATGTATCGCCACCACCTCAGTACCTTAGAGAAGTGGTGGGACACTTAGATGAATGTTTCTTCCAGGTCTGCCATGACAATGTTGGCATATGTGCATGCCATGTTGGCCCCCATGGCTGTTCCTCTCAACTGAAGATAAAATTTATCGTCAAACACAAAATGATTATTCGTTAGGACAATATCCAAGAGGGCTATGATAAATTCCCTACAGTTGTCCGAATAAGATGTTGAATCAAGAGCTTTGTTAACACTAGCCAAACCCCTATCATGATTAATAGATGTATACAGACTTGTTACATCGAAAGACACAAGTATTACAGTATATTCAGGGGGAACTGAAACCTTATTGATTTTTGGCAAGAAATCTGATGTATCTCTGATGTAAGATTTGGAATCTGTCGCAAACCTTCTCAGGACCTTATCCAAAAAGATGGCTATTGGACTAAGGAGGGAATCCCTCCCTGAAACAATAGGTCTACCAGGGGGTGACTACATTTTTATGAATTTTAGGCAGAATATAAAGTAGAGGGGTCACAGGGTGGCACGGTATTAGGTATGTGTGTAAATCCCTATCTATCAAGTCAATGGCATAGGCATTGTCAATGACAATCTTCATCCGTTTAAGGATCTGTGTCTTAGGGTCTACCTCAACACACATATACAAATTCATCACTTAACTGACGTTTAATCTCTCCAATATATAGGGTTCGATCCATAACGACGACAGCATCCCCTTTATCGGCGGGTTTGATCACAATGTCGTCGTTATTGATCAGTCCCTTAAGGGCACAAGACTCTTCAAATTACATATTTTTAGTTTTCACAGGATAGTGATGTCTAGACCATTCCCCTTTCATTTCTTCTATGTTTTTTTTTTACACTGGAGACAAATGTCTCAACCACATTCATATTGCTCGGAGGCTGGGTGTTGCTGCTATTATATAGACCCCATTCTTCTAAGATTAATTCAATTGTTTGGTCCATGCTGGGAGCTGTAGTTTTACGCTGTACAAACCTATACGGCAGGGGTTGCACTAAATTTAGCTGTGTTTGTGCTGGTGCTGTATTTATGTGCTGAGCTTGGTTCTGATGCTGTATTTATGTACTGAGCTTGTTTCTGATGCTGTATTTATGTACTGAGCTTTGTTCTGGTGCTGTATATATGTACAGAGCTTGGTTCTGGTGCTTTATATATATGTACTGAGCTTGGTTCTGGTGTATATATGTACTGCGCATGAGTCATAAGTGTGAGTGGTGTGCGTGTGCATGTGTCCTAGTTGTGAGTGGCATGAATGCAGCATGTGTCCATTTTCTGGGTTGCATCTGTGCATCATGTTTCCAGGATGTGTGTGTATATGGCTGAATATGAAATTGAAATTATACTATTTAGTTACAGTATGGTGATATTTTAGCATTGTATACTGGTATAATTTACAATCTTTATACGTCCGTTTTAGGCCATGATCACGCAATCAAGATTTGATTAGGACTAAGTCCCTGATTTCACACCCAAATCCCTTTCAAATCCACTAACATCTGCATCCATTAAAAGTGAGTGGGCTATTTTATACCCCATTCACATGCAGCAGAAATAAGTCTGCTTCCATTTTTTTCGGTTCCGCGAAAAAAATCTTCTAGAATAATGAGCATGTTCATTATTCTTGTGGGAACGCAGTGGATTCATTGGAGTTTGAGCTATCAGGAACTATTCCTCTTTTCATTTACACCTGTTTTAATAAATCTCCCCGTGTCTTGTATAGCTAAAAGGTGGTCCCAGCCCAACATTAGCGGCTGCGTATGGCTTGTGGTGGGCCTGTGTGCTTAAAATTGCCAGGGCTGATTTTAAGTCCCAGTCTGGCCCTGTCTGGGACTTACGCCTATCTCTAGAACGAGGCACCCTAAACCCCGTTATTCCGATCTGTGATGTGGCTAATGCGTGTGATTTTCGACCATGAAGAAGAAAACAGCGTAGCTCGCTGAGAAATTGAGCAACTTCTCCCAACCACCCAGGAGCAACTTCTCCCAACCACCCAGGAGCAACTTCTCCCAACCACCCAGGAGCAGATTCTCCCAACCATCCAGGAGCAAATTGGTGATGAACAATGCTATTTCCAGCACGGTGGACCATGTCACAAGGCAAAAGTGAGAACTAAGGGGCTCGGTCAACAAAACTTTGAAATTTTGGGTTCATGGCCAGAAAACTCCTCAGATCTCAATCCCATTGAGACCCTGTGGTCACTCCTCAAAAAGTGGGTGGACAAAAAAAAAAAACAGAAATTGTGATAGACTCCAAGCACTGATTAGGTAAGAATTGGTCATCAGTCAGGATTTGGCCCAGAAGCTGACATCCAGCATGGCAGAGCGAATTGCAGAAAGTCTTGAAACAGAAGGGTCAACACTGTAAATACTGAGTCTTTGCATAAACTTTATGTATTTGTCAATAAGAGTTTAAAAACGTATGAAATGTTTATAATTGTACTTCAGTAACCATAGAAACATCTGACTAAAAGATCTAAAAACCCTGAAGCAGAAAACTTTGTGAAAACCAAAATCTGTGTCGGTCTCAAAACTGTTCTCAGATGTGTTTATGTATGGTGACCCGGCTCTAACAAGTGCTACAAAAAGTTGGTTTAGACGTAATCCGTTAAAGGGGTTTTCCACCTTCTGACAACTGATAACCTATCCACCGGATAGGTCATCAGTATATCATCGGTCTGGCACCCGGACCCCGCACCGTTAAACTGCTCCAGTGGCCATCGGGCACCGGATGTTATTGCACATAATGCGATGTACAGAGCCGGAAGCAGTTGGCTCCGTACATAGCATAGCGGCCATGCTGTAGAAGCTCGGTCGCTAGTCCGTGGCTGGAGCCAACTTCCGGCATGTAAGTCCAGTGCATGGAGGTACCGGACAGGCTGATCCGTGTGGGGTTGGGGGGGGTCGGACCCCCACAGATCATGTACTGATGACCTAACCGGTGGACAGGTCATCAGTTGTCAGAAGGTGGAAAATCCCGTTAATGAACTACTCGGCTTCTCTAGATGTTACTGACAGAAGTATAAACTACTCTACAGTGTGGAGAAGAATGGTTAATAAATGAAGGTGATGGGGGGGGGGGGGGGCGGACAAGACCATATGCACTTTAAATGAGCTTTACTGCTCGGAGTTGTGCCTAAAATGATCATCTTGCCTCCTGTTGTTTAGCTTTCTTTCCATGTAAAAATGTTCTTGCTTTATATTTGCTCTGTCGAGATAGTCTTTAAAAAGAAAAAAAAATATATCACATTTGATTGTCATTTATTTTTCTACTTGATTTATATTGAGGTTCCTACACCCCTTAAAGAAGCGCTCCTGTGGAGACATGATGTCTCCTGCCATTTTTTAACAAGAAATATACATTTTTTAAAAAGCCCGTCAGTCCTTCCTAATATCTTTCTCAGCTGCCGGCGATAAAGCGTTTTACTAATAAGGTGCTAGTGGCATATACTGTTGTGTCTGAACACATAAGCTACAGGACGACGGCTCCGCCAGATCGCATTTTTCACCTCATAAAAAAAAGCTCCATAATCTGACTTTCAACAGAAGTCACTTTTGACCACATCGTCTCATGAGAGAGCTGTGACTGGGGGGCTTGGAGCTATAGTGCTGAGTTCAGGAACATGAGGGCGTTAACCCATGTACCTGGGTTTGCTGCATGCAACTTGTGTGGTAGATGGCAGTCTCCTTACTTATACGAGTGAGCTGCTTGTGCTTAAAGGTGACAACATTTTCTCGACGATTTTGGCAAGCGGCTGGCGCTCAACAGGGCAATGCATTTCTTTATTAAATGAACGCCTCGCCTTGAGAACCTGGACTGGTGAAGGGCTTTCTAGGAGCAGATCCTGGGGATAGAACCTGCAAGTTCCTGACTCATCTGAGTCATCAGCAGAGAACTCTACCAGTGTAATACCTCTGCTGTTGAGAGCCAGCTGCAAATTCTTCCAAAGATGACATGTTCTTATGTCTTAGTGACGTTTACATTTGGTCTTATGGAGACAATAAGAGGGATACGAGACCAAGCTGAGCACAATCCATGTGGAGTGGTGATTGAGTGGTGTCTACGCAGTGAGTGTCTTCCATGTTCAAATCCTGATGTGTGGCCTTGTCTACAAGGAAACTCTGCTGGGTGGTGTTTATAGTGGTGTGGAGGCAGCGCAGTGCCATTGTTGCTGCATTAGAAAGTAACTTATACAGCTGTCTCTTATAGTTTATTGCAGATTTCAGCAACATACTCATCACTCACACAGGTATCATAATCCATCACTCAATAGGTGATACTCTGGGAAAGGGGGGAGCTGCCCAAGGTCACCAGGAGGACAACATGGGGGTCGGAACCCACATTGTACAGAAGCGATTCCTGCGCTCAACTCAGAACACGTAAGCTGTGAGCCTGCTGCACAGCAACTCCATGGGAACAAATTTTTCACCTCTTTAAAAAAGGAAAAATGAAGAGAAACTTTATCAAATGGGGCATGACCAAGCAGTAGCTTGGGGCTTAAGTGCTTAGGCCAAATTTGCATTGGATTTCGCCCATCTGCCTGGGTTCGAAGCTTGTGTGGTAGGTGGCGTTCTCCTTACTTATACAAGTTTGCTGCTTTTGCTTAAGGGTGACAACAATTTTGGCAAGCGGCTGACATTCAACAGGGCAATGCATTTCTATTTTAAAAGGGTGCCTCGCCTTGTGAACGGCTTTCAAGGAGGAGATCCCAGGGATAGAACCCACATGGTCACCACTCCTAATTTATTAGCATAGAACTTTACCACTGCACTACTTCTAGTGTTGAGTGCTGGCTGCAAATTCTTGCAAAGAAGGCATGTTCTTATTCCTAATGATTACATTTAGTCTTATGGGAATAATAAGAAACCCCACAGAGATCAACCTGAGCTGGTGGTCTGGTGCTTAAGCTGCACCTGAAACAGTGAGTGTCTTCTGTGCAGACCCTGCTTCAAATCCTGATGTGTGGCCTTGTCTAAAAGGGAACTCTGCTGGGTGGTGTTTATAGTGGTGTGGAGGCAGTGCTGTGAGATTGTTGCTGCATACGTAAGTAACTTATATGAAGAAAGTTAATTATGCAGCTGTCTCTTTTGAGACCGCTGGATTTATATAGTAGATTATTGCAGATTTCAGCAATATACTCATTACTCAAACAGGTATCATAATCCATCACTCCAAAGATGGCACTTTAGGAAAGTGGGAGCAGTCCAAGGAAGACAACATGGGTGTTAGAACCCATATTGTATAGAAGTGATTCCTGCACTCAACTTGGATCACGCAAGCTGTGAGCTAGCTGCACGGCAGCTTTACACAGGTGCATTTTTCGTCTCTTTTTAAAAAGGCTAATCGGACCTTCAACAAGAAAAACTTTAGATCACATGGGGGGAGGGCAGCTGCATGACAGTGTGGTGGCTTAGGGCTTAAGTGCCTAATCCTGGTTTGCTATGGAGTTAGCCCATGTCCCTAGGTTCAAAGCATCCTACATGCTGCTCGTGTGGTAGGTGGTGGTCTCCTTACTTATACGAGTTTGTTGCTTGTGCTTGAAGGTGACAAAATTTTTCCAACAATTTTGGCAAGCGGCTGACACTCAACAGGGCAATGCGTTTCTCCTTTAAAAGGACGCCTTGCCTTGTGAACCTAAACGGGTGAAAGACTTTCAAAACTGAGACACAAGGATGAGATCCTGGGGATAGAGCTCGCATGTTCCTGACTTCTCTAGAGAACATTAACAGTGCATTACCTCTGCTGTTGAGAGCCGACTGCAAACTCTTCCAAAGATGAAATGTTCTTATTCCTGCTTGAAGTAATGATTACATTTGTTCTTATGGGAACAATAAGAAAGCCTTGCGATCAACCTGAGCTGGTGGTCGGGTGCTTAAGCTGCACCCTCAACAGTGAGTGTCTTCTATGCAGCTCCTAGTTCAAATCCTGATGTGTCCTTGTCTAAAAGGAACACTGCTGTGTGGTGTTTTATAGTGGTGTGGAGGCAGCACAGTGAGATTGTTGCTGTATAAGGAAGTTACTTATGTGAAGAAAGTTACTTATGCAGCTGTCACTTTTGAGACAGCTGTATTTATATAGTAGATTATTGCAGATTTAAGCAATATACTCCTCACTCAAACAGGTGTCGTAATCCATTGCCCCATAGGTAGTAGTTTGGGAAAGAGGGAGTAGCCCAAGGTCACCAAGGGGGTTAGAACCCACGTTGTATAGATGTGATTCCTCAACTCAGATCCCGCAAGCTGTGAGCTAGCTGCACAGCGTCTTTGCAGCGTCTTTGCAGCGTCTTTGCAGCGTCTTTGCAGCGTCTTTGCAGCGTCTTTGCAGCGTCTTTGCAGCGTCTTTTCAGCGTCTTTTCAGCGTCTTTGCAGCGTCTTTGCAGCGTCTTTGCAGCTTCTTTTTACAGCATCTTTACATGGGCGCATTTTTCACATCTTTTAAAAACGGGTAATCGGACCTTCAACAAGAAAAACTTTAGAGCACATTATAACAGTGTTGTGGCTTGGGGCTTAAGTGCCTCAGCCTGGTTTTCTATGGAGTTAGCCCACATCCCTAGGTCCAAATCATCTTGTGTGGTAGATGACAGTCTCTGTGCTTGGTGACATTTTTCCAACAATTTTGGCAAGCGGCTGATGCTCAACAGGGCAATGCATTTCTCCTTTAAAAGGATGCCTCGTCTTGTGAACCTGCGCTGTTGAAAGACTTTCAAAACTGAGACACAAGGAGAAGATCCTGGTGATAAAACCAACACATCACTGACACTTCTAGTTTATCAGCAGAGAACATTACCAGGTGCTACCTCTGCTGTCAAGAGCTGGCCACAAACTCTTCCAGAGATTACATGTTCTTATTCCTGCTGGAAGTAATGATTTAATTTGGTCTTATGGGGACAATTAGAAAGCTAACATGCCAATGTGAGCTGGTGGTGTGGTGCGGTGCTTAAGTGGTGTCTAAACAGTGAGTGTCTTCTGTGCATCCCTTGGTTCAAATCCTCATGTGTGTGTTGTCTAAAATGGTACTTTGCTTAGTGGTGTAGAGTCAGCGCAGTGAGATTGTTGCTGCATAAGAAAGTTACTTTGCAGCTGTCTCTTTTGAGACAGCTGTATTTATATAGTAGATTATTACAGATTTCAGCAATATACACATCACTCAAACAGGTATCAGAATCCATCCCTCCATAGGTGGCACTTTGGGAAAGGGGGAGCTGCCCAAGAGGACAACATGGGTGTTAGAACCCACATTGATACAGAAGTGATCCCTGTGCTTAACTCAGCTCACACAAGCTGTGAGCTAGCTGCACAGCAGCTTTAAAAGTATGCATTTTTCACCTCTTTTAAAATCGGGTAATTGGACATTCTTTTTTTTTTAAATTCTTTTATTTTCGTTTTCAAAAGAGCAATACAGCATAGCTCAGCGCAGAGCTGCACCTACATCGGCTCGCAGGCCAACAAATAACAGTATATAGGCACTCTATTCACAGATAAGTATAGCTCCGACCGCTAACAACATGAAAACTAAAGGCGCTCTGGTATGCATCCTGGACCCGCAGCCATGCATATATTCCTGTAGGTGGAGCAACGTTGCAGTGCAACTAAAGAGAAAAGAGGGCAGAAAAAGGAAAGGAAAGAACGGGGGGAGGGAACCAACCTGACCACTAGGACCCATTGAATTGACTCAAGACACCATGACGGTCTTGTATTCCTCTGAGGACTGAAAGCGAATCCATTCACACCACGTCTTGAGAAAGGCGGAATGGGATCCTCTCATTGATGCCGTGAGATCCTCCATTCTCATAATCTCCTGAATTTTACCAAGCCACATGCCCACCGTCGGGGGGCACGATTGTCTCCATAACGCAGGGATACACGCTCTGGCCGCATTCACCAGATGGCGCACCACTGACCGTCGATAGACCGATAGAGGCATCTCACACAGATGAAGCAGGAAGAGACCGGGTGTTCTTGGTAGTAGGAAATCTGTAAATTTTGAGGAAATGCGCCACACCTCCGACCAAAAGTCCATCAGCTTGGGGCAATCCCAAAAAATATGTAAGAGAGTACCCACATGGTCACCACATCTCCAACACAACGGCGAAACCGCCGGGAACATCACATGCAATCTGGAAGGCACCCCATACCATCGAGACAGAATCTTATACCCTGCTTTTTGAAATCTACTAGCCATAGAGGATTTCACTGTATAGTTCGATAGAATCTAATTGTGCTCCCACAATATAAAGAAATTTAATTATAAGGTTCACTGAATTAACAACTGAGTAAAAAGATATCTTTAATAGTAACTAGTTTAAAAACAGGGGTAACACACCACTGTGACATAAGCCCCACCGTGAAAATTTTAAAAAAGTATTAAACAAGGAAACACTGAATTATTATGATACCTATATCTCTGTGTATAAACGATATTTATAGGAAACAGCATATACCCAGGGCACAACAGTAGTACAAATCCTAATTGAAGCATAGGTGTCCGACAGAATCGGATCTCCTAACGCTGGGTGTAACACAATATAATTGTCCCCAATGCACACATTCCTTAGACATTAAACGACCCGTTTAATGTCTAAGGAATGTGTGCATTGGGGACAATTATATTGTGTTACACCCAGCGTTAGGAGATCCGATTCTGTCGGACACCTATGCTTCAATTAGGATTTGTACTACTGTTGTGCCCTGGGTATATGCTGTTTCCTATAAATATCGTTTATACACAGAGATATAGGTATCATAATAATTCAGTGTTTCCTTGTTTAATACTTTTTTTAAATTTTCACGGTGGGGCTTATGTCACAGTGGTGTGTTACCCCTGTTTTTAAACTAGTTACTATTAAAGATATCTTTTTACTCAGTTGTTAATTCAGTGAACCCTACTAGCCATAGAGGACTTATGTGTCGTGTGGAACATGTGTTCCTTATGCTCAGGGGTAAATGTGAGGCCTAAGTCCCTCTCCCAACTAAGCAAGTATGGAGGCGTGGGTAGATCGGAGGGAGAGATCAGGAGAGCATAGAGCCTAGATAACGCATGTCGGATTGTGCCCGTGCCCGTACATAATACCTCAAAGGGGGAGTGATCTCGCACGTATGCCACTGGCTCCGCTAAGGATACGAGGAAGTGTCTCAATTGGGCAACCTGCCATACAGAAAAAGGGATCGGATCCGACAAGGACAACAGCTGGGTACCACTCATCCACATCTCATCCTGCAAAAACTGGGCCGCACGTCCTCTCCCTGCCTTCAACCAGTGTTGAAAAGGGCATCCCTCCTGTCCCGGGGGAAATGCAGGATTACCCAAAACCGGAAACATCGGGGATGGAGAGGGGGAGACTTCCTTACGAGTAAAAATCTGCGCCGCAACCGCCAGAGTGGGCCCTATTGTCGGGTTCGTCCGTGCTGTCCGAGGGACATGTGTGCCTAACCACGGCAGGGCCTGTAACGGAACTTCCATAAAGACCTGTTCCATGGACACCCATTCTTTAGTCTCCGCATGTCTGAACCAGTCCAGAATTCGTACCAAGTGGGAGGCCTGATGATAGGACACGAAATCCGGAAGGCCCACACCGCCCTTACACTTCGCACGAAAGAGCATGGATCTGGCAATACGAGCAGGTTCCCCCGCCCAAATGAACTTATGAGGCATAGACAGCAGGGACTGAAAGAAGGGGCGCGGGATATGTATCGGCAGAGCCTGTAAGACGTACAGGATCCGCGGTAAAATGTTCATTTTAAATATAGCACATCTCCCGAACCAGGTAAAAGTACCCGATGTCCACGAGTCCAAGTCCCTCTTTACCCTTTGAAGGAGGGGTGGGAAGTTCACCTCATAGAGGCGAGACAACACACTCGGAAGCCTAACCCCCAGATACTTGAGCGAATCTCTAGCCCACTTGAAGGAGAACGACTCCGCCAGGTCGGCCACCAGAGTTTGTGTCAATGATATGTTAAGCGCCTCCGACTTTGAATAATTGATTTTAAAACTGGACAGTGTCGAGTATTCACCCAACTCCGCTATCAGGTTAGGCAAGGAGATCCTGGGGGCTGTGATAAAGAAAAGAAGGTCATCCGCATAAGCGGCTACCTTGTGGGACCTGCCTCCCAATTCTACCCCCACAATATCTGGATTGGAGCGGATGTGGCACAAAAAGGGCTCCAGGCATAAAACAAAAATCAGTGGGGATAAGGGGCAGCCCTGCCGCGTACCATTAGATATTGCGAATGTAGTGGAGAGGTGGCCATTGACCTTTACCTGTGCTGATGGGGAAGAGTATAGACCCGAAATCCAGTTCAGCATATGAGCAACGACGTTCGTTTCAAAGTACTCCCCCAGGTCGCGGCGGATATCCGAGACTACCACCGAATCCTGTAGGAGTGAGTCATTCAGTCGCCATTGCCATGGGCGTGGGTGGGCTGTTGTGAGTAAGTGTAATAAGGGTATGGTCCGAGAAGGAGATATCGTCTATAGAGGCGGACGTGAGGGTAGCGAGGTGTGGGTGGCCTAAAAAGAAGTAATCCAATCTAGAGTATGAGTTATGAGGGGCCGAGAAAAATGTGTAGTCTTTGGTTGAGGGATGCATGAGCCTCCACGTGTCAACCAATTGATGCTCGTGAAGTAGCCGACGTATGCGACGATGTGCCGACCGTGGTAGAGAGGAGTGCCCACGGGACTATAGTGGGGTCTAACGTGACGTTCAAATCCCCCCCCCGTATGAGAGTGCCTTCCAAAAAGTCATCTAGATCTACGAGGACCTTTTCCAAAAAGGCCACCTGACCCGTGTTAGGGAGATAATATGAGGCCAGTGTGTACATAGTGTTTTCCAGCTTACCCTTCACGAAGAGGTATCGTCCCGCCCCATCTGTGCGAGTCTCCACGTGCTCCCAGGGAAGAGATCTGGAGATCAAGATTGAGACCCCATTAGTCTTGGAGTCCGGGGACGTACTATGGAACCCTTCCGGGAAGTGAGAGTCCGTGAGTTTCGGTACGCAGTCAGCCTGAAAGTGGGTCTCCTGCAAGAATGCCACGTGCGCCCTCTTTGTCCACAGGAGACGGAGAATGGAGGACCTCTTTTCCGGAATGTTCAGACCCTGTGCATTTAAGGAGACAACGGTAAGATCAGTCATAGTGGACAGGTTGGCTTACGAATGAGGGTAAGGACAAAAGACAGGAAAGACCAGAGTTAGAGAAAGAAAGAGAAAACAACGCCTGCACCAAAGACCAAAGTGCAGGAGCAAACTGCAACACTCGCCCTCTAAAATCGGAGTATACTTTCCTACCACTACTCAACGTGGACTATGTCGTTCTCAGAGGAATTGCTCAGACCACGACACAGCCACACGGAACCCTAATGGGGAACGAAGAAAGACAGCGATGTAAGAGACAGTGTCAGTGCAATAAACAACTACAAGGTATATTTCGAAAATGGCACAACCCCGGACCCACCGGATTACCTAGCACGAAAAACCTACCCACCCCCCGTGGAACTAAGCCATGAAGCCCAATCAGACTCGAATATACTCCCCAGACCGTAATTTATGTCAGGTGACCCCTGAGGCCACATCAGCGCCGACTACAGTCCAGAATGACGGGGAGCCCTGTGGAGAAAAAAGGGGTTAAGTGCATGTAACGTCCCACACACGAACGTAGAAATCAATCTCTCCGCGGGGATCGTCTCCTCTGGGCTCTTGGTTCGAGCATTCCTGCCCCGTCCTCTCTGCGTGGGGATCGCCGCCCTGGAAACCGTGAATCAGACCGCTCATCTCCAGGTCGAGGTGTTCGGTGGGGTACGAAATCAGGATAAGGGCCACTTCTAGTCGAAAAGGGTGCTGGGGGTTCAGTCCAGTCTGGTAACCGCACCGGTGATATATCCAGGAAGCGGAAGGCCTCCTCCAAGTCCTCAGGGGACCTGACCGCAAATGACTGCCCCTGTCTGCGGAGGATGATGTGGAAGGGGTGACCCCATCTGTATGTAGCTCCAGCGGACTTGGTTGATTCTAGTAATGGACGGACAAGCCTGCGCATGGAGAGGGTCAGTCGGGAAACGTCCGGCAGTACAATGATCTCCGAGCCCTGAAATGTAACAGCTCCCTTCTCCCACGCTCTCCGAGCAATCTCCTCCTTCTGCTTATAAAAGTGTACCCGACAAATGACGTCTCTGGGACGATTACCATCTCTGACCCGGGGACCCGCCAGCCTATGCACTCTGTCCATCTCAATGGCCATGTCACGTGGGCGGTCCAGGAGATTATTGAAAATGTGTGATACAGCGCCATAGAGGCCATCAGGGGTGACCGATTCTGGTAATCCTCTCAACTTCAGATTATTACGTCGCCCCCTATTTTCGACATCATCCAAATGGAGCGAGAAGTCCCGTAATTGTGTCGCTTGGGTGGCCAGGGACTGAGAGAGAACCGATATGTCCACCGTAGATATGGAGTTCAGGTGCTCCAGCGTTTCAACCCTCGCGGTCAAGGCCCGAACCTCCTGTGTAACCGTGCTAATGGCCCTGTCATGTTTCTCCTCCAACCGAGACAGGCGTTGATCTAGATCCGTTTTGGTGGGCAGCACCTTCACCATTTCCCACAATTCCGCCAGGGTCCGCTCCATAGACAGCGGGGGGCCCACCAACACACTGGGCAATGGATCCCCGGCACTCCCTGAGGGGACAGGTGATCCCTGAAAGATGGCCGGCGTGGCCTGGCTCAGCAGGCCGTCGTGTAGGGGGAGCTGCTGTGAAGTGACAGGGAAAAATGGCGTCTCCGCCTCACTGTCCGGCGAGGCCACCTGGATCGCCCCCTGTCTTGCCTCTATCTGCGGCTGTAGCTGGGGAAAGTCCTTATTTCTAGTGGGCCTGACTATCCCTCGGCCTTCAGGCCCCCACTGACCTTCCTCTGGAGACGCCGTCATATCCATCCCTGAAGTCCGGGAACTGCCGCCAGCAGGAGAAGTCTGGGCCGATGAGGAGAGCGGCGGTAAGCAGCCACGCTGCAGCGAGGTCTTGGTGCGGCTTGCAGGTGGAGTGGAGGAGGAACGTGGCGGGCTCCCGTCCTTCGTAGAGCGGAGGTATCTGCCGATATCCGAGGCGCCAGCTGGGACCGGGAGAGTTTTGCGGTGTCTCCCTCTTGTCATCCTGCGGCGGGGACCGGTATGTATGCCCTGTCGGGCGGTTTACGGTTCGGCGGGTCCGGAGCTGCAGCAGAACACGTCCTTACTCCGCCATGTCTAAGCCACGCCCCCCGGGTAATTGGACATTCAACAAGAAAACCCTCAGATGACATTGGGACATGACAGCACAGTGACATGGGTGTTAACTGCTTTTAAGGCTGGAGATCCTGGGGATAAAACTCACACCTCTAATTTATTAGCAGAGATCTTTAGCAGTGCACTACCTCTGCTTTCAACCATTGGCAAGAAATTCTTCCAAAGATGACATGTTCTTATTCCTGCTGGAAGTGACGTTTACATTTGGTCTTATGGGGACAATAAGAAAGCACAGAGATCAGCCTGAGCTGGTGGTCTGGTGCTTAAGCAGTGTCTCCTGTGTGGACCCTGGTTCAAATCCTGATATGTGGCCTTGTCTGAGAGGATACCTTGCTGGGTGGAGGTGGTGTAGTGAGGAGGTTGCTGCATAAGTAGGTTACTTATGCAGCTGAACCAGTTTTCTTTTAAAGAACATTATTGCAGATTTCAGCAATATACTTATCACTCAATCAAGTATCACGTTCCGTCACCCCGTAGGTGTTGCTCTATGGGGAAGGGGGAAAGCTGAATATTGAGCACATAAGCTGTGAGCTCGCTGCTCCACCTGAACGCATAGTCACCGCATAAAAAAGTGCGGTAATCTGACCTTCAACAGAAATCACTTTGGACCGAATTGATCGACGTGCGCTGTGTGCTATGACTGCGGGCTTAGGGCCAGGGCTGGTTTTAGACATAGTGTGTTGGCTGCTGGGACTTGTGTGCCAGGGCTGCTTCTTTGTCTGAGTCCAGTCCTGGTATGTACACATGGAATCCATCAGTCACTGGTAGGAGAGGTGGAGGGACTATGAGCTATATTCTTTGTTAGGCTCTATTAGCCAAATGGCACTAAAAGTGCAGCGGACCTGTCCCCATACTATGCTGCCCATAACTGGGACCGCAAAGTATGGTGACAGATAGTAAGGAAATCGTAAAGACATATTTGGGGTACTTGAGAAACACTTAACTAGGAAGCTTCTAAAAGGAATTATTAACAAACAAGCAAAACTGACATATTTAAGGATGAATTTTGATTCTAAGTGGAAATTATCTTCAATAAACGTTTTATGAATGATATGATTAGTATTTGTTATAGTTACAATGTGAACACTTGTCATCTGCAGCTCAATAGAAAGAGACAAGCCGTGGAAATGGAGAAAACTTCTGTGACACCAGATGTATCCGCAAGCATTATATGGTAAGTCTGAGGCTGGGTTCACACGACCTATTTTCAGGCGTAAACGAGGCGTATTATGCCTCGTTTTACGCCTGAAAATAGGGCTACAATACGTCGGCAAACATCTGCCCATTCATTTGAATGGGTTTGCCGACGTATTGTGCAGACGACCTGTAATTTACGCGTCGTCGTTTGACAGCTGTCAAACAACGACGCGTAAATTGACTGCCTCGGCAAAGAAGTGCAGGACACTTCTTTGCCACGTAATTTGAGCCTTTCTTCATTGAACTCAATGAAGAGCAGCTCAAGATATACGAGCGTCACAGACGCCTCGTATATTACGAGGAGCATTTACGGCTGAAACGACGCAGCTGTTTTCTTCTGAAAACAGGCTGTCATTTCAGCCGTAAATGACAGCTAGCGTGTGAACATACCCTAACAAACAGAGGCAGAATTTATTGTTTGTCCTACGCCAGTTTTGTGGCATAGAGAAGTCTCAAATGCCTAAAAAGTCAGTCTGCAAAAAAATTGCGACTTTTGAGGTATTTGCTCAAAAGTAAGCTTAGCGAAAGGCTTTCTAAGGCCCGACAAATTTACTGTAATTTACGGCAAATATTAGCATAAACTATAGCTCAAATCTATTCCAGCTCATAGCTGGAGTAGATTTGAGTTGCCGGCACATAAATGGCCGGAAATGCACCTAATTTTATAAATTAGGCGCATTTTACACCAGTGCTTCTTAGATTTAAGGGTATGTTCACACAGGGCAGATACGCTGCATAAAAGTACACAGTGTATCCGCCCTGGACGCTGCAGGGAATTCTGACAAAAAAGTTATTCGGCTGGAATGTCCGCTGTGGAAAGTAGCAGGTAAAAAAAAAAGCTCATACTTACCCGTTACTTAAGGTAAACCAATAAACGGTTCTTCAGTGGTTTTTTTACGCAGCGTTTGGATGATTTGTTCGAATCTCATCCACTTTGCTGCTTCTGTAATACGCTGCGGATTTTCCGCAATTAAATCCAATGCAGAAAATATTTATGCTATGTGTGAACGCGGCCTAAGACTGGTGTCTGAAGTGTCAGCCTTTATCATGTCCCCCCATAGTATGTGGGACACATCTCTGCAGATGATAATGGGAAAATAAGGGCATTCAGCCAGGTCCTTGTGTTTTCAAATATTAATAGTGTAGAGCAGTGGTCTGCAACCTGAGACTCCCAGCATGCCCTGTTAGCCACAAAGCATGCTGCAAGTTGTAGTTCCACAACAGCTGGAGAGCCAAAGGTTGGGGGTCACTGGTGTAGAATATTGTTGGGTTTGAGACTCGGTTTGAAGCTGGTATTTGCCATTCATAGTGGACATAATGGCAGCACCTGTCTGTAAAATACATTCTTCTCAATAGTGAACTTCAGCAATTGACGTAAGGGCTCTTGGCCTACTGTCAGGAGGGCACAATGCAGATAAGCCATTGTCTGAGACGCTGGCAAAAGTTCTGTGTTATTCTTCATATGAAAGAAATGTTACAATAGAACCAGCAATTTTAAGAACCCCATCCTGTCCCTAATCACCATCACAAATCACTATGCGCGACCTCTTTTATGTCAAGTCTATGTTCGGCTTAGTCCAAAGTCACTGGCTGTCACTCAGCAGCACAGGACATGAAGTGTTGACCTCAAGTGTGAAGTCACCCTATTAAGTATTCACCCTTCCGGCTTAGTACATGGTCAAATGAGGCTCTTAAAGGGGTTGTCTCAGTACAAACATTTATGGCGTATTGCTAGAATAGTCAGAACAATCTGTCCCATAGTTTGGGGTTTGACCACTGAGTCCCCTGCCGATCACTAGAACGCAGACGCGGTGGTAAGAAAAGCACAGTGCCATTTAGTCTCCTGTCAGCACCGCTGGCTTTTTTTTCTATAGGGCCGCATCAGAATTTGACTATATTCGGCTGATGTGTCAGAGCCATAGGCCAACAATATTTGTGCCGAGTCAATCCCTTTAAGTTATTCTCTCTGTTACATTCTCAGGGAAAGCTGGGAGACAAACAATATGACTGATTGCAACCTTCCCAGGGGTTGGTACTACAGTCCTTTACTACAGTCCTTAATTTATCTTGGTCCTTGTCCCCCTTTTTATCACAGTTCTTTCTCTGGGTGGATAGTTTGTAGTTACTGAGCAGCAATTCTACCTAGTTGTAAAGGGACACAGGAGGCCGGTTTTCTGATCGGGAGCCTGGGAAAGATGAATGGCATCCCCTATGGTAGATGTAAGGGTAGCTATATTGGTTATCGACCAGCTTTCGCAGAAAGTTAACAATGACAATGCTTGACTGAGGACGATGACTCAAGGACTTTGATTTAGAGGGAAATTCTCTTTAAATTCTGATCTTGTTGGGAATAAAATACATTCGCCTTGACTGGCTTTATGATCACAACAGTAGTTCTCATCGTGGCAGACTAAATCCAAGTTGTCAGCTTGTCTGTCTCCACCGGGAGGGTAAAGACATCTCCGCTCTGCCAGTGGGATGGGGTCCTGTCAACCACTTCCATATCCTCCTTGTGAAGTGCAGCACATATTGAATGCGAGACAACCGGTTTACTGATCCGCTTGCTCCTGGCAGGTCAGGCTGCTCTGCTGCTTCTTCTGTCAGCAGGTAAAGGGTTATCAGGAAGTTCTGGGAAAACAAGCCTGGTGGCGGCTTTTCATTCAAAGGGGAGACCAAAAAATGAAACCTTTGATGTCACTACAAAGCACGACTTCACAGCAGAAAAGAGTAACCTGCACAGCGGCGCTCGCCACGCTTATTGAGCATGCAAAATGCCTCCAGGGCTTCATCCTGTAGGGATTGAGAGGCTTTGCGGATATACGGTTAACCATTGCTTTGCTGGGGTGCCTCGTCTGCCAAAATAAGCAAAGGGCATGCCAGACTCACACCCATTAAACCACTTATTATAGTTCACTGGTAAATGGTTATGCACCCCCTTTCCCTCATCTTTTTTTTTCTTTCTTTTTTTAAAAGCAATCCTCCAAATGTAGGAAGTTAAATATGATTAGAACTTTAAGAACAGAAAAAAACTAAAATACAACTTGTTTATATATATATATATTAGAAATGTAACAAAATATTCATAGACCTGAACGTAGAGAGAAATGATTACTACAACTAACAACTAAAGCTGGTGACAGACGGATAGGGAATATTGAGAGTTGTAGTTCTACAACGACTGGGGAGGTGGTTGTAGTTCACACCTAGGACCAAAGTACTGTTAATGGCACATGACTTCTGGTCTATCTGGCCCAACATGGAGCAGTTGGTGGAGTAGATAACTTTTTGGGCTACTTTATGTTCAACCGGTTGAGGTGCGGTGATATGACTTGCCCCGGCCAGGGGGTTCAGAGTGACTTCCACATAAGGAATAACATGCATTTTCGTATTATTGAAGATGTTTATTGACGGTCCTCCGACTGATCTCTGCGGTTTCTTAGTAGTTTTTTTATTTGCTTGTATCCTCATTATTGTGCAATTACAATTTTCATTTTGTAACTTTTTGTTTTGAATGAATGAGTCTCATAAGATACGTCTAGAGAAACACAGATAAGATTTTCATGCTCCCTGCACCTAAGAAAAGGAAAAACAACCATTGCTCGTAGTCCCAGTGCTGTGTCTTCCTGAGCGCCAGCGGCCCGATGGAAGGAGAGTCTCCCTGCATGTTGTAGCTGAAAAAGTTTCTCTTCTTTTTTTAAATTTTTCTTTTTTAAATACCTGACTATACAGGAATGAGGCAAGTGTGGAACTAATGGGCACAAATGCATTTGCAGTACCCAAAACTGTTAATAGATTTTAGACTTTAGTGGGCAGACCCCCATCGATTTTTCATGGGATCCACAAATAATCACGTTTTATATGTCATAGCAGACAGTCTCCCATTATTTTATACATTGGAATTTTATCCCTAGAGATAAAACGGAGGTTGCTTGCTCTTCTATTTCAATAACACACCTTAAAGGGAAATGGTCAGCTGTTCTTAGCCTTTAAAAATTCTGATTGAGCAATAAAGGGGAGGGGGAGGGCATTTTAAACTTACCTTTTGTTTCTGTCATGCAAGCAAACTAACAGTAAAGTGGAAAAACATTTCACTCCACTAACCGTAGCAGAGGAGAACATTTGTTTAATCCACAGGACAACAGTATTTTAAATGTTAACTTCATTGCCCTAGATTATCATGCATTTAAAGGGAACCCGTCAGTGATTTTATGCCGCCCTCTCTGAGTAGTGACAGTCCTGCTGATTTCTGTTACTCACGTCTGATAGTTTAGTGATCTATGATGACTTACATTTTGAATGTTGCAGCGCTCGCTAGGAGGAAGCAGTCCGGCGTATTCATGGGCTGCTGCTTCCCTCGCCCAGTCCCCAATGATTGACAGCTTTCTTTCTATTACTGTGCATAGGGAGGAAGCTGTCAATCATTGTTAGGCCACTAGGGGAATTGCCATTATTCACTTTATCACCCACCAGGGATGTTGTCCTAAACCCTTTCATCACCCTATACTGCCAGGGATGGTGCATTAACACCATTACACAAGTTGACCAAGGAATTTACTATTATCACCCTAGATTAAAGTGATCCCTAAAGTCGCCCATTATTGTGCTGCTGTGTGTGGTACTATTAATTGGTTATTGAATAGCAGTATTTATATAGCTGTAGTATTTGTTCACTATAAGGTGGTATTTTATGGGCACTGACTGGATGTATTATTCGGAGTCGATATGCAGGTATTATTTGGTATAATAATATAGAGTACCCCTGAGGAAGCCACTTGTTGGTGATACGCGTGGGGCTTTTTCTTTTCTTCCCTCTCCCCTAAAACGGTTCTCACACAGGACATGCTGATCTCATGCTAATTTTGATGCAACATTTTTGTCCTTGTTCCTTTATCTTTGGCATTCGAACGTCTGCTCTAGGGGTTTCGGTGAGTGAGTGGGAGTTACTACTTTGTTTGCCACTAATCATGGTGGTCTGTCTCCCCTTCCCATTAACTTGTACATGGCATTCTCTATGCCGTTTTTAAATGTTTTTAACCTCTGCATAGCATACTGAGTTCTAATCAAATAAAATATATTTTGGATATTCACATAGCTATTCCATGACTTATTGGTTTTTGCCTTATACATACCCATTCTTTGGTTTCGAGATAGAGTATTTAGGGTTCGCTCACCGCGTTTCCACCGCGTTATTCAATTTCCGTCCAAGCCACGTTGTAAATTTTGATGGTGCTTGTAGATATGGGAGAAAATCCAGCAGCAGATATGGAAGGCAATATTTAATGAGAAAAGAACGTTGTATCCAGCACTCTTGATAGTAAAAATATAGATTTATTCGGTCATCTTAAAACACGACACATTAAAATAATCCCGGGAGGACGCTTACGCGTTTCAAACCACTAGGGTTCTTAATCATAGCTGTTCTTTTCTCATTGGGTATTATTTGGGCTACATATCGCAGTATTGTGTGTATACTGTATGGTGGAACTATTTGGATGCTGGATGGACATATATAAGCACTGAATGGCAATATGTGTGTGCACTATATTGGAGTAGTATTTTGCATTTGATGGTGTTTGAGCATAAGCATTTGAGTTACAAGTGCATATGTGTGTGCGTGTATGTGTGTTATATATATGTATGTATATGTATATATGTATGTATATGTGTATATATGTATGTATATGTGTATATATGTATGTATGTATGTATATATGTATGTATATGTATGTATGCATATGTATATATATATGTGTATATATATATGTGTGTATGTATGCATGCGTATGTATATATAAATGTATGTATGTGTGTGTGCACATATATATACAGTATATATATATATATATATATATATGTACACACAGTGTATATATATGTATATATATATATCAGAAAAAGAATGGCGACAGCACACTGCGAACACCAATGCAACCTAAACCACTAAATATAAATAAATATGCATTACTGCTAAATCTACTTACAAATAGGGAGGTTCTTAGTGCACATTTTGATCAAAAAGTGTTTGCCCACCTGCCACGACAAGGGCCACCTCTGTAGGTGAGGAACTATGCTGCACATACACCCAGAACTGGGACTAAGCCTACATATATATCTGGGGATGGTAGGAACCAGCATTAAACTAATTAAAATCACCCAGGGCAGAATGGGAGGAGTGCAAGAACAAAAAATGGAGGCAGTCACTGACCCCACATATATGAATCACATAAACAACACAAAAGTTTGAACAGCACATTCCAACAAAATGAAACAAAACGTGTATACAGGTGCAAGAACGCCTGTGACTGCAAATATACAGCAGAAAAAGAATGGCGACAGCACCCTGCGACACTAATGCAACCTAAACCACTAAATATAAATAAATATGCATTACTGCTAAATCTACTTATAATAGGGAGGTTCTCTATTGTAAGTAGATTTAGCAGTAATGCAGATTTATTTATATTTAGTGGTTTAGGTTGCATTGGTGTTCACAGTATGCGGTCGCCATTCTTTTTCTGCTGTATATGTATATATATATATATATATATATATATATATATATACACACACTGAAGCAAAACTTTTTCTTACTGTAAAAATAGCGGGGTTAAGTAGCCTACTTTGCCCAGTGCCCTGTTTTTTTCCCTAAAACTTACCCTGATCTTACAGCTGTACTAATTGTAAAACTGGCCATACACATTAGAACAAAGTTGTCCTGGCCTTGCGAGAGGTTCCCTGTAAAATCTATTAAATTGCTGTTGATATGTGTCTAAAAAATATATGAAGAGACATAGAATTTGATTGCGAGCTCTTGAAGCATGAACATTTCATTGTTTCAGTCTGTGCAAGGTCCTTGGAAAGTACAATATATCTACAAAAGGTTGGTTTGCCACGCCTGAAGCATTGGTGAATTATAAATTACCTGGTAATAGGACGCAGCATACCGCATGTTAAAGTGCCCGGCTGTGTAGTGCGATGTCCGGAATTCCTAATATGCAGTTGGATTAAAATCTGATTCATCCATTATCGCTGCTGCTGGAATTATTAACCCAGGGTCACATATCTGTCTCCAGAAATGATTTATAATTTTATTCCATTTGCACTATATCTGTTGTTCACCTGAGACATTATTGGGAGATCTCTAGCCACAGACTCTTTGCCTTTGTAACTGTGACCTGGTCACCCCAAGTAGTAGATCCACAACTCTGGTGCCAGCTCCTGCCAGGGAAGTACAAACGTCAATCCTAAACTCAATATTAATATGTTGCATATTAATATGTTGCAGTTGGGAGCTTGCAAGGCATTAATAGATGATCTTCACCAAGTAACATAGATTCTGGTTATGGCAGCTATATCCCAGTCTTGGATATTGGTCATCTGTGGTTGATCAGATGAAGGTTTCTTCTAGATTCATGCATGTTAAATGTCAATGTTACATTGATTATAATGACCTCTTACGATGCTGCTATCTGAACACCAGTTTTGGCACACTTATTGTTAAATGCCATGGACACGGTTGGTGCCATTTTTTATTTGGGATAGTAAGCTCTTTTGTAATATACTTTTATAAAAAATTTAGTTTGGTTTCTCTTCTGCAGCTTCTATTTATCCACTGAGCATAGAAGCTGCAGGACGACGTTATCAGCCAAATCTATCAGTGAGCTGTTCGGACGGCTCGGCTCCTGTATGATTCTGACACCTCCTCTAACCCTAATACATTTTATCAGTATTCAGGTTAGATGAGGTCTCAGAGAAACACAGGAGCCAGTGTGGTCTGGTTCATCAGGACTACCAATGCAGAGTCTGTTTTTTTTTTGCATTATGTTGGTATTTTATATATTAGATGTTTTATCTCAGACCTGTGCAGACACCCTCAGCATAGAAGGGCATCATAGAGGAATATTAGTGATCCATGTTAGGCTGGGTTCACACGAGCATGTTACGTCCGTAAAGGACGGAACATATTTCGGCCGCAAGTCCCGGACCGAACACCCGAATACACTGCAGGGAGCCGGGCTCCTAGCATCATAGTTATGTATGATGCTAGGAGTCCCTGCTTCTCCATGGAACTACTGTCCCGTACTGAAAACATGATTACAGTACGGGACAGTTGTCCTGCAGCGAGGCAGGGACTCCTAGCGTAGTACATAACTATGATGCTAGGAGCCCGGCTCCCTGCAGTGTGTTCAGTCCGGGACTTGCGGCCGTAATACGTTCCGTCCTTTACGGACCGAACATGCTCGTGTGAACCCAGCCTAAGAGTTCACCGTACCATTTTCGTAGATATATATGGGGGCAGGACTGAATATTCTGCAGTAGATAACATGATGGGCTTTACATTTAGCACCTTTTCTCCTTGTTCTGCTCTGAAGTAGCCCTATGGAGTGGCTCAGACTATTTTGACTGGTATATGATAGAAGTGTTGTGTGCAATAATGAATGTGTATGGAAAACTGCATTGAAGGGGTTGTCCAGGATCAGAAATAAGGTTCTGCTTGTTTTCTAGAAACAGTGCCACTCTTGTCCATAGGCTATGTGTGGTATTGCAGCTTAGTCATTTTCAGGTGAATGTGATTGAGCTGGAATACAAGACACTGGTACATCTTTGATTTGCTCTAGTAACAGAGTGGGCAACTACACCCAAAACATTATCTCTTAAAGATCTGGTCGGGGGCTGGAATATAACTTGCAATGTTGTGTAAGCTGGATTCTTGGGGATATAGGGCATTGACCTGGTGATAGGCTTACTAAATTTTACTTGACTTATCTGCACACCATAATACTGGCATAAAGACAAGTCCTTGTCGCCAGAGCGACTAATAAAATTCATCCCTGCTGACTGGGTAATTCCGCCAGCACTGAAAGCATTCATCAGCCGGCGGTTATACTGATTGCATCCGGCTCCACTTCTCCCAGTAGAGTCTGCCGGGGAGAGAAAGCACAAAGCTGCAGTCAAATAACATGAGTCATTGTGTTCCCAGCCTGCATCGATCTCTTAGCAGTACAGGAAGCTACCGGCAGCAGATCCTGGTGGGCTGCTGCTTGTATCTCTCTGACTAGCGGCAGCCGGAGCCGCGCTGGATCACAGTCATAGTAAATTATGAATGAATAAAGCGTTGGGACTATTATTTGGACACTGCAGAGGTTGGTGCTACTATGTGGGCACACGAGTGTCCTGGCTTTTGTAGGGCACTGCTTGAGATGCCTATTTTTTAGCTCCATGGGGAACAGACTATGTGGATAGATGTAGACAGGAGTGAATATCAAATTTATCAGCGGCACCAATTTCATTGTTTTTATTGGGAAAGTTATAATAGACCATAAACTCCTCAGTTCAGTAATGCAAATAGCAGAGCCTCTACACCGTCTCATAGGCACTTTATGGTCTGCTGTGTGGTGCCTCAGTACTGTATTATGGAGATATCCTTCCCTAGAAGCAATGCTTGTAGGGGAGAAAACCTGGGTTCCCACGTAGCGTAGCGTAACCAGATTTTGCAACCCCTATCTCCTATTGCAGCAGATCGGCGCTGCAATGTAGATTACAGTAACGTTTTTATTTTTAAAAAACGAGCATTTTTGGCCAAGTTATGACCATTTTTGTATTTATGCAAATGAGGCGTGCAAAAGTACAACTGGGCGTGTTAAAAAGTAAAAGTCCAAGTGGGCGTGTATTATGTGCGTACATCGGGGCGTGTTTACTACTTTTACTAGCTGGGCGTTGTGTATAGAAGTATCATCCACTTCTCTTCAGAACGCCCAGCTTCTGGCAGTGCAGACACAGCCGTGTTCTCGAGAGATCACGCTGTGACGTCACTTCCCCAGGTCCTGCATCGTGTCAGACGAGCGAGGACACATCGGCACCAGAGGCTACAGATGATTCTGCAGCAGCATCGGCGTTTGCAGGTAAATCGATGTAGCTACTTACCTGCAAACGCTGAGGCTGCTGCAGAATCAACTGTAGCCTCTGGTGCCGATTTGGCCGACACGATGCAGGACCTGGGGCAGGAAGTGAGTGACGTCACAGCGTGATCTCTCGAGAACACGGCTGTGTCTGCACTGCCAGAAGCTGGGCGTTCTGAAGAGAAGTGGATGATACTTCTATACACAACGCCCAGCTAGTAAAAGTAGTAAACACGCCCCGATGTACGCACATAATACACGCCCAGTTGTACTTTTACTTTTCAACACGCCCAGTTGTACTTTTGCAAGCCTCATTTGCATAAATACAAAAATGGCCATAACTTGGCCAAAAATGCTCGTTTTTTAAAAATAAAAACGTTACTGTAATCTACATTGCAGCGCCGATCTGCTGCAATAGCAGATAGGGGTTGCAAAATCTGGTGACAGAGCCTCTTTAAACTAATACAAAAAAGCCTATACATACCCCTGGGCGTGGTCATAGCAATGTGTAACTCTGTTGTGAGTGCAGTCCGGCCTTCTGGGATGTTTCATCATGCGACTGCAGCAGCCAATCACAGGCTGCACTGGTCACATGGGCAACAGTGTCATCCCAGGAGGTCGGGTTGCACGGAGAACAGACGGACGCATCGCTCTGACAATGCCCAGGGGTATGTATTGCCTTTTTTTCTTCTTTTAAACAGCACTGTTTTTCGAAGCCGAGATTCCGGACGAAAATCTGCACAATTTGGTACAGTTTTCCGGCCAAAATTTCCTGCTGGTTTTAGGTCGAATATGCCCCGTACTCTTACGCAGCATATCCGACCCGTGGGAACATACCCTAATAGAGCGTTTGATATAGAATGCCCCAGAGAAAATCCTCTGTATGAAATCTGAGGCATTCGGAGAAACCGTATGGTCCCATAGACTTCAGTGCGTCCCACATTACAGCTCCATAATGTCTGTAATACGGCCGCGATATATCGTAATAGCCCCTGCGTTCTTTCAGTGAGCGTAATACGTTATGTAAATCTGAGTAACTATTTGAAGGCGTTTTCAGGTTGTGTCATTGCTGGCTCCTATCGGCACGTGTTAGGACATAATAGTGTAGAAAGATATTTATAAAAACTTTTATCAGACACGTAATTCTTATAATTTTTCATTTATTTGAACGTGCTGCTATGCAGCATACTCTGGTGATTTGTTAAGGTCTGAGTTTTAATAACAAAAAAAAATAAAAAATTGCTAACTGTACCGCTGACCTACAATTCAATTGTTTCTCCAATATAAATGAACATAATCTGTGGATGAGCATGGATAAATGACGCCAAAACATGTAAACAAACCAAACACTTAGAAATAAAAAACAAAAATTCACACATGGGCGCGTACCATCACCCTGTATCACAGGGTACCCACAACAGAACTATAGGGTATGGCGTTTGTCTATTTGCAGTAGTTCAGCAGTATCACCCCCAGAGTCCATGGCAGTCCTTGCCTGCCACGTCGCTGTCCATTATGAGACTTGCAACCAAGGGGCTGTTTAAGGATTGTCCAAAGCAGATGAAGAATATGTTGCTGCCCCTTGTCCCACTCCTTCACTTAAGCAAAATAAAAGAAGGCAAAACGCGTGGGACCCTTATCTATTTCAGGATATAAAGGATTGGTTATGAACTAAAGGTGCAGTATAGACTAAAAGAGAACCACCCAATTCCAGCAATGTACCGACGCCAGCCAGGAGCAAGGCAGCGCGGTTATTCTTTGGTACAATATTAAGTTGCTGGAGATGCATAGGAAAGCGGGCGAGACGGACAGAGACAAACACCCTCACATTGAAAACCATGGTTGGCTTTGTCTTCTTATTCTGTTGTTGGGTGCTGGTATCATGCACGTGGGTACTATGCCACCTCCTGTGGGTGCAGTAATATGTTAGGCATGGCTGGGTAGGTCTGTGCCTGTCTCACTTGTTCCATTCCCTTAGTTTTGTTATGCTTGTCCTTCTCCTTTAATCTTCTGCAATTTTCCAGTTATTGCTGGAATATGGTCACCAATCTCTCTTCTTTGATCGCTTTACAAAGGTGTCAATGGAAAATAAAAATATATACATACATATATTTATCTGTTTCACCCATTGAAGGTGCAGGGTTTCTCCATTCTTTGCTTTTTTTTTTTTTCTTTACACTGTATGCAAATCAGTTATTTAGTCTCAAGCAGCTGAAGGGATAGCAGCCACCCAGAAGAAAAGTATCCCTTCTGGTTCAAAGCCCCGGCTTCCGCAACGCAGAGGTTTAAGTATCCAGATATATGACAGGGCACGGTTAAGAAAGAGATTTAGCAGGTTCATTTAAGTATACAGCATTGCCATTCTCATGTTTCGGTGAGATGCGGCTGGGGGGAAGGAGTGCACTGGGGAAGGGAGATCCAGCGCTGCCAGTAGAGGGCGGTCTGATTTCGTTGCTTGCCAGGTCTCTGTCTGATGGTCGGAGGCTCGGATGCTGCAGGGGGAATGCCACTGGAAAACTTGCCATGTAGAGAACTCGTCCAATTCTTTTGGCAACCTGAAAAAGTCAATTACACTTCATGAGAGACTAGCAAAGATACCGTCCTGATATTAATAGACGTATGGGAGAGCGGATCTCATGACTGATGTGGAAGGGGCTGTATATGGATGAGTTTATGGGCGATTGTCACTAGAGATGCGCAAATTGATTTACATGTGTCCTTGACTAGCCGCTCCATGAAGTACAATGGGAGAATTGATGCGTCTATTCTAAGAAATCCTACAAACCTGGCAAGGTCATTTGGTAACACGTCCGAATGGTCGGCAAATCAGCAGCACTCTCTAAGGCCCCATGCACACTACTGTAGAATTTGTTCGTAATTACGGTCCGCAGTTACGGAACAACTCACTTCTATTGACCACGGACACCTTTCTGTATATTTGCAGGAAGGTGTCCAGGCCGTAGAAAGCCGCTGCAAAAGATAGGACCTGTCCTATCTTTTGCTTTTTACAGACCGTGTTCCCATACTCCCATACCGTGATCACGGCCGTGTGCATGAGGCCTAACTGTAATGTGTCGGCAATTTGCCAACACCATTTTGTTTTTAATAGTGAACCTGTCACCACATTGTCTCTAATGAAATGTGTAAAAGTGTCCTCTGGAAAATAATATCTCTTTGTAGGGCCGATCTGTGCCTCAATCATTTTGCAGCCAATGTAATGTATACGCACTGGTCATAGCAGAGCGGAAGTGGCAGCACTCGTCTTATGATGCTTTTCGCTAATCCCAAGGTACGCATGCTGGCATCACCTCCTCTCTGCTGTAGTATATTACACAACCTGTCTACTCTCCTGCCTGGTTTAGTAAATAATTGTTCTTCCCATAAAAACAATTCTGAAACTTCTTCTTTCCTAAGAACTCTGAACTTTGCAGTTTTTCTGTTATTCCTCCTGGAAATGTAGGAATAAGCGGTCAACTAGGCGTTACCATTCCTCTTGTCAATATGGCATACAGAATCTGACACTATGAGCACTGATTGGACAGTGTCAGGTATGTCCCTTCATAGTCTATTTGACAAGGGGAATGGTAACAACCAGTTGTTACATGGGTTATCCCTCCAAAACATCTCAACACCTATCCACCGGATAGGTGATAAGCGTCTTATCCCTGGGGGTTGCAGCGTTGTAACCCCCACCGACAAAGATAGCCAAGCACTGTACTCCGCTCTCCCTGGCAGTCCCATAAGAGAATGAATAGAGCGGGAGCGCACATGCATCACCTGCCGCTCCGTTCCTAAAGAGGACTCAGGACCCCGGTCTTTGGATTGACGGGGGTTAAAGCATTATGACCTAGCCACAGGATGGGTAATTAGTGTTCGATTGCTGGGGGTCAAGTTGTTTTGGTGAGCTAACCCCTTTAATATATTCATATATTTCCAGGAGTAATAACGGAGGAACACTGCAACACAGCGTTTGAAGAAAAAAGTACTCCAACATTATCCATCTTCTGATGTAGTAATGACACATGATTACATGTATACTTTGTAATCAGACAACATAGGTAGTAAACTTTTGCGCCAGGAACTACATCCATACCACAATACACAATCTTTACCGTATCTGTGATCCCTCACACTACCCCAAATCCAATAATCTGGCCCTGGAGAGAAGCCTCCCATGCAGCCCCTCCCTGACCTGTTAAACTGCAGCACATTTCTAACGAATTGATCCACGGGGAACAATTGGCCAAAGAACCTTTTTATTACACCCGTCATAAACAGCCAGGACTGAAGGGAAAGCTATAAACTGCAGTTACCACTTTATTATAAGGCCTGCAGGCCACAACACAATCCTATTATATTGTGTGTGTGTGTGTGTGTGTGTGTGTGTGTGTGTGTGTGTGTGTCCTACAGGCCGCAGCTCCTCGTGGTGGCACTGCAAAATCCCAATACACTTACAGCTGTTGTGGAACTACAACTCCCACCATGCCCTGGCATTGAGATATGTGTAATTAATAGTAGGACAACTCTTTACATACCTGTGCTCTGATCTTTAGTGCTGGGCCGAGCTTCAGCCCCATGTTATTCAGTAAGTGCTCTTCAGTCAATAGCGGCAGGGTCTCCCCATCTATACAGTGCTCCCGGAAAACCTACATAGGGGGAGAGCGTTATTATTAAATGATCGATGCCTTATAAACTCTTCCTGCAATTGATCACATTGGTTTGCATTGCCAAGAAGGGTGGTAGGACTAGATTTTAAAAGGTGGCAAAAACGGTCATCTGTAAAAAAAAATAAGTAGCGCGGACAATGGAAGCGGGAGGGTGTTACATTCCAGATTCAGACTATTTAAAAGAGTTTCTATATTTTGACGGAAGTCCAAGGAAAAACAGCCTGGTCTCCCAGCACCTCTGGACCTTCATGGGGAATATAACTATATAGGAGAGATTCGCTATTCCCTATGAAGTTCAAAGAACCTGCGCAGGATGCATCCAAGAGAGACCCACAAGCATGAAAGTGGCAGAAAGTATACAAACCTTCAAGAGGAGCAAAAAGTTCAATACAGATTTTAGACCTGTAGGATATTTCCCCATTAGGATTGTTTCCGATGATGATATACCGAATTACTGTACGTTCACATGTCCCTGCAGTCTGTATTGGATTTTAATAAATTCACCTGAATATTGGCTGAAACCTGCTCGTTTTTAGGACATGTTGTGGTTTGCTAGAACTGCAGGATACGCAATTTCCGTTTCAACAGGGGGAAAAAATTGGACATAATTGCACGTGACAGTTTTGCGGCAACAACCTGTGACTTTTTATATGTAGTTTTGCGACAACGATCGGACTTCTTTTTTGCAAAAAAAAACCCAAAAAAATAAACCGAACATAAATGTCAAAAATATACGTTAAAAGGGTTCTGCACTTTTCTGCTTCTTCCACCACCTCAGCCTGGTCTCCCTTGCATTAGTCCTTCACATCACTGCTACATTTCATATGTAAGTACAGATGTATCTGCAGGAAACATCTAGGGGAGACCAAGTTATTTACCTCCATGGCGGGGCGGAGGCGGCAGAAAGTGTACAACCAGTAGATATCCTTTCAAGTAATTTGTCTTTTTCGGCTGTTTCACAGTAGCTTCTTTGAACGCTCCATACGTGAACCCCAATGTATTCTGTCTTTCCCCTCCACACGAGGCTATGCTTGCTCTCTTGTGTTCTGTCCTGACCCCCGCCTCTCTGCTTCCTCTCTGACTTGTAGCCTGTCTTACTTTTTGGCCCAGCTGCAGGGAGGGAGGGGGGGGTGTGACGGTGCAGGTGGTTTTAATGAAGCATGTCATGAGGGGATTAGCAGAGGGGAAAAGGAAAAAGAAAAAAAAAAACACAGCAGCCCTCAAGCTCCCCTCAAACTGTGGTGGAGAGAAGAATGAAGAAAGAAGGGGGTAGTAAAAGGGACGGTTAGAGGGCATCCTCTACCCTTTAATGAGCAATAAAGCTTCAAGTTCCAGATCCATCCTCTAATGAGGAAGAGGTGGCATACCGGCAAGAAGCTAGTCACGAGGGCATGAATAGAGCTTTACAGAATGAGACAGGGGAGAATGGGAACATAAGAGTGGAGCTATATACAAAAGAGGAGTCATATGGATTACCTGCGTGTATTCAGCACAGCCAGACAGACTGCCTACAAAGCTGCAGACGTCCTCCACTGTCCACTTGCTGAGGTCCTCCAGCACCACACTCTCCTCTCCATCCAGGAAGAGCCCCCCCATGGCACCTGACAACGGGAAGGGGGTGTAGAAGATGAGCAGACAAAGAAAGGGTGATGGATGGAAGGGGGGGGGGGGGGGTGATAGACGGACAAGGTGAAGAAGGATGAAAAGGTTGTATGAGGAAAAGCAGAGGTGGGGGGAGAGGGGTAGAGAGGAAAAGAGGCATTAATCATTAAAATCCCATGAAGAAAACAAGAAGGCAGCAAGATGAACATATTCTGTAGCCTAACATCCATCTTTAATGACCTGTCAACGCCGCACAGGGTACAACAGACTCTGCGCTCCCGCAATGCTTTGTTGGTACAACTTTCCAAGTGAGAAGAGAGTGCAAATTGTAGCAAGAGACCTAAAGACCCTTGGTAGATATAGAGTGCGCGCGCGCGTGTGTGTGATGGGAAAGGTGCGACACAGGGAGGTCAGCGCGCTTTCAATGGTCTGGAGTGGAACAAAAATAAATTCAGCTCAATTATTCGGCGCACAGCCTGAGGTCAGACCCTGCCGCTGGCTTTCCAAGCACCACATCTCTTAAGGAGGAGGATGGCTGGAGCTGGGAACAACTTCCCAATTAGCCACTTCCTTAGGCTCTCGGCGGCCAGAAGTTGCCACTATGTCTGGCAGCAAAGAGACGGCGGAGCTGTCAGATACTCTGAGACCTGGGCCTGGGATTAGATTAACAATCCTACCTGTAATTGCCTGCACTTGCTACAAGTGCAATTACTGTCTACTACTACGTGGCACAAGATGCAGAGTCTAGAAAGAGTTAAATGGATTTTGTGTCTGTGTGTGTGAGATTATATATATATATATATATATATATATATATATATAAATAAAATGTATGGGTGTATTTTCATACACACATATACACGTTACATATGTAAACACACACTGAGATGTTTCTTTTGGCCACTATTAGCGAGGATAATGCACTGTTTACTTGCAGTCCTATGTAAAACCACAGGATAGAAATAGTGATATCACAATGCCATATAACAAATACGCCTCTGCTCGGCCTGTGTGCATAGGAGTGTAGATTTTTATACCGCTTCCCAGAATGTAATGCACTGAAAAATATGACATTGAATAAAATATAATCAAAATAGGTTGTATATCCCGAATATAATGTGCACTCGGGCTGCGTACACAACCCTCCTCCAATCTCTGCCAGGAGAGGGGGGTGTAGGGGCTGTGGTGAGAGCAGCTCATGCCATTTTGCGTTAATTGTACTCCGGGCCAGGGATCGATAGAAAGGATTTTAGTTTCCTGAGCTGTCCCCAGGGTGTGTGGGTAGAAATGAAGGGGGGGGGGTGTACTGGCAGTCCCATATATCATACACTGGAGGGAAGACAAGGTCGGTCACAGAGAGTCAGAGGCAGACAGGATGGGGGCCAGGACTGGCACTGATAAACAACCCCCTCCCTCCCCACATCTCCGAGCCGTGCAGACACATGGAGCACAGGGGTCAGGGGAGTATTACAGCGCAGTGACAGGATGCACAGCTGCAGAGGCTGCCCTGGCCCCAAATTTTATAGGGCTCACAGGGTCTCTAAAATCATGACTGAGTTGGCAGCGCCATCATCCTGCAACTGGCCTTTAACCCTTTCAAGACTATCACAACATACATGGAAACGAAGGAAATCATGAGACGGTATTGCTCTGGTGTAAAGAAAAAGGCTCCTCAGTGAAATCACTATTTGATCCTATAAAAACGGATAGGACACATGTATTTCATTTGTCAAACACTTCGTGGATAGTTTTAAGAATTCAACATGATCCAAATGGATATTAACATTATTTTAACAGCGATCGCGGAGGTGACGCGACCTGCAGAGACAGCGGTGACGTCTCAACATTGGGACCCTTTAGGCCTCAGACTCCATAGGGGCCATTAAAGTGCTGTAATTGGTTTTAAAGGGTTCTATAGCATTGTATAAATATGGTTGTAACCAGAGTTTATTTAGTGCTGTCATTTTGGAATAAACCCTACATTGAAATTCTGTCCCCGACCAATGTACGTCCATATAGTTCCCTACATGAACAGGATTTGTTTAGGCCCAGAACTGGAGACTCTAGTCGTATAGTATAAATACCATCATAACTTTTCTTTTTGTAGAAAAAAGTTGTTAGAAAAGTTGCACATGATGGTCTTTTAGTTAAAATTGTTGTGTTGTGTGACTAAAGCTTCTTGAGCGCTTCCAAGTTAACTTCAAACCCATTAAGTAATTGATCCAGAGGATCGTACTAGACCTATATTATTAGGTGTCATCATTATAAATGTGTCATAACATGAGCAAATAAGTAGATAGTCAACTTAAAGTTAAACGTCCACTTAATCACACCATGACATTTTTAGGTCCAACATTCTGTGCGAATTAATTTCACAATATATCCATGTAGTGATTGGAGCTGCAGATACAGAGCATCAAATCCCCTGCATATCCATAGAGTTAAACAAGAAAATTCTGGCTGCCTGTAGCCTCCACTTAGAGAAGCTTACTGTATACTGCTTTGTTATGGAGTTCAATGTATAAATTGTAAGCTCCACCTAGTGGTGGCTGAAGACAGGCAAAACTTTATCAATTACCTCGATGTAGCTCTGGATCAGAAAAATTGATCTCTGACTGCTATAATAGCCATATTTATTTTTTTATTATGTAACTTTTTTTGTTATAGGGATTTTCTTTAGGCCTCATGCACACGGCCATAGCTGTGTGCACGGTCCGGGATTACGGCCCAGATGGACCGTGGAGTGTCATCAGCGGGCCATCCGCAATCACGGACCGAGCACACACAAAATGTGCATTGATTTCAATGAGCCCGGACCGTATAATGACATGTCCTATTTTTATAATGCACATGGAAACCACGGTCGTGTGCATTGGCCCATAGGTTAACATGTGTTTTATGCTATCTGCAATTGCGGATAGTATACGGCTGCAAATGCGCGGTTGCGTACATGAGGCCTTACACAAAGAAAAAAAAGACACGCCTGAACTTCTATATTCTTGGGAGATAACAATTTGTTTCATCAAGCTAGGCAGTCCTACTATACAGACCTGCAGGGGAGCGGCTGCCCAGTAAGTAAACATGATCAGAGCTTAAAGAGGCTCTGTCACCAGATTGTGCAACCCCTATCTGCTATTGCAGCAGATAGGCGCTGCAATGTAGATTACAGTAACGTTTTTATTTTTAAAAAACGAGCATTTTTGGCCAAGTTATGACCATTTTCGTATTTATGCAAATGAGGCTCGCAAAAGTACAACTGGGCGTGTTGAAAAGTAAAAGTACAACTGGGCGTGTATTATGTGCGTACATCGGGGCGTGTTTACTACTTTTACTAGCTGGGCGTTGTGTATAGAAGTGTCATCCACTTCTCTTCACAACGCCCAGCTTCTGGCAGTGCAGCACTGTGACGTCACTCACAGGTCCTGCATCGTGTCGGCACCAGAGGCTACACTTGATTCTGCAGCAGCATCAGCATTTGCAGGTAAGTAGCTACATCGACTTACCTGCAAACGCTGATGCTGCTGCAGAATCAAGTGTAGCCTCTGGTGCCGACACGATGCAGGACCTGTGAGTGACGTCACAGTGCTGCACTGCCAGAAGCTGGGCGTTGTGAAGAGAAGTGGATGACACTTCTATACACAACGCCCAGCTAGTAAAAGTAGTAAACACGCCCCGATGTACGCACATAATACACGCCCAGTTGTACTTTTACTTTTCAACACGCCCAGTTGTACTTTTGCGAGCCTCATTTGCATAAATACGAAAATGGTCATAACTTGGCCAAAAATGCTCGTTTTTAAAAAATAAAAACGTTACTGTAATCTACATTGCAGCGCCGATCTGCTGCAATAGCAGATAGGGGCTACAAAATCTGGTGACAGAGCCTCTTTAAAGGCTATGCACTCCTTCACAACAAAAACTTGTTTACCGACCCGATGCATCTAAAATGAGAAATAAAGCAATTTTGCAAAAGGTCTTAATTAAAAATTTCATATAATTTTGTTTCTACAGCGGCTATGCATCTCCATGGTTACAGACTACAAACAAACTGTGTGTAGTCTGATCCTGCAGTCATATTCCCTTCTTTCAGTCTATTACTTCTTGCTAACGTTTGTTAGCATAAAGTAGGGGACAAATGTGAGGAAGTATGACTGCAGGATCAGACTGTACAGGATTGTTGTCTTTTATCATGGAGATGCATAGGAGCTGTTGAAACAAAACAATACAACATTTTTAATTATGACCGATTGCAAAGTTGCTTGATTACTCATTTTACATGCATGGAGACAATAAAAATTAAAACCAAAAAACATTTGCGAAGGCAGACGTTTTCCTGCATGTCTCTATAGCTGCAGGGAGAGATCTATAGCATTATGGGGAGAGTGAGAGCGCTTATAAAAATGTTAACAAAAAACAACATTTCAAATAATACGGGACATATTAAGACCCTGCCAAAAGTTATTTATTTTGGTTTTACATTCTTTGTACAAGCAGTCTTTGCTTTTAGACCTGTTGTAATATTGTATTTATGTTCTACTGAACACTAGGAGTGCTAGACCATAGGCAACTGTATGCTTGCGAATGCTATAGCACCCCTAGTGGCTAGCAGAGTATATTACAAGAGGTCTACCAAGCCTGTACGAAGGATATATAACAATATTACATAACATTAGGTGGTTAATTAAGGATAGGTGACAAACATTAATCTGAAAAAAAATAAATGGTGTGCTGTGACCGGGGCGACTGTATTCATCAGGAGAGAAAGCATTAGCAAAGCATATGAACAATATCAATGTAATATAAATACATTATTATACCAAATAAGCACAGAGAAAACTTGATCTGAGCTTGTTTTCTGCTGTGGGAGATGCAGGAGCAGGGTGTTGGAGCCGATGCGGACTAGCGAGGGGGAGGTGTTGCTTTAACAGGAAGCCTTTGGAACAGTGATAGGAATTCCATTCTCCTAATGTATTGCAAAATCAATATTGCTAAATCCAGTCCCGGCACAGCTGTCTCACTCAATTACAGCCGGCGTGAGCCTGGACAGACTAAGAAGGGAGGAAAGGTGGAGGGAATGGGTGTAAGGGTGATGATACACGTAGGGGTGGACGAAAACCATGCGTACACACAGTGGGCGCGGATTAGAAATTGATAGTTAATAGTTTACCCGCAAAACTGTGTAGCCATTACAATCAATGTTAATAGCTGAACGGTTTTGCGGGTAAAACTGTGGTATTACTTGAAAAATCGTGCAGCCATTAACTATCCATTTGCAATCTGCGCCCACTGCTTGTTGGCGCGGTTTTCGGCACACCCTAAAGATGGCCTGTTAATCTCCTAATGCACACAGCAATTACATGTACTGCTTTAGATGTGTTTTAAATTCAATTTGATCAAATCAATGTGTATGTTCATTGGAGGACCCATTTGGCCATCCATATTTGAGGCCACTAATCCCTCTAAACTCCGTAGAAAGTACATGGACAACCGCTGTGAGATGCCCACGCATCAGATCTGTGCTTTTCTACAATTGATGTCATATATAGCCAGAGCAGAGAACATCTACAAAGTGTGTCTCACTTTCTGGAGGACCCCGGATGTCCATGCATTAAATGCTCATTGATTTCAGAGGGCACCATGTAATGCGTCATTCCTCCTGTGGGGGTGCTGCAGAGAAATGAAACACTTGCTGCCAAGTTCCCCCACAGATTAGAGCAGAATGCTGTGGGTGTCAACAGCAGGACACCCTGTGATCAGTTTATTTTTGGTGTACACTTCTAATAAAAAGGGAATATCAAAGTGGACAACCCCTTTACCAAAGTCAGTCATAGGATTTTGCAAGATCGCTCTAATGTACTTTGCTCTGTTATAATGTTCTCTATATAAAAAGTGCAATGAAACAATTGCACAATCTAAAGCGGACAATTCGTGATATAACCTACCTGTGTGGAAATAGGGGTTGACAGCATAGGGGAATCCAAAGGGAAGTGGCTGAGGTGGAGGCACTGAACTGGAGGGCAAATATTTTGCATCTCCTTTGTGGATTCCTGGTCCCAAAAGATGAGTAGGTGACTCTGATGGAATACATGACAGGCTTTGGTGGGTGTGAGAGTCACTTGACTCTTTTAAAGACTCTGCTCCTTTGAGAGGATCTTTACCCTCTTGCAGTTCGTGGGACGAGGAGGCACCACGTTCAGCTCTTAGACTGTCTGTCTTCTCCTCTGCCTCACTCTCTGAATCTTTCATCTCCTCATCATTTCCATCAGGCGCCCCCTCCCTTATACGTTGATCCAAGAGTTCCTTTGTTTCACTGTGGTTTCCTTGGTGCTCCATCCGGTGATGAGCAGACTTTCGACTTGTCCTCCTCGCACTTTGGGATTCCTTGGGAGGAGGCCCACTAGGGACCCCCTGATGATTAAGAGAGAGTAGTGGGGTGTTATTGTGCCTTAAGACAAGCATGGCATTCCTTCTGGAAAGTTCCTCTCTTAACGGGTGACCCTCAGGGAGCTCGTGAAGGTTGCGCAGTGCAGGGTGGTCAGGGGGTAAACCCGGGTGAAGCGTGAGTTGATCACCAGCTAGAAGTCGCTGTCTGTGCAGATTCTCCATCTCCTTTTGGCGTATAATTTCTGCCGACATTTCAAGTCTTTGGGAAAAATAAGGAAAACAAGTTAAATTAAAAAGGAAGTTAAATTAAAAAATCTTCATGTCTATGTTTACATAGGTTATCTATGACTGTGATCATATAAAGGTTTCCATCCAGTATTTCTCAGCAACGCCTTGCAAAAGTGATCAAGTGATGATTTATTTCTGTTACTTATATAGCGCCAACATATTCCGTCTTACTACATATTACTTACTGTCCCCATTGGGGCTCACAATCTAAATTCCCTATTGGTATGTTTTTGGGGTGTGGGAGGAAACCCACGCAAACATGGGGAGAACATTCAAACTCCATGCAGTGATCTGCTTGTGCCAAAAAAATAACTGAAAGCAAGGAGATCGTAGCCAGTTATAAGGATCGAAGGCATTTCTCTCCTGAGACAGAAAGTCTGCAATTTATTTTCCAGATTTGCTGAATTGTTTGGATGTTTTAGGACAGGGGTCAGCAACCTTCGGCACTCCAGCTGTTGTGAAACTACAATTCCCAGCATGCCCTGACAGCCTTTGGATAGAATAATAAGCATTTGGCTGTCGGGGTATACTGGGAGTTGTAGTTTAAGAACAACGGGAATGCCGGAGGTTGCTGACCCCTGTTTTAGGATATGGGATATTGTATGTGTGAAAGGAAATTGAATAGTCACCTGGCCAGGTTCTGCTTCCGTAGAATTTCCTGCTGTCGTGCAAACATTTCAGCCTGGGCTGGTTGCAGGAAACCATAACCTGCACAAATAAAATATATAGTAAAGCATCTGGTCAATATAAACGTGTCTGCTCTGGACTCATGCTGACCTAAAGCAGTACTTCTATGTATTTCATAGATAATAGAGTAAAGCTCGGATAGTCCAGAAACTAAAAGGATTTCTACAGAAATCTGGATTATGAACTGAAAATGCCCCCACACTAATATTTACATACCTGGACTCTGACACAATGCGGATGGCACCCCGAGAAATGGTGGTCTTAAGTGTGGCCCCAAGGCAATGTGAGGGGCGTTTTGTGGTGACAGCAAAGGAGGAGGGTGAGACATCTCCCTAAGAGGAAATTAAAAGTACATTCTTATTAAATGCATACTTCAAATCGTTATAGTGATATATTCCTACATAATGAATACCGCCCAGGCAAGAAAAGTCATATTTTCACACCATTATAAGCCATTAGAATTTTAATAAACCGATACTGGCGGAACAGACTGCCATTATAATAGTAAAAGGAATCAAGTATTTGTCTTCCTATAATCAAGCTTGACGGTAACATCAATATTAATTATAACTGGAAAGTAATAACTGTGATAATTGTGTCAGTAAATCGCGAAAATAATTTAATGGACGTAATTTTCCTGTGGTAGCCGGAGTTTATACACCACAGAAAGAACATTGTTGGCATCAGGAACGCGGCTATTTTGAATGAATTTCTGTACGTGAAGTATAGAGTTCACTAAAAGTTAGAGTCACCCCTTATCACGGAGATCTAGGTGTGTAAAAAGACGGAGGGTGCCACGAGCGCTCAAACATTAGCGATACTTCAGTAGCCAAACATTTCTTACAGCTGAGCAGCTTATTCCAACATCTGGGTACTACTCCCATAATTCACATCCAGACAGCAGTGCGGCGGTATGGCATGGTGACACAGTCACATTGGCAATGTAATAAGGCAATAAAACATTAATGGCTCGGAGCTGCCAGAGATAGATGGGTCTCTCACCACCCACCATCATTAAGATTAACCTCTCTAATCTTGGAGGAGACCCAATTCAAAGAGATATTCCTCTGTGTTTCTGTCCTCTCTTCTCCCCTTGAAATACCACACTCCTCAATTAAAACCGCACAATAACCAGTCCCTTAGGACTCGGGTATCGGGTAACATCTCCATCCTCTCATCACTATAAATATTAAGGGATAATGTCCCGGTTACCCTTCTCACATTTCCTCGCAGTTCATATCTGATGTTAGCCACGTGGTAGGTTCACTTTTAATCTGTCAAAATACTAAATTACACGGGGGGCTTGTTAATGCCGTTGTCTAATGCCACACGCCAGTTGGTGATGGTCATTGTTTATCAATTGTCACCTTCCCACAAATAATCATCCGGAGAATATCCACTGAACGGAGGCGACGTTCGCCTAGTGTCCGAATCTGTGCCCGCTGTAGTATACGGAGTTAGAAGTAGCAATTTCTATCCAATCAGACAAATGATTAGATATTTATATAAAATTAGGAAATCTGTCTGATGGCACCATATCTGCCAGCTTTCAGGTATAATCAGGAGCAACATGCCCGTACGCCGCCATATGAAATCAGAGGTATACGGAGGTAAAGTTGGACCCCATAGCGTATTATGGCTCCATACAACTCAGATATTCTATGGCCGTGTCCATGAGGCCTAAAAGGGAAGGCAATACATAAGATTCCATAAATCATTGGCCAAGGGGCCAGGGAATACATTGGCATTAAATAGTTGCCAAGAATTTGGTTGTCTGTCTATTGAGTGTACGGATATTCCTGCATTTCCTTCATTGTGTGAGGTACAGCTGACCCCCAGACTCTTCTCTCCGACAAGCCCCACATAATATTACCTTCCCCCAGCTCTCCCCTCACTCAGCACTAAACTAATTGCACCGCTCGCGTTGTCTGGGAAGAGCGGCCATCGATTCCTCGCTGCTGAAACGTCCTGCTAATCGTATCAGCGCTCCGCCAGCTCCCCGCACTCTACTGGCAGCTCCAATTAATCTCAGGTAACGCAGAAAGTGACCTTCGGCTCCGAGCCGGGGCAGCAGCCAAGCGATGCTTATGTAATTACACCGTGAAGTGTGTAATCACCTGGCCTAATCCCCCAGGCCCGACAATTAGCCGAGGCCTCTGTCGCTGGGCTGCCAAGTGCTCTGCCACCCGGACAGCCTGCAGATGAATAACGGTCAATTAAAGCTGCATGGCGGGGGCGAGGAGGTGTCCGGTCGATGTAATTAGCTGTAATCATGGGGAGACGAGGCTGCCAGACGTAGCGGCTTTTATATAGGATGCAATGTGGGAAATCAGGCACAGTTTAACCATTTCACTGCTTGCGGTTTTTTGCATACTAGACAGCATTCATTTATGTTAATATTCCAGCTCTTGCTCCGACCAATGCAGCAGAAAATCTCTAGCATAGGATGTAAAATCACAGCGCACAAAAAAAAAAAAAAAGGCCATTCACAAAGCATGACATGTGAAGGGAGCCACGCTGTCATTTCACCATTATTAGGTATCTGTTAGGCGGCTTTATACAGGTCATTGGTTCTTTAGCAAGCTATGGCAATTTTTGTCATTGGAGGAAATGTAATCTATAATTCCCTTTAAATGGCTTCTATGGTTTGAGATCAGCAGGTCCCAAATCCGCAGCACATGTAGTGCTCATTTTTATTTTATTTTTTTTCATTCTTTATTTTTGACATTTTAAAACTTTTATAGAATAAAGAAATAAACAATCTTGGGAATTAGGTCTCCGCGCTTCAGGCAGTATTAAATAGCTAGATTTGGGAAAGTGCTCATAATATCTGGTACCCCAGAGGTGAGTTTTTCCAACAGGCGGCTCCAGGAGAGGAGATCGTTATATCTATGAAGGGCTATAGAAAATGTAGCAATTTTTTAGGGTTATCAATCATCCCCAGACCCCTCAATGGTGAATTAGCATAGTTTTACAGTTATAAGCCCATTATAATATTTGTTATTCAGGAACCAAGAAAAGCTGGGTGACAACCCCTGTAGCAGCTGAAATGGTTGCTTTATTAGTTGCCACCCAGCTTTCCCATAACCAGCAGTAAAAGGCTATTGTAAAAGCCATATATGTTTTGGGTTTACCGGTTTAAGTAAATCCCCTTAGGCCATCGTCAATTAGTGCCACAGTCTGATGTTATGGGGGTGTCATCTGAATGCTTGCTTGACCATGCGTCTGAAGACCTTCCTCTAATACGACCTGAAGACCTTCCTCTAATGCCTATGACCGTCCTTTATTATTGGATAAAGCGTGGAGTGAACGCATTTGCGCCATAGTGGAGACGACTGAACCACTTATGTTGTAAATCTCTCACATTCTGCACAGGGGCACAGCGTATTAGCAATTTACGGAAGTGAATGGATGACCCTTCCGCGCTCTGCAGTGATACACAGGTCCCTCTTGCATACTCAGGCGCCTCATACTCATACAGGATCACAGCCAAAAGGCATTAATGGGTATTGTACTGCTACCTTAACCCTGTCCTGACCCATTTGCACTGTTGCCATAGAAACAGTCCCTGATAGACCCCTAGGGACCGGGGCGGTGAATTGCGTGTGCTGCGGTCACCACGCAGTATTTACAAGCAGTGTTTACATACTTCCCACTATTTCCAGAATTGTAGCGTGCGGACCTGCACACAGCCCCCTCTGTCAGTCAATGACTGAGTAAAGGTGATTCATAATGTCCTCCTTACAGCTAAGGACTTAGCAAATAGAATGTAATGAATGCCTAAATTACCATAAATAAACATCCTCATTACATTATAATCCATTATTAATGTGCGTTTCCCTAGATCACCAGAAATGACATGTCCCTCAGTTGTCTTCTCCTGTCAAGTTGTTAAAGGGAACATGTCATCAGAAAATGACCTATTGTTAAATCTAGTTTTTATGTTAAACATATTTTTAAAGAATTTTTGGTGATTTTTCTTTAATTTTCTATGTCAATATCTATATTAAAACATAATCCTAAAATCCTGCAGTTTTCACTCTGGCCACTGAGCCCCACATTAGATTGACCCTTCCTGTTCTGTAGAGATCACTTCTCAGCAGTCATCTCATTATTAATACAGGCAGGATTGCAATGACAGGATAGATAGATAGATAGATAGATAGATAGATAGATAGATAGATAGATAGGATCCACCATTAGCAATAGGTGATGGACACAGCTCCCCTCCTCCCCTCCCTGCACAGGTCACAGAACATGCCTAGAAAAAACTCTCCCATATGAGTCAATGGGTCCCCTCCTGTCCACAGGTTCTTATGGTTCATGCGGCTGCCGTAAAGCACATCGCTAAATCCTGTTACCAGCAGCTCAGGCAAGATGGCGGCCCCCATAATCATGTACAGAAAATAGAATTTAAAAAATTCAATCATAAAATTAAAACAGATTAGAAAAAATGATTATGTTTCACGATCTGCTTTTACTTCGTAAGAAAATATATGAGCTATACATTCCCTGTAACAATTCTGTTCAGCTAGTGCTTTCTGGGTGACAACAAATATGGTCGCCATCATAACCGACATAGGCAGGGTTATGACGGCGGGGGATTTCCATTGCAGACAATGGCTAAGGTAAGTTATAGCTCCTGGGCAGGAGGGTTTGTTGGTGGGAACATTGTTTATACCTATTTCGGTGAAAGCTGGGTAAAAATCGGGGGAACCAAGTAGTTACGGGACCACGTGGTAAAACTTACAATGGGCCTCATCACTAGTCCAACACATATACATTGAGTGATATACACATACAACACTTCCATGCTCCTCCAAGTCCCCACACAGTACGTGGCAATGCATGCCGAGCCTTAAAATGTGAATAACTGGGTGGGGGGGGGGAGGGGGTCTCCTTATGTGGTGGGTCCCAGAGACCTCATAGCTGCTGCATTATTCGGGTGAGCAAGCCATTGACTACATATCTATTCTGCCATCACAAGGCCATTTTGGGTTTGGTTCAACATGGCTACCAAAATGGTGCAATTATTTTAGGGAGAACTTTTGGAATGACTTGTATAGTGAACGTCTATATTCTAAAGAGCTACATATGGAAATGTTTCTAGAAGTTCTTACAACTGGAGGAATATGCGAAAAATTACTGATCATGGGGACAGACATTTCCTGACCTTCCCCCCATTAAGACACATCACAGTCTGCCACTCCCCAGTTTGAAAAGTGGCTGAAAGCAGGGAACAATACACTGCATTTAAGTTGCCTTTTAGTGTCCCTTTTACCGCTTTACATGCCACACGGTTCCCAAACCTAGTTTTTTGTAAGCCATTTCCCCTGCGCCCAAGTACGTACATAGTAATCTAATGCAGATGCGTTTTTCTCAGAGGATTTCTTTTCTGTTTAATACTGAAGTGTGAAATAGATGGCAGATCAGCCTGGGAAGCCAGGGACTAGATACCGGATTTGGTTCTGGCATTGGAATAGCTGATATCCAGCCCTCGGATCCTGTGTCTGTTTCTCTGCTTTCTGCTCCTACAGCCATGCACGGCATTAAGGGATTTACGCTGCGTGCGGCTAAATTTGATATGTCCTTTAAAAGGAGACAAATGGTTCACAAGGCTTTAAAAGTATTGACTTTTCTTTAACAATAAGTGCTAATGGCCTTCAAATAATCAATAGTTAAAGTCATTACAGGGTTACACACACGGTTAAAATGAGCCGCTGCCCTTCTTAACCCTGTCCTGTCCCTAGACAGATTTTGACTTAAAAATAACCGAATACAAAACACACACAAAACAAAAAACATAAAATATTGTAACGCGAGACGTTCCTGTCCAGTTTCTTGTAGTACTGCACTATTCTCATTGACCTTTGGGGGCAGTGTTCTAGTTTAGCTAGGTAAATAGCCAGGCAGAAAGATGGTTTATTAGGTGTTCTTCCTATATACACACCTCATAATACTAGCAGCGCCTCTGGTCCATGGGCGGCGTTTGGTATAGCAGCTCAGCACTATTTACTTGAATGGGGCTGAGCCGCAATACCAAACACCGCCCATGGAAAAAGTGGCGCTGTTTCTAGAAAAGAAAAGCCTTTTATCTCCATACTTGTACAACCCCTTTAAGCAAACATTAAACCAGGGCTTTACAGCTACCTGTGCCTTATGATGTCCGAAGCAAGAACTACAAAAGAGAAATGTTCACCTGAGACATGCACAACCGTATTGTACACGTCTGATTGTGGTCTAAGTTGTCCTGTCCTCTTCTGTTTCTGGGAAAGCTGGGTGACATTGGCATCAATATTATTCCTTCAGAGGTTGCCATGCAGCTTTTCCAAATCCGGAATGGTAAACCTATCTAGTTATGTAGCGATACATCTATGACCTTATACTGCTGCATAACTATGCACATTTACCATTCAGGATTCTTGGAAAGCTGAGTGAGAAACACTGGTTATATTGATTGGCCATTTGCTGGTGATTTATATTCTAGATGTAATACTATCCTCTGTATATCACATTACATTTCTTCATTTGAAAAATATGTTAAAATTCCGACACGAAATACAATTTTTATCACGTACAGAGGATTTCTGATCTATATCTACGACTCAAAAATTAACCCGTTCTGTGCTATTACTGCCATACCTATAGAAAAAGCGTGCTGCGATAGAGAACTGGATATATGACCTGGTAAGTATTATTCCATATACTGGTACAAGTATAAGTGATAAGCGGTCCCTGGATACATTGTGGCCTCGTAGTGTGACGGCGCCTCCTCATTTTTCCTCTCCTGGAGTTCCCACACAGGAAGAGGGGATGGAATCTTTACCCCATGCCAAGCCTTCTCCAACCCCTCGTAATTCCCTCTATCTCCGGCTGCCATAAATCTACCTTCCACTCACGCACCCTGCCTGAGGGAGGGAACTGGGGAGGAAGAGGGGGGTGAGATTCTGTCAGCCTCAGCTATGTGCTCCAGGCTAGCCAGCTTCATCTTGATATTAACCCCTTCCAACCACATAGGTAGCAGTGTGGATTCTAAAATATGCGATCTGATCAACTAGTGATAAAAATAATAATAATAATGATAAATATATACGGCCTTAATGACCTTAATCTTATTGCCGGCATAAATTCTAAATATTGATTTTCTTCTGCACCTATTACATTCAGACCCCATAGGAGTTCTATGAGAACACTGCCACCTAGTGTCAAAATTCACATGCAATTCATATATAAATAATTGACCTTTAAGTCACATTTCACAGACTTGACAGCTCCCTTTTATTTGTCAGCAGGAATATAGCGAAGGAGAACATGTATACAAGAAATATACATCTGTAGTACAATGGGAGAAATATATTAAGACTGGAGTAAACTAATGTACATCGGCGGAAAAAGCGCCAAATATATTAAGAGGTGCACATCTTTTACTATATTTGGCGCATTTTTAGATGTCTGTGCGCCTTCTATGAGCAGCTGTAGATTTGCGCCAAATCTCACGGCAGCTTCTGGCTTATATTATGATAAATCTGTTGTTCAGGCTTCCGGCCCCTTTGGCTATGCCCCACCCTCTTTTTCTGAAAGTGGCAAGTAAAAGGTTGAAAATTTTAGTGCACTTATGGCGTGCTCCAAAATTTGGGACATATTTTGACAGAAAACTGGTGTAAATCTGTTCCTATATTTTCCGCAATGTTTCTATGTTGCATGGTAAAGACGTCTATTTCAGCACTTTGAATAAACACGTTGGTAAATTACCCAGGAAATAGTGTAACCGATGCTTCAATATGACCAACACCAATTTACCGGCCTACTTAGACTATTTTGTGGAGTTTGTCCCATGGGTAGATTTGCCCCAGTACATTCTTCACCATCATTCGGTCTACTATGAAATGGACGGACTGGACCTCGCTCGGTGAGGAATCTTCACCACATACAATGACAGAGAAAGTTTAGACAGCGATAAGCTCCGCCAGTCTTCAGGATGACGGTCATAAGAGTTTCAGGCTCGTCTTGCTATTGAGTTAGGAGAATAAAATGGTCTGGCAGCCGGCCCCTCCAGGAGCCGCGTAATCCCACCCTGTCAAGTCTACACCAGACAGAAGAAAAACAACCACAGTTTTTGTTTGCCAAATACTGATCCTATAGAAAGCCCCAGGACTCTCCCGCCCCCTTACTGGAATCTGCCGTTATTTACTAGTCCTCTGCCAGCTCCAACGGCAGAAGATCCAGACAATGATCCTTTATCTGGTGATAAACAACCATTGCGTTCCCCTCCTCGAGTCTGGAGCACAGAGAAGGTCTAGCTCCCTTCCAGATGGAAAGTACAGGTCAGAGCCAGATCTAACTCCTCAGACACACTTGGTCCCTTCTCTTCTGCTCTTTCCCCCCACCCAAACATGCTTTCTTCATCTATTCCTCTGACTTCCCTGGAAGACTTCCAGGCCACACAGAGGTTGGGAGGTTTTCCTGGAGTTATGCTGGACAGGAACCATGCAATCCCCACAACTGGCGTGTCTGCAGCTTTCCCCATAATGGGAAGGGTTAGCCAAAGTGCAAGCCCCTTCGCTCACTTGTGTTCCCACAACACTGTCATACTTAATGCAATCCTACTGCCGGGGCTGATCCTACACATCCTTCCAGAGCTATAAGCCTAGTCATCTTTCCAAGGAGTGAGATTAACATCTTAAAACCATCCAATCTCGCTTAGAAACCAACAATCCCTGTGTGACAACAGACACGACATGGGAGGAAAGAAACGGGCAAAAGAGCCAGGAATGACAATTACAGAAAAGCGGAAAATAAACTGTGATTAGGAATCAGCGGATTCATTATCTATCTGAACACTTAAAAGGGATTGTCCAATTTTGTCCTCTTCCAGTTTTGTGGCCGAAGTAAACAACCAGAATATGGGTTCTTGAAATGAGATAAAGTAGTGATAATGGGGCAGACATTTTTCCAAACATTCTTGTAATTTATTCGATTGAAGACTATTATTCAGTCCCACGCTAGCCTGCAATGGCAGAAAAAAAGGATTTTTTCCCTCTAAGGAATATGCCTCCAGGGTTCATAGTAAAAATTGGCAAAGGCCAAGGATACAGCAATATTTTGCTACTGTAACGTTTATCTCCAGTACTTCAGGATTCCTACAAAGCCCATTTATCACCTTTTCAGTGATAGTAAATGTTAGATCACTGGGGGCCCCACCGATCACTAGGACAAGGGAACCCCGAGTCCCCCGTTCTTCTGTACCAGCAGGGTCGCAGTGAGGAGCGGGTTTGTGCATTGAAATTGGATACAACCCTATGTTGTAAGAATGCTTGGCACCCCCATCATCTATCCTGTATATAGGTGATAAATGTGGTTTGTGTGAAAACCCCTTTTAGTACGAATCATGACATACTGGAGATATACTTTTCAGTAGCAAAATATGGCTGTGTTCTTGGCCTGTCCAATGTTCCCTTTGAGAACTGGATGTATATTCCTCACAGGGCTCAGTGATATCTGTGGTTTGTGGAAAAACTCTACAAAGACCAGATTATGCCTCATACGCGCGGCCGTATTATGGATCTGTGTTGTACACATCTGTAATATGGCACCCATAACTCGCTGCGGGACCATGCTGTAACCTCTGTGGGCCTCGGATTGTACGTGGAGGTTTATTCTGACTGACTCATAAGGAATTTGTAGAGGTGGAGGGCATGGCCGTATTATGGTGGTATTCTCTCCTAGTTGCAATGCCTCTAAGGGAGAATATGGTGTCTCCACAAAGGGTGAGTGCACATGGCAATGCGCGTACATTTTACATTTGACTTACTGTTTATTTTAAGAACTTTCATTTCTATCTCGAACCTGCTCGGATGACCTAAATCCTGTGACGTGCGCGCTAGCGGTGCTGCTGAGTGAGACACCTATATGTAGAAGTTTGCACAATCCCACTCTTGGTGTGCCGTGCGTCAGGGCTGTTGTACTTGCCCACACACTATTTCTTATTACTCACTTTCACACAGAACTAACCTTTCAATCTGTAATGTTATTTAGCCAGCGCAGGGTCCCACAATACGGGATGAGCTGCGATCAGGAAATGAGCCTAAACTGGTGCTCGCCTACTATTCAACAACTTTTATTTTAGATATTACGTGAGACAAAAGCCAAGAGCACAAAATCTGTTCGAGACGTAGATTGGAACAAAACACTAATAAGGATTCATGTTGTTTGCGCTAATGCCAGTGTCCCGGGATTGATGCTCTATAATAAAAGGACGTATTACACGAGCCAATTATCGGGCAAACGAGCGTTCATATGAGCAGACCAATAATCAGCCGATGAACGAGCAAACTCAGGTCATGTAAGAGGACCCTGAGGATGTATGTGCCCCTGAGCTCTGATATTGCAATATGATGGGGGATTTGTTGACATTAAAGTTGATATTAAATGCAATATAGACATGTATATACAGGAACGGTGCTAGAGTGGGTGGTGCAGGGTGCGAACAAGCCAGTCTACCTCGGCCAGGGTATTGAAATAGAGGGCTAGGGCAGCAAACTGAATCTTTGACATAGGTGAAGGAACTCCTCGCTACAACTATCACAATATACGTAATATGTCTATAAACACCGCCTCCCTTCCTCAATTCCCTGCAGCCGTGGTCCCAGAGATCAGCACTGCGGGACTACATTTTAACAAAAAAGTCCATTGGTGTTTTCGAACCCAACCAACGCCATTTTATATCAGCCTTACTCATGACCATATAAAGCTACAGAACCTTTTCTCATCGCCAGTAGCAGCAAGTGGGTAAAGAAAACAAAAAGTTCATAACTCAATAATAAAACATCTCGATAAGGAAACAATATATGATGAACACTTTATATTCCACAGCGCATTATGACGCCATACAGGTCCCTATACATGGTCCCATCAGCATCGGGGATACTCTACCTGTCAGTGAAGTGGGAGGTGTCCCGATGTTGTGGCAGGCCTTGCTTCCTCCTCTGGCTGGAGGAGTTACTGGAGGTGGGCATGTGAGCTTCCATTGCTCCTGAGTTTCGCACCACAGCAGCTGCCACTTCTTGTCGTGCCCGGAGCAGATCTGCCAAAAGAAGAGCGGAAACTGTGTCAAGCTGAAACACCCTGGAGTGCTGCAAACTACTCTCAAGTCGTCTCCTGACGGAGATATCCTGAGCAATCCATCCTCCTTCCTTCTCCTCTTTCCTCACTCATCCCAGTGTGTGGGAGAATTACCTGGCTGCTCGCAGAGATCATCCGGCTCCTTATCACTCTCTCTCTCCATCTCTTGACCTCTTTTGTTCAGTTCTCTATCTTTCCTTCTTTAGCGGTTTCTTTCTCCCCTTTCCTTTCCCTCTCAGAACTAAACAATCAAAACCACATGTTTTTCTACCATTGGAACTAGTCATGCCTTTAACTTGAAAACATACGCAACTAACTGAGTCACCCCCGGGGTGGGGGGTTGTGAGAGGGGCGGTGGGATGGACCAAGTTCCTCTTCCCAGATGAAAATAAGGCCGTTATTTTTCCAGAAAATGTTGTGCTCTTTAGATTTACTATCATGTAAGGATAGAACGGGAAATAATAATCTATATCAAGAAGTAAAAATATGTCTTCAGAGTCTTGTTGGTTAGAAACGACTGGCAACTTTTTATTTTTAAATCCGTATACAGAAAGTTATTTTCCATCCAGAGCCCCGATACAAAGCACCCCGAGTTCACGACCCTCGACTGAGTTTGTAAGAATTACTGCTTATTTTTAGTATCATATCCGAGTTTTGGCAATGGTAAAAATGTGTGATGCAATGGAATAAAAGCGATTTTCCAGGCACAACAGCCTCAACAATGTGGATAAAACCTGCGGTGTATCAGAAACTGGACAATTAAAGGGGCTGTCCAGTTTCAGAAAATAAGTTATAATTTTTTGTACGATTAAAACTATGTTCACAGATTCACGGCATAAAAACACACAGCGTGTCCACCCTGGGAGCCGCATGGAATTCCAGCCGAAAAACTGTACTCAATTGTGTGGAAAACGTGAACTGTGTGTCAGATTGTCCGCTGCAGAAAATTTCACATAGAGAAAAAAAAAAAGCTTTATGCTTACGTAGCCCTGGCAACACGTCCCTCTGCCGCCCTGCAGGCCGGCCTCCTGGGACGACGTTTCATCCCATGTGTCACATGGGATAAAACGTCATCACAGGAGGCCGGCCTGTACGAAGAAGAACAGAATTTTGGGTAAGTATAAGATTTTATTTTTTTCGGAGTTGTGATTTTTGCAGCGAAATCGCAGCTTTTCCTCCACAAAAATCGCAACATCTGCTATCTGTTGAGGGTTTTACCTCCCCATTTAATTCAATGGGTAAAACCGCAACAAAAAAGCAGCAATTACCCAAATATAATTGACATGCTGTGGATTCAATTTCTGCAGGTCAATTTCTGAGCAGTTTTTCAGCTTATCATTTATTCAGATCTCATCCACTCTGCTGCTACTGTGTTATGCTGCGGATTTTCCGCAATAAAATCTGCAGTATTTATGCTACTTGTGAACTTACCCTAAGGCCTCATTTACACGAGCGTGTGCGTTTTGCGCTCGCGAAAAACGCAGCGTTTTACGTGCGCAAAAGGCACTTGACAGCTCCGTGTGTCATCCGTGTATGATGAGCGGCTGCGTGATTTTCGCGCAGCCGCCATCATAGAGATGAGGCTAGTCGACGTCAGTCACTGTCCATGGTGCTGAAAGAGTTAACTGATTGGCAGTAACTCTTTCAGCACCCTCGACAGTGCATTCCGATCACCATATCGAGTAACCTGTTTAAAAAAAAAGAGGTTCGTACTTACCGAGAACTTCCCGGCCGTTGCCTTGGTGACGCGTCCTTGGTGACGCGCCTCTCTTGACATCTGGCCCCACCTCCCTGGATGACGCAGCAGTCCATGTGACCGCTGCAGCCTGTGCTTGGCTTGTGATTGGCTGTCACTTGGACTGAATTGTAATCCCGGGAGGTCAGACTGGAGGAAGAAGCCGGGAGTTATCGGTAAGTCAGATTTTTTTTTTTTTTTACACGTTCACGTATATTGGAATCGGAAGTCACTGTCCAGGGTGCTGAAACAGTTTAACTCTTTCAGCACCCTGCACAGTGACTGTCTCCTGCCGGGTTCGGTCAAAACGAGTTCGGCCGAACCCGGTAAAGTTCGGTTCGCTCATATCTAAGACACTCCGTTCGGATGTTTGTAAACAGAAAAGCACGTGGTGCTTTTCTGTTTACATTCAGTTTGACAGCTCTTGCGCGAATCACGCAGTTCGCACGGAAGTGCTTCCGTGCGACCTTCGTGGTTTTAACGCACCCATTGACTTTAATGGGTGCGTGATGCGCGAAAAACGCACGATTATAGAACATGTCGTGAGTTTTACGCAACGCACTCGCGCTGCGCAAAATTCACGCATCGTCTGCACTGCCCCATAGAGTAATATAGGTGCGTACGACACGCGTGAAAAGCACGCGCGTCGCACGCGCGTATATTACGCTCGTGTAAATGAGGCCTAAAAGTTGTACAATTTTCAAATATACTTTCTGTATTAATTCCTTACAGTTTTAATGATCCCTGCTATTCGGTAGGAACATTCATTGTTTACTTCCAATGGATAAAATTCTGTCCATGGTCATGTGATGGACACACAGGTGCTGGGATAGTTACAGGGTCATGTGATGGACACACAGGTGCTAGGATTATTACAATACACAGCTCTGATACACATACTATAACGAGCCGTGCACTTGTGTGTCCATCACATGACCCTGTAACGATCCCAGCACCTGTGTGTCCATCACATGACCATGTACAGAATTTTATCCACTGTAAATAAACAATGAACGTTCCTACCGAATAGCAGGGATCATCAAACTGTAAGGAATTAATACAGAAAGTAGATTTGAAAATTGTATAACTTTTAATTAAACAAAAAAAATAACATTAAATTTGCTAAAACTGGACAACCCCTTTAAATATTACAGTCACCTACTGTATTTGTGATCATGTAATTCTCAATTGCTTATAAACCGAGTCAGATGGCCATAAATGTATTCCAAAACAAGTGATCGTACATCTAACAATGCTAGAAGTCATTCAGGATACTACAAATTAATTTGCACTGACAAAATAGTGACGTTCATAATACACATTTATGGCAGATCTGTCACTAAACCAATGGGAAGTACATAGAGTCCTCATCTATGGCACAGCCCATCCTGGACTATGTGTAATAATGACAATGGATGATCATTAGAAGTATAGATGGCGCAGACACAATTAACGCTGCTTGGTTAATTGCCTTCTTTGGGGTGCAGATCATGTTGCCTGGAGGTAGCGCTTTAAGTTGGGCTACGTCTGCCTGCCACAGATCCTGCAGTCTGAAGCTCGAGGTTACCAACTGTGTAGCTGGATCCTGAGCAAACTGTGAGATGCACTGTGTAGATGAGATATGGCAGTTCAGCCTGGGGGGCTTCCCAGCTGCAGTGCTTGGCAGTCACGGGGGTGTCATAGCCTGTCAGAGCTGGCGGCTTGAGGAACGCAAGCTACGGAGATAGGAGGGGGTATCTGCAAATGTAAAAGAAGTCGGAATAGTCTGCAAGCTAAAATTGCCTGACCACCAAGAGATAATAATCAAATTTACATTTGGATGTTACAGAATCGTAAAAAAAAAAACAAAAAAAAAAACAAAAAAAAAAACCCACATCCCTTTTATAGCAACTGCCACAAAATATCTACTGAAAATGTACTCCGATGCCTGCGAAGCAGTCCTCGTGACAGGACCCCCTTTGTTGAATTGTCTTTGATAACTTAAAGGAGCATTAACCCTAAAAGCCCATATAAAAGCAGTTTTTCCAGTTCTTTTAGGGGGCAGCTTCCAAATGCTCATGTAAATGGCTAAGGAGCATTAAAAAAAAGGATGCAGGGTACAAAATGCTCAAAACATGTAATAAAGCTGTGATCATGGGGGCAGACATAATTCTGGACTTTCTTCCAGTAATCCTATTGGCAGCCTCTCTCCGCCTGAAATGGCTGATAACAGAGAACGACAGATTGCATTCAACTGCACTGCAATTTTGGATAAAGCATTAAGTTAATGTCCCTTTAAAAGTATGTCCCTCTTACCAGAACAAGTCTCCTATTCTCTTCAGTGTGACCTGCAAACAACTATCAACCACAGCTTCCCCTGTCAGAGCAGACTGGCAAGGTGGTCAACGGGGGCACAGCCGAGTGCCAGAAAGAAACTGTGCACAGGAAAGATGACAAGGAGGAAGGCGCTGCGGGAAGGATGTGGTGCCACATCATGAAAGATAACAGTGCGCTGGACGAAAATACTACAACATGAGAAACACCGCTGGTGTTAGACACTGTAGGTAATGTATGGGATCAGGTAGGACTATCCGGATAGATAAAGAGGAGGTATTCGTGTTTACGAAATTCTATAAACGTCAAAATATTCAAGGAGCATGTGCTACAAAAAGTAGGAAAATTAATCAAATTCAACGGGGAAATTGCTACATTACCAAACAGTATAGATCTGTATATTATTAACATTAATCCTTTTCTGTACTATCGGATGCTTGATATTAAGAATTTGACTGTACTTAATAAAAAATAAAACACTATTAAATACAAATCCACCTCTGTCCTCTTCTATTCATCTGCTTTTTTTTTATATCGGTTTCTCGGAGAGGTGTACCAAGATGGCCGCTATTACAACTCCCATAGGAGTTATCATTCAGCTTTACTGAAGTCCTGAACAGCACATCTGCCGAAAAGAATGATAGGGAGGGAAATGCCGCACAGCATAACTAGGCTAATTTTGTCCTTGTGGGAAACCATATTGGATGTCATGCAGCTTTCCCAGACATAGATGTATAGGTTTACCAGTAGGTAATGAATTTTACACAGCAGAACATAATTTTTTAATGTGCAATACTTTTCTCTATTGTAAATCAATGGACATGATTAAATGCGTCTGAAAATAAAATCCTTGCAGCGTCCCTGTAACTCCTGTTGACATGTCGCTTAACTCAGTGACAGGCCCGGACGTGAAGCCCTGACTCCGTCCCCCACTGCCTCTATGAATGTGCAGAAGGCAGGCCGCTTCTCTGACAGCTGGAAACATCACATGGAGTGACACTTTAAGCCCAGGAGGCTGCGTGTAAAGCCAGGATCAGAAGGCAGGATTAATATTAGACAGGAGAAAGCAGAGATAAAAATCTTCCTGGATCTGCATTTGTATCACGATTGCGGAGAAGAGAGACCAGAGGCCACGCTTCAAATATTGCCTCACCCTATATAGTGATTTATGAGTGCACTCAACTATAACACATAGGCCTTGGAAAAGCAATTTTAACTATAGATATCTCCTAGTAGTCACTATATACAGGTTTGTATTAAAATCCACTCAGTCCCTATACAAAATGTCGCCAGCCTTTCTATCATCTGACACAATATGTGTGAGAATGGCGTTTATGAAACGTGCCTCAGAGATATATATAACCTCATTTACATGTTGCAGAAAAACCTGTGCAGTATTAAGTTCATGGTGCAGATTTTTAATGTATGGGGTGAAGTCCGCAGCGAATCATATGCGAAAATTGCTGTCAAATCGTTGTGGCAAAATCGGTCATCAACATTTTAAAATGAGGATTGTCTGAAATTGCTGAAATAGTCAATTTTGTCCGATTTTCATGTTATGTGTATGGACAGCTTTACTTTCCGGAGGTCCCACCATGTATAGAATAGAGGGTCAGGGGTTCTCTCTCCAATTACTACATGATAATTCAAGTTAACCATAATGTGCCCTGTCCTCTGTATAATGAAATACTCGCTCTTCTGGATCCTATAATATCTAACAGGGGGAAATTTATTTATACAGGGGACGCAAGTAAAAGCAGTGACCTTCTATAGATCCAGACACAAAAAGAAATATATCAAAGTAGCAGCTGCAATAAGGATTACAGTGAGTAAATGATGCGGACAGTAAAAACCCTCTATTTCTTCCCTGTAGTGAACATGTGTTTATTTCTTTTATGGTATATGGGTTTATGTCACCTGCACAGCGCACTAAAACTTCACTTCACTTTTCTTCTACAGTTTGTTTATGCAAATCTGTCCACTAGGGGGCACTGACACTGTAAAATATTCCATTTTAAAATCAAAAGAAAAGTCAATGATATATTTACCTTTCAGATATTACTTATTACTCTTTATAGGACTAAAAACAAGAATTTAAACATATGCATTTTATTTACCTATATTATATATGTTACAAAGGAAATGATTTCCCTATATTATATGTATTAGGAAATATATAATGTCAGGCCCCCCTGTAATACTGATGAAGTGCGCTGGTTTCAAGCCCTTATCGGGGAATCAGTTACTATCTGAGGATGTAAATCCCTTCCCCCACCCTCAGGCTGGTACATTTTAATAAATCAAGGCCACCCCTTGACTCTCCGTCACGATTGAGAGTAATGATTTTAATAAATCAAAGCCCTAACGGGTTAGTCGAGCTGTGGCCTTGATTTATTAAAATCTTGGCTCTGAATCTCAGCCTCATCCATGTAAAAACAGCTGTTGTTACTTTAAGAGACCGTTTCTTCACCAATATCGCTGCAGCCTATGGATACGCTTCATAGTATAACAAATCCATATATAAAGTAAAAGAAGCTGATTTGTGGTTGTACATTTCAGGTCCTATTAAAACTATATTAATCAAATTAAGTGTATTGGTCATAGTATGGGTTGAATTTCCCCATTCTTACCACTGTGGGTAGGGACTGCCATGGTGTTGGCCAGTTGGTACAGCCGCTGCTGCTGCTCCTCAAAGCCGCCATGCTCATTAAGTGCTGACATCATACGTCTGTAGTGCTCCTCGGGGGTCATTTGAGCCAATGGCTCCTCCAGTAAAGGAGTCTGAGAGTTTTCTGTGGAAGAAAAAATTTTGACTTAGAAACTTTTTTGTCCATAAAATATCAAATGCAACATGTTCCAAGGATGCGAGGTAGTTGGAAACTACGTCAGATACAAAACCCTTGATGACCTGGTCCAAGACCTTTTATAATGAGTGTGTCATGTATAAAAACTATTGTAGACAAGAACTGGAGGCATTGCTCATAGCAACCAATAAAATGTAATCTTTTACTTCTTTAAAGGGGCGTAGCGAGGAAATTGCAATATTGCATCCTATGTATCACCTCATACCGCCATCTGCACCAAAATAACCGGCATACACGTAGGACAGGCATGCTAACCACTCTACTGACCTATAACCTGAAGAATTCAACACAATATCTGAAGTTCATAATGAAGATGCTCGATAACCAGACAGTGCACTTCATTTTAGAACATCAATAAAAAGTTAAAAAGTTAGTTTGTTCAGCTACACCCATAAGATGACTCCATAATCCTCTGATAAGGGGGCCAAGAGGAGTCAGAAAGTCTGACGACCAATAAGAAGTCTAAAGAGGGCGATCATGATGGTTCCTTATAGATGTACCGAGTCTTTCAGGCTCCATAAAAGATGATTACATAGTATGAAAATCATAGGCAGTCCATGGGACTATAGAACAGGGCTGGGCTAATGCAGTAAGTCAGGTAGCCAATGTACCGAAACATTCGTTGGTGGTGCCTAACTTTTTGTTTTTAATTGATCTCTATGTAAGCTTTTATTGTCTGGCTACTAGAATAGAATAAAAAACAGGCTCCTGGTTTGGTCTAACTGGTTCCTAAAATCTAATTATTGATAATATGTCCACCCCTGATACAGAACATAACACAATATTCTCAAGCTTCACACCTGCACCAGACTCCTCATTTTGTAAGGGCCCAATAACGTTGCTGCACACCTGGGTACATAGACTAATCAAAAACGCCTCTCCAGACGCCCGGCGTGTATATTTATAGTATTCCGTCACCTGCACGCGCTCTACTCTGTGACCTTTCTGGAAATAGGCAGAGCCAGCCTTGGGGGGAAAGGAAACGCAATTACATTCATAAAGACGGGAGCGTGACTCTTCCAGGGCACAAAACAAACAAAAGAGAGACTACTACTCCAAATGTAGTGTGGGAGACTTTCTACAAGGACTGCGCAATGAATAGAAACAAGTGAGACTGGAGGCCACAATGTTCATTGCCGCCATAAAGTGATCCAGCTACTGGGAAAGGAAATAGACAAGAAAGCAGAAACAATTTTGGCCAATTTCATTTCAAGATGAACTTTCTGCTATTGAGCTAATGTTTACTGGCAATCCCTGGCATCACTAAACATGGTCATTGAGATGTCTTATCAATACCAATGGGTTCTGAGACATCTCCTGCTCTACGACCACCAACTAAGGGGCATGGGATGAAATGGCTCGTACCAGCTCCCAATATACAGCTTCGAAATATACAATTGGGCTGGGGGGTATATACTCTCCCTGGCATCCAGCTGAAAGTAAGTCCATTTCCTGATACTTATTGATACCCTATTGTGGTGTCTGGAATTAGGAGGAATTAGTAGGACTTGTGTGGAGTGGCAGGAAACGCCATTATACTGGCAAAGGTATCAGAATAATTCAATATGGTCTGATAATCCGAAAACGGTCTGTTCCTACAGGTCCTGCAGCTAGTGGCCCCAAAAAAGTTTTCCATAGCTGCCCCCACGCTGTATAATGCCCCCACAGCTGCCCCCAATAGTACCTGTTAAAAATAATAATATACATACTCACCAAACCCTGTTCCAAGAACGAGCAGAAGAGATCACTCTGCTCCTCTGGCGCTATGACATGACTGCCTCATGTCCAGCAATATATAGTGAATGGTAGAGCCGGGACCTTACATCCCCCTGATCTACCATTGGATTCAACTGTATCTGCGTACTGAAGATGCAGATACAGTTTAAACCGGGAAAAAATAATTGATAAAACCAAAATAATCTCAGAGATGGGTGAGGTGATCAGTGCTAATTAAGTCTTATTTAGGGACATTACATGACACAGGGATCTGGGATGCGCCAAGAGGTTTACAAATTGACACCATAATCTGCTCATACTTCTGGATTAGAAAAAAAAAGAGAAAACGCCAAGACGTGGGTCTTTAATTACCAAGTAGGCCAGACAAAACCTGATCTAGAGCTTTAACTGCACTCAGCCCTCACTAATACCAAGATCACTGCAGCTTTCCTGTGTCTGCTCTGGTCATTACCGGCTAATATGGCCGAAGATTGGACATTGATCCAGCCAAATCTCCAAGAGGCACCAGAAAGGCAATGGACGGACCAGACAGCAGCATCTGTCTGTCTGTCTTCTCCTCTGACTCACAAGGAGAACAATTATCTGGTGACTGAAGAAGCTTCAGCTTTCACATCCAGTCGATTAACAAGTGCAGCGCTGTCTTCCGGGCAGCTGGAAGGGTTGAATAGGTCGTGGAGTGGAAGGACAGCCAAATTACTTATCTTATAGTATGTTACGGAGTGCTGGAGACCTCTCCAAGGGAATCCTTTTATAGCCACTAAGGACTATATAACATGGCATTTTCCCCCTAACCTAAAATTAAAAAAACACCTGGAAATGCATGTGCCTGAACGTCTTTTAATACTCTATTCATCCATGTCCGATTTGTGCAGATTATACTTTGCTTTTCTCTTAATAATCTGACTGTGTCAGTCTTTACTGCAGTTATAGCATTCTATTCAAATCGTCAAGAAGATCAGAATAAAACAGTAGACTTGAATTCTGGGAGAACACAAAATAAAGTAAGTTTAAATAGCAAGATGCGTATTTTTTTTTAAAGCATGTGATGTGTATCTGTAATGCATTGAATATCCCTTTACTGGAAATCTTATTCCCCAAAGGAATGGCCTAGTTTGAACTGAATGACTAATGCAGGTTGGACAAATCCCAGGAGCCGGGTCGCCTGTGCTCCTAAAAGTTTCCCAGTGGAGCCTAACTTTTTTGCGTTGTTGGCTCTTAATGTGTATAAAAGTTCTTACTGCCTGGCAACGAAAAAAAAAAGCTTTTGGCTCCCGGAGTGGTATAACTGGCTTCTAAAGTCAATAGTAATGTGTCCCTGGACTAATGGTCAGTGGTTTAAATAATTCAATTTGTCACATGACCTCTTAAAATGCAATCTATATTGGGAAGATAGAGATAGAAAAGTATCAAAATGGCAATGCAACTTCAATGTAAATGTAGCAGAGTTGAATCTGTCATATTCGCTTGCACTGCATCATTTCAAAGTCTCTGAATTGAGATATTGCTGTAGGTTCTACCTGCAAATGCAGCCACTCGATAAAGGTCTGGCAGTAAATGGGTTAACGTCAAAAATTTCAAGGCCACCAACTGGGTTCATTGTGCCAGGGCTGTCTTATAATGAGAAAGATTCAAGGAGACCTCAAAACAAAGGAAGGAATCTACAGAGACTCCAAAAATAAAAACACTAATTATTTCTGATTAATTTTGTTTGGTAGCGTGAACAGAAGCTTAGAGAATTAATTGCTATGTTTTTTTCATCTACATTTTTTCCCTGCTCTGAGCGCAGTGTAATTAACCACTGTGAGGTCTTAGGCGAGCGTGCGTTTCCGCGAATTCTAACTCCATGGTTCAAGGAAAAAATTTTAAATCACGCAAATACATGACTGTGATAGACAGGAATAACTGGGGGTTACACCTTAGTACATTATGAGTTGGATGGGTATGGGTAGATATATTGAGATATTATGGTACTTGTAGTTCCACAATAACTCATGCTACAAAGTCTTCTCTAGACTACCTGTAGAAGGCTCTGTTCACACTACTATCATAGCTTTCATTCTTAAAGGAGCCATGACAAGTATGATGGATCAATTCAACTTATAATAGGCTCTGTCAGGTTTCTGCTGGTTTGACGGAAAGAATAGAGGTGCAGACTATGCCATTCTTGTCATAAACACCCAAACCCCAAAATAAAGGATCAGACGGACTAAAAGTTAGAGAAATAACTTAACAGTTAAAAAAAATAGCGCACACATTATATATATAGGTGTATAGCAATCCAAAACGTTTATACACGGCATACACCCCAAAGATTGATCACAAGGATGAAATAAAATGTTTGCCTTTCTAGAAACTAGCATAGAAAGCTAGAAATGTATTAATTAAGTATTTGTGGATCGTGTTTAAAAAAAATATAAAAAGTAATTCACTTAAATGTTAGAAATTTGGAGTCGTAAATTGGCCATAGCCATAAAAACGAAGGAACACGTCCCAGTTTTTGCAAAATAGTGAACTCTCCAAAAAATATTAAAAAATTATAATTTTGAATATGGAAATGTAATTTATTTACTGATTTTCTATTAACCAGACAAAAAAAATAAAAAATAGCAATAGGTCCCAAATACGATTTACAAACTTCAATTTGGTCCCAGGCCAAGGAAAGTTACATGCATGGATCAATATGAAGATCACAAGAACAAAAGTTAAAATAAAATGTTAAAAAAGTAAAATAGGATTGCGGGGTAGGAATCGCTAGTGAGATTTCACACATAGACCCCCACACATTCAGACTGCAGCAGCTGCCAAGAGCACTTTCAATGTGACACTGCTCCTCCTCATCCAGTGTCTTGTTGGCAGCTCGGACTGGATTGGATCATGGCTTATTGTCTGGGCTGACATCATGTAAAGTTTTAGCCGCCTCATTAACACCCATCTGCATGCAGAGCAAATCATTAGGGCGCAGCGGAGTGATGTCCCTGATAGCAATGAAAGGGTGGGCTAATGAGGCATTTTTATCCACTCGGTAGCCCTTCTCCTCCTCCCTCCTCTTACACTTTGACACTCCGTAAACACATCACCTTGACAACTCTCCCTCCCTCCATCCACGCCCCTCCACAAGCTTACAGCGCCCCCCTCGCCCCCACCCCATTTGCAATCAGCGCTTTAAGAAAGAGCACGGAGTGCCACTTACCCTTCGGAGACTCGCTTCTGGCTTTCTTGCTTTCCAGTGGGCACTCGCTGTTACTATTGGGAGAGCATTCTCGCTTCTTGCCTAAAAAGTCATCTAGAATAAAAAGAAAAAAAAAAAGAATGTCAAATAAAGTCCAATAAATATACAAAACAAAATGATCTTTTACATGGTTGGGACAAAACGTCTACGGGTTTAGCCAGGGTGGACACCAAGGGGTTAAGGAAACAGGGAATAAAAAGACATAAAAGAAAAAGAAAATAATCCCACAAAAACGCAACAAACGATCAACCCACTGCTAGGGAACCTACTAAGATAACCGTGATTTCCGCTACCCCCTGTGTAGTACATCAGCCTGTGCTCACCCAGGGAGGGAATCAATGAAATGATTTGGAGTCATAAAAAATATTAAATGCAGGTTATTCTTACTGAGATTCATCATCTGTCCCCTGTGTGTTTCCTGATGCTGAACAACTACAAAGAAGCCGGAGATTCTCCTCAACCTCTTCCCAAATGCTTCTATAACAGCCCTCAGCTGCCTGGTCTAAGTATTCCCTGTGCTCCCTGCCTATCTCCTCGTCTCCTTGGCTGTCTCTCTGCCTTGGCAACTGTCTCGCCTCCTCTGCCTGCCTGTCTCTTCCACTTCTCTGCTTGCGGATGCTACGGAAACGTCTTTTGCATTAGTGAAGCTCCGCGAGCCAACGCAAATATCTAATATACAATTACAGCGTCCCCCTGCACAGATTTCCAATCAATACCCTCCTATTATGTGGCTGGGGGAGGCTGGGAGCCTGATACTGCTGCACACGGCAGGAAGGAAGAGGCAGGCTGTCATTGGAAGCTTCAAATTCTCATCTATCAAGAGCTTGTTATAGAATAGATGCAGCATCTTACAGGAACACGCTGCCGTCAGCGAGAGGGCTTGCTGTGCATAAGCGGGGTACGGTGCCCGCCAATTACAACGTGTTCCTGTGTCTGCGTAAACCAAGACGTGTTTGTCACAATTACTAGATTTATGCCAATTGTATTTCGGGTCACGTAAAAAAAAATTAACTCTATATGCACGATACTCCATAGTGATTTGGGTTTTATCGACGATACCTAGGTCATTTTTGACTACCCAACACCTTAGAGCTACTACTGATGCATTAAAATGTCCCATTCATAGTGTCATAGAACTACAACTACCATCACCAGCGGATGCTTGAAGTTATAAGTTTATAAAAAATAAAAAAAACAGCTGGCAAGCTATATTTGGCCACGTCTACTGCGTGCGTCTCATAAAGTTCTATTGCGGCAGAAAGGGCAGACAAACAAGCCCAGGCAAAGTTTGTACAAAGTCACAGACAGTGTGCTCGGTCACGAATTCTGCAAACACAAACACTGGCAAACCGCCATTCAACCTTCAGCGTGTGCTCCTGCCAGGGACGTTACAGACAAGGAAGGGCAGGAACCTACAGGCTTGAAGAGTGAGCCAGAAGCTACCCACACACCGTCAACGACCGCTCCTGACAAACAAACAGAGACCGTTCCCGCACTCTCCACCATCAGAGCCCAATACTGGTTCTGCCGCTACAGAAGAACGTTATCAATCTGAGCAACGTCTGCGACATATTCTTAGACATTGCACGGCTCATGATGAATGCCTCGAATACTAAAGACTGTTCTAAAATAGGCACAAGATCATAAAAACACAGTACAACTATGAATGGCGGCAATATTTTCCAGGCCACACACACACATAAGAATGATGTCAATGGGAACATTTCTTATATGTGGAGACTGGGGGAGGTCACGCGAAATGACCGGTCACCAGTGAGTTCACTGTGAGTCCAAAGACAAAGCACGACGCTCCTTGGCCCCAGTACACACTATATATCCATAGGACCCACACTACAAAGGATGGATTAATTTGTGTAGCAGGATAGCCCCTTCTAGTGTAACTGCTTCATTGTGCTACTATAATGTGAAGTCTTTGAATCTCAGCATGGCCCATTTGTAGAGCTACTCTTCTAAAAGGAAGAGTTTGCATACTTGGTTCTCAAGTGGGCTGTCATGTGGTTGCTTCTACCTCAGTGAAGGAGTGCTTTCTTTTTTTGTAATAATTCAAGCAGACACATAAGAGTGACTACAATTCTGATAGATATAGAGGAGGGAGGGGGAGCAGAAATAGGTTGTTTCTACTTCTATGCAGACTGGGTGACCAGGTGACCAAATAAGCTCTCCACAGCCTCCAAAATGGCAGACTAAGTTATTGGAGACATTTTTGGTATGCAGAGCCAAAATATCAGAGAAAGCAGCCAATCATGTCAGTAGGAACCAGTGACATGGTTTAGCCATGTATGTACAATGGAAACCGAACAATCTATACATATTCCGAACTTGACTGTGTAATTGGTCTTTAGTGCAGAGGTAAGCTGGCTGAATTGTTTTATATACTGGTTTAGTTCTCCAGTACTCACTAGCCCAAAGATAATGGGTTAACTAATATGATTTCAGTCTATATGTATTTTTGCATTTACTGTACATAAGAGCTATACACACCTGGATGTGCGCACATTCTCGTTTTGTGCTCAGGATCTAGTCTCCTAACAGCTTGTGTTTATTGGCTTGCAGTAGAGCAGATGTGTGTGGGATCGGGGTAGGTTCTGGCTCCGCTATGAGAAGCACTGTCCCAGATCTCCAGAATGATTTACTGAATTGGCCCTTGCTCTGCCACATGAGTATTTTTTGGAGGAAAGCAACGAAGGATTAGAGGGCAGTTAATATTTCGCACTTACTCACAACATTACTCAATGTTACCGAAGAATAAAAAGTCACTGATGGAGAGAGGTGGTAAAAGGATATGGATACTGAAGGTCAATTGTGATGTCAATTCATCCGATCTGATGACCCACAAGGCCAACATGATACTGTGATACTTTCTCTTGAACCTTGGATCAATAGACAGAATTAGTCTTCTAATGTCCGACCTAAAAAGTCCCGTCCCCCCCTTCCCCTCAAAAAAGTAAGCTCTTGAGTCCTCTTCTGTCATGTTGTTAACAATTCTATGCAACCACTAATCGGTTTCTGGTGCCAACCACAGGGGCAGTCTGCCAGCTTTACCACACTTCTTAATGGTCGATCTGCCTAGTTACTCAGCGATACATGTCCTGATTCCGTATTAATGCATAACTAGTCAGATTTGCCATTCAGGATACTTAGGAAGCTTGGTGTTAATCACGTGGAAGATTTCATTGTGGTCATATTGCTGGTCACTCAGCTTTCCCAGAAACAGATATGACTATATTGCTAAATAGAAAATGAACAACTCAAAGATATATTTACTGGTGACTTTATAATTTTTTAATTTTAGAGGGAATTGCTCTTTAAGCAAAAAAGTAAATGGTCTTTTTTCTCCCCCTTCATTAAATATATAGCATAGTTCCCTACGCTTAATCCTCACCCATAAGTGCTGCGTTCCGTCCACAGATGAATAATGCTTACACTGAACCCTATGAGAAGCTGTTGTGCAGCCACGCTCTGTGTTTGTTACTGCGTAAGCCTTATGGCTGCCTGCGAGATAAGCCAAAGGTTGGTGCACAGATTGCAGATTTGGGAAAGCGTTCAATTAGGGATAAACCTCTCCAAGGGATGCGCCTACTCCAGACTTGGATTTAAATTTCGAGAAATTGGTTCTTGCCATTTAAAAAGCCATTTATGCAGCACCTCAGATTTTCTTTTTTATATTATTTTTCTAACCCTTAAAGCGTACCTAACTTTTTAGGTGACTTTTCAGAATAAGCTGTCATTTGTATGTACATGAGGAATAACAATAATTCTGGCCATTATATGACTTGTAGTCTGCATTATTTAGCAATTTTCCCCTCTGCAGGCGCTCTCTCTAATTCTCAGTAATCTCTGAGCTAGTGGGCAGAGTCTAACTGCTATCATGTCTTCTATAGCTGAGAATCCAGCACTGGATGATATAGAAATCTTACCAGCAGCCTATGTCTTTCTCTCTACTCTTGCTCACTCCCCTGCACCCCCTCCATAGACTTGTATGCAGTGTGTCTGTTGCTGACTCACGCTGTCCCTGCTCCCCTTCCCCTCTACATAAACTTGTATAGGCAGGGAGTGGTCACCCCCACCTTCTGCAGCTTGTGAATTCTGCTCCGTAACCAGGGACGAACTTTGCTTGACAACGGGGGGTGGACAGCAGATTACAGGAAGGGAGACACCTAGTGGCAGTAACTTCACACAGAATTTGAATGGATAAAACAACTACATTTTAACAGTAAGTAAATTACAAAGTTGTTCTATATCAGGTATACTATTAGATTAGCAGAAATTGTTTGAAAAGTTAGTGTCCATTTAAGAAAAAATATAATAGCAATATCACTTCTTTAAACTGCAGGTATAAAAATCTAGAAGTGCCATCAAACAAGAGTTGATAGTCTGTCTGGACCCCTTCTGTACAGCATGAAGTAATTTCTTCTTTTCTTTTAATCTTATGACACTCCAATTCATTACAAATCACTCAAATCATACATGATATTACCAATTCCAAATACTAATATAATCCAGCACTCAGTTTGTAGGTGATATACCCGTTTTTAAGAGTAATGGATTGTATTTGTTAACAGAAACAGCGCCACTCCTGTCCATGGACTGTTTCTGGTATTGCAGCCCCTACCTATTCATGTGATTAGGATTGAGCAGCAAATTTAATTCTATCATAATCTTGGAAAACCCCCTTCAACTCGTTCGAACAGCAAAATATGTACAATAATTCCGATATTATTTTCTACCAAGTCCAGAAAAATTCCATGATGGCTCCTTCCAACAACCAGTGAGCATATATTCCAGCATAGTATCCATCTACAAAATGTAATTCGACAAAATGATCATTTGTATCTGGGCGAAAATTTTACTGGCTCAACACCCCTGGAATACAACGTGGCAGGTTATTGCAGAGAATAGCCCATAATGGGGATTAACGGTTTTATTTTGCTACAACTGGAATGAGAGCAAATATATTTCAGGCCCGGTTTAGATAATCCTCATGGTAATGTATTATTGGGACAGCCGTCTGATTGGGGGCAGTATCATTACATTACTTCTCCGATAATTTGGATTTTCATACGGATGTAATAATTTTCCAGTCAGCAGCGACTTTGCGCTCCACAATCCCCCTATTAGCTACGTTCATTATTCCTTCCACATATCATTTCTGTTTTGCTTTTTATTTTTTTCGTCTCCTTCAATTCCCGTATCCTTTTTCATTTTTCCCTTGATCTAAAATCTGCCGCCTCTCCCCTTCCTCTCGCTGCCTGTTTCTTTTTTACAACCGTGATTCCTTTCCTTGCGCTCTCTGTGGAGCTCTCTGTGCTATTAAGGAGCAACCTGCAGGGCAAACACAGCTGCGGGAGCAAGCATTAGAAGGCGGCAGCAGCACATCGTGCCTGTGCCCAGCTAATGAGGCAGCACTAAACCACACTGACTTTAGAGAGCTGTGCCACTGAGCCCATCACGGTGTTAAGCGCCCCATAGTGCACACTCCAGCGCTTGGCATGAGCCACTGATCGGTAGGGCCACGCGTCTCCTGTCCATGACACATCTGACGGCACAGATTTCTTAATTCCTTTCTCTTATTCCCTTAATCTGTCATCTTCATCAGGCTGGGGAAGTGGCAGCCAGCAAACCTGGGCTCCCGCACAATCAATCTCCACATTACAGCTGACAGAATGGTGCTAATAACTTATTGATCTAATGTTTGCCGAGCCCCACCGGGGCTGAAGTGCCGCCACTGATTGGCTCCAAGAGCCGAGACTCTGCCCAGAGCAAAGCGGAAAGCTTTCAAACTGTCTTCTTCATGAGGACCAGAGGAGAGGAGAGGAAAGGAGGGGTGGAAAGAAATGCATAGGAGAAAGCACAAGTGGAGGAGAGGAAGAAATAATAATAATAATAATAATAATAATAATAATAATAATTGCAGAAATGGGGCACAGGGGACGTACCCAGAGCAAGTAACAAAATAGTACAAAAAGAGACAATAGGAAAAATATATCTTATACAATACACCTAAATATATTTTATGTATATGTGCTGTACAGTTGAATGCAATGTATTATTGCCTGTAAAGAGCTACTGCCAGCTGGAGAGAGGAGGACTATAGACTGTTAGGTCAAAGTCTTGGTTGGGGACCCATAGTTTATTAGATTAGATTTAGATCCTGTGGAATAGGAAGGCAACAGTTAGAGATTAAAGGGTTTAGGGTTTTGCGGTGCAGTTACTGTGAGGCTGGATTCACACGAGCATGTTCGGTCTGTAAAGGACGGAACGTATTTCGGGCTGCAAATCCCGGGCCGAACACACTGCAGGGAGCCGGGCTCCTAGCCTCATAGTTATGTACGATGCTAGGAGTCCCTGCCTCGCTGCCGGACAACTGTCCCGTACTGTAATCAGGTTTTCAGTACGGGACAGTAATTCCACGGAGAGGCAGGAACTCCTAGCGTCGTACATAACTATGGTGCCAGAAGGCCGGCACCCTGCAGTGTGTTTGGCCTGGGATTTGCAGCCAAAGTACATTCCGTCCTTTACGGACCGATCATGCTTGTGTGAATCCAGCCTGAGAATTCATTTACTAAACACCGCTAAAGTCAGTTTTTAATATATTCTGCACGATTGAAATATAGGTGCAAGTAGAGAAGAGTGTGGTCTGAGGTGCAGGTATTTGCAGTGTACAGGTCTAGAACAAGTATATCCGTTCTGGATCTTACTGTACATTTCATCAATGGGATTACTGACAGAAGTCCACAAAATATCTGCCCCATGATCCCTACTGTACACATATCTAATTCAGAGACCCTCAAATTCAATGCACATACTATTTAGGGTTGGACTGACCCACCAGAGAACTTCTGAGGATCCTCCGGTGGGCCCAGGCTCTAACACAATGATGGGTATTAAAAGGTCCAACAGAAGAAAACCCCATTTGGAGATCTTTGGAGAAATCAGTAGCCACAAGGATCTCTTTTTTATGGGATGATTCACAAATTACCTATTAGACCTTATTGATGATATATCCTGTGTGTACAATGATAACAACAAGGACTATGATGAAATTAAGTGGACATGTACATGTTCTATATAGATAGAGGGCCCTAAGAATCATCTCCTCTGGTGGGCCCAAGGAACCCCAGTCCGACACGGATACTATAAAGTAATAAATGTGTCACACTATATTTGTGACATATGTTGGCCTCAAGCGCAAATATAATACATTGCGCTCTTAATTAGTTTGAGACAAAGCGGCCCAACCCCCACCCCTTGAACATTAACGTAGAGAAATTTGATTTTGACTTCATCTTACAAAACAGACGGTTATGGGATGGCGAGGTGCATGAGAAAAGGAAGTAATTACATTGTGTGGGGGGAGAATACACAAGGCTCATGTTTACCTTGCACTATATCACTTCTCGACAGTTGCAGTACTGACAGCAAGGCTCATCCAAGGTGCAGTCATACTGTGGCTTGCAAGAAAAAGGTCAAGAAGCCAAAACAAGACTGAAACCCAGACATGGCAATAGAACTCGACAGACAAGTTATCATTCTGTTACCAACCTGAAGAAGGCTTCAGAGAGACCGGCAAGATGTCTGGTCCTGCGATACGTACAGTCAATCTACAAAAGCAACACCTTGAAAGCTTCTGATCTAACCACAAAACAAGTCCACACTCACATGTCTGCGGTCAACGCCAAATCCAACCCATTATGGAGGCCTAGGCCATCAGCTGCAACGGTCTAATCTTGCAAGATCTTGGAAACCTTCTTCATGACGTCTATTAGGAGTGTCTGGCTCACCACACACAACCCTGACCCTTGAGTTGCTCGATTACTTTGTCCTACCAAAACTTTCTTGGTGCATGTACCGCAGACATCCTTTCTGCAGCCCTCGCTAGAATTCTGCTTTCCGCTCTTCCTGCTGTGACGGTCTCCTTTTACCACTCACTCTGTCTCAATTTTTCACAGCCAGCTTCACCCCTGTCAGCGTGTCTCCGCTTCACTTTCTTGTGTGCAGCGAGCTGAGGTTTTCACGGCCTGCCATGCAGCTGCATGTACAGGAGCCAGGTGAATCCTGAATTCCTGTCACGCTGAATGAACACAGATATGAGCTGCCCATCCATACCAGTCCTCATCACGCTGAAGAGTGACATCACCAAGAATCTTGCAGAAGAGCTGACAATCAAACTTGAAACTGTAAGCCTCTCAATTGCTGTATCTGTATACTGTCTGCTACCCAATTATCACCCCAATACATGCGGGTCACTTTAACATGGGCATCATATATCACATTACCGTCTTACATCTTATCATAAAGAACGTTAAATTTTTTCGTTTATACTGGCCTTCCTTTAGTTTGTACTAAACTTATTACTATGATCAAATACATTGATACCACCAAGGGGAGTTCAGTTTTGTTGACCAAGGGTTGACTTGTTTAAAGGGAACCTGTCCATATTTAGGGGCACAATTGTACCCTCTTATTGGGCATTCTTTGTGTAACCCCAATACAAAGAGGTCTGTATCAGTTCTTTTGCAAATAAAAGTTACAATCAAAATTGTATTGTTACTTTGTTGATGCAGATACATCACAAAACAGAGGGTGGCAATAGAGAGGGTCACAGGATCTCCTCTCCCTCCCTGCACCCGATGACACAGTGTGCCATGTCCTTGAGCTTTAGGTTATCACGTGCAGCCTAATTCAACATTAAGCAAACACTTTACGCCACTATGTCTAACAGGTGAGACCAGGATATCCTGTCTCTCTATTAACCCAGTCAGAGTACAAAAAAGAAATAAATCAATAATTGCCGAAAATATATCACATGTTAATGAGGGAGATTTATTACAGAAAAACTTGTTGGATAACTACACGCTATAGGCAGAATTGCAAAGTATTCAAAAATATAAAAGAACATTTTCACCTAATGTACATAGATACAATCAGCATTAACAATTAAAATGTAAAATAAAAACAATAAAGTGTTTAAAAAAATGCCTTAAAAGGTTGAACAATAGGTATATAAACACATGATCCTACAGGACACATTCCATCTAAACACTATCAAAAATGAGAATAAATCCTAAAACATCTATAATGATATTAAATACATGCACAATCTGTTTGTCAAAAAGTGATTAAAAAACATAAAATAAATCTGAAAACGTGAATAAAGCAAGATAAAAAAAAAATAAGCTAATAAACAAAATTACAGCTCTCTCATGCACACATTTCAGGGAAATTGACAGGACCGCGTATTACCAGAATTGTAAAAGATCCGCCGTGTGGATTGCAAAGGAGCCGGGGTTAAAGAGACAGGTGTCTGCAAACACAGGGCCATAAGAGAAAGGGCATGTGTGGCAGGGAGGAGGGCAGGTGCAGTGTCTCTCTCCCCCTCTGGGCAGGGCGAATTAGCTAAAGTGGATGGTCAGGATTGTGCTTGTTTACAGAGACACCTCGAGCCGCTTAAAGAGGCTTCTAAATCTGTGTTTAATGTGCAAACCTGCAGCTTTCTGGCCTGGGCTGCCTCATCTCTTTGTATGTCTTCTCCAATTAAGATTAAAGTGAGCCTTGTGCTCAGCTCATCCCTCTCTCTAGATAAAACCTCTGAGCTCCAGCCAGCACTGCACCTTTAGTCTTATCACCGGCTAATCTCATCCTTCCTACAGATAACAGGCACTTTCTGCTCACACAAAATTTCCCTGGTATTAGAGGGATGCAGAAAATATAGTCCAAATGGTTCACGTAAAAACTAAGGGTACTTTTACATGGCCCAACGTGGGCCGTGTAAACGAGCACCGATCAATGAGACAGCTCGTTGATCGGCGCTTGTTTGCTCCTTTCCCAAGAAGCTAGTATGGGGCCGAGCGATCGTTACTTCGATCGCTCGTCCCCATATTGAATAATGTCGGCAGCACGTCTCTCTGTTTACACAGGGAGATGTGCTGCCGACAACGATAATAGTTTAGGCATTTAAATGATGCGATCAGCCGATGAACGAACAAACTGATCTTTGCCCTGTTTACACAGGGAAACGATCAGGAACAAGCATTCTGCGAACGCTCGTTTGTCCGATAATTGGCCGATGTAAATGGGCCTTTAGTCAGTGGTTTCTTATGTACCGTGACTGTACCATCAACTGTCGGTGAGACGTTTGTCCGCTAGTGAAGCGCGATCCCTCTCTTTTGCAAAAAAAAAGAGATACAGATCTCTTAAATTGCTAAGAAATTTTCATCATCTAGTTGTAAATCTCTTCTGAGCATTTGTGATTGTATAAGACATCAGCAACATAAATGATATGGAGAATTTTCTTGACATACCATAGTACTGGAGGACCACTGTACTGCAAACACACACTTGAAGGACATCAGCGGCCCGCTACTGCAGTTAGGTGAGAACATCCATATACTGCTGTTAATGACTCCTATTCAGGTCAATACCTTTGCCAGGATGCCCAGAACGGATAGCCTGGATGGACCTTCCACCCAACATCAGACTGGGGTTCCTTTGATCCATCAGAAGAAGTGATTATGAGGGCCAACCCTCAATATAAACAGGACGTGTGCATGTCCAATTTTACTTTTACTGTAATCTTTGTTGTGATCATTGCACACACAAGACATATCATTAATAAGGTCTAATAGGTTTTTTTTGTGAATCAACTTAGAAGAAATAGGGTCTAGTGGCGAGCGATTGGCTGCAAAGTCAGCTCCAAATGGGCTGCCTGACTGGAGGATCCTCAGTCCAACCCTAAACTAGAAGAGCGCCATCTCCCCTTTATTTTGTGGGGAAAGAGATGTGACAAATCAGATGACAACCACTTATCTATTGCCAGTTGTTACCAGTGGGAACCACACTGCAGTTTTTCGGGTTTTTCTGGATTTAAGATCCGTGGACCATGAGAATTCTTCTCAGAAACCAAATTTCACTCATGTTGGAATGAAAAGTACTCCACATAATATTGAGGTTTTGGGTGGATTTGTTTTACTATGCTAAGTAACCACCTCTGCTGGTTTGTAGACACATAATCAGGCTCTGGACGGGCAGATATTCTATCTGATATGACCAATAACCCGCACTCATGCGGAAAATCTGTACTGTGATAGGAAAACAATCGTTTCTGAAGGGTAAAAATTGTAGTAACTATCGCTCGTCCCCATACATTACCCATCATTGCTCCTTTTGAAAGGAGCAAACGAGCACCGATCAACGAGCTGTCTCTTTGATCAGTGCTAATTTTTACGCCCCATATCGGGCCATGTAATAGGACCTTTAGTTTGCATATTTATCAGACTCTTATAATGAACCAGAAGTTCGACCAACTAAACACTATAATTAGCAAATGGAAGTTTCTTAGAGCAGAAAGACCTTAGCTAGTCCAGGTAGTTATCATAATCTAGTACCAGAGCCGATGACAGGGGACAACAAGCAAATCCAAAACTAAAATCACCCAGGTATTACCTATAATTCATATAAGGATCTAGTGTCTTTTCTTTTACAGACCATTTGTGAAAAAAAGATGATGGATTAGAGCATTGATGAAATGATGCAGGTCTAATGGAGGAAAGATTCAGCAATGCATTTAGGCACTGACACGCACATACGTTAATAAATATATACAGGCATACATTCTACGCTACCTCTTGAATAGTACTGTATTAAAATATATGGTTGTAGCGTCCACGGCCGCGGATCGTTGGGATTACTCGTCCCCGACGGCCGCAGCCATGGATCTGTGAGCGCTGGCCCGCATCTCCTCCCCAGGAGACGCCAGTGCTCACTTCCGCTCCTTTCTGCTGTGTCCCGTAAAGGGCCAGTGCGCGCACATTAAAATAATCATCAATTGACCCATGATCACCCTGGACTATAAAAAGGGCTCCGCCCTTTCACTCATTGCCTGAGCATTGTTGTGTTTACTCATGTTAGTCTTAGCAAATTGTCCCTTAGTGTTATCCTGTTCCAGTTGTTTCCGTGCCCTGCTACATGTATCCTGTATCCCGTGCTATATCTGTTCTTGTGCCTTAACCTGTTGGAGTCGTGTTGTGCCCCCGGTCACGCCTGCTGATTATACACCACGTCTACAAGTGTCTACAAGTTCATCTGTGCCGAGCCTCAATTACTGTCTGGACTATTAAAGGTACTATTGTACTAGGACTGTTGTTTGGCCAGCTGTGACTCTGCTACGGTGGTACGGCCTAGTGGGTCCACATATCCACAGATCGTGACAATGGTCATTATTAATAAACCTATTAGGGAGTTGCTTTTATAGCAATTTCCCAATATAGAGTGGTTATCTGATTTCCTCCATTTAGCGTCAGGAGGATTTAATAATACAGGCTCAGGGCTGTTGGGAGCTTCACATTTCTCACCAGCTGCCATATGAATAGGCTGTTAGTCTTTAGGTTGCGGTTTATACCTGCCATTAATCTACCAACAGACTCCAGGCTACAGGTTATGGAGTATCCAAGTGGCACTAAAACACTATAGAACCTGATTTGGGATTGTTACTCGGTTTCATATATTCTGAAAGGTAGAAACAGGTTTCTAGTTTATCTGTATGTTGGGTACAGCCAGTTAATGGGTTGAACAGGTTATTGTTCTTAGAGAAATTTCTGACATTAAAAAATTCATGCTGACCATCTATTACTACAATCTCAATAGATGTTACGCTATTTCTCCCGACCTTGCCATACGCATGCACACTCTGTTCGGCCTCGGTTTTTAATGAGCATAGAGGAATAAGACACTGCCGGACACCTCTTTGGCGGCTTATCTCCCTAGTGAACAAAGGATCGGGCATGTTGAAATTGAACATGCCGGATCTTTTTTTTTTTCATCCTACATTTTGACGCAATTAATAGCGCAGTCGACTACGGTATTGTTTCCGTCAAAACAACGGAACCCTTGCACAACTGAGACAAACGAAAACTATTTGCACCGGATCCATCACCATTGAAATCAATGGTGATGCAACGGAAACCTATGGTTTCCGTTTGTTTCAGTCAGGGTTCTGTTCATGTGTTCCCCTGACGGAAAGCTCAGACGGAACCCCTGAACGGAACCCTGACGCAGATGTGAACGAAGCCTAAGTAAAGTATTATTCACCCATTATATTCTGACGCTCAGTTTTAAAGATCTGCCTATACATAAACACATCTAACATTACAAAGACAATCTTCATGTATCCATAACTATAAGAAAGCAGACAACGTATATTCTGCAGCCATACTGAAGCGTTAGCTCTGCAGAACAGAACATCGGCGGTTTAGTTCTTTGTTCTCATATTATTACAGCAGAGTCAGAGGTAAATGAATAATATCTGCCAGTTCACAGCATCTGAATAGGAAGGGGATACACATCTCAATCACCCTCCGGCTCGCACACTGGCTCCAAGACAGATCAATATAGCAATTAGATGTTATCAGTGTGCGCTGCTTCCCCTGCTTCCCTCTGGCCTTCCACCCTCCCCCCACTAAAAACTTGCAGCTTTAATGCCCACATCTCATAGCCCTGATGTCACACGGATATCTGGGTTTAAGACCTCTGTGCGACTTTGTGCAGTAGTCCAAGGAGAACTGATATATAGGGAGGAAAAATAAAATGTAGCCGCATGCAAGAAAGCACATACAACCTAACAGTCAGCATTTGAAACATGAATGCCTGTTAACCCATCTATTACCACACCACAGCACAATGAGAAAAGCTTCTCCTAATAAAAAGCATGATGGGAAAAATCTAAAAAGTTTACCTGTCCACCTTCAACAAGAAAAAATAACTAAACATTACAACCAGTAGTCAAAAACAAGAAATAGCATTGTTTAGGACTCCAGAATTACTGTGACTCACAGAGAGAGGGGAGGAGGAGGCAACAAGGTCCAGCCTAAAGGACTCAGGGACCAAACAGTCCCACCATCAAAATACATATAACAAACACCTTCTTCTGAACCAAAAGCCTTAAAGCAAACAGCTGAGTTTTGAACAGAAAAAAACCTCATATAGATAATACACATAAAGATTCGGGAGCACTGGGAAGTTTCAATTTTTATCCGCTTATTGGAACAAAAATATAAAAAAAATAAGGCCAGAACTATGCGGAACAAACAAAATGACAATGGTATGATCTCTATAACCATGAGTTTGGAAGTCAAAAGGGCGTACATGGATGTGGGCATGCCCCAATTTAGCAATAGAGTAAAGGAAGGAAGGAAGCGCTGGACTGGGGAGATGGCGACTTTCCTTCCTCCAAGGGGTAGGGTGGGTCAAACATTCAGGATGATGGGTATGTGGGCATGAAATAGAACCACAAGTGTGTGAAAAGGGGGCATTTTCATTTTTGCTATGTACACTCCTGGACAGAAGATCAGCTAATTAATAAAAGGGAAAAAAAAACCTGTTCTATAATTTTAAGCTATTTCATTTCTATCTTCCGGAGCATTGAGTGATATTGACAAATGAATATATTTCAGGGTACAAGTGCACACAGAATAGATTTTATCCAGAGCTCTGAGAAATGTATGGGTAATATTGAGTCAGTCTGCATGTTAATTATATCAATCTATCACACCGGAGCTGCAGCCTCAGCAACTTAAATGAGGTCGAGCTGTCTTGACACTGGCTAAGGACATGTGATCTTATAAAGTGAGGATCACCATGTACAACACACAACCCTACTGAGGAAATATGACCTTCCATTTAACACTAAATGAATCAAAGTATGAAATGCAATTTTTTTTATTTAAACAATTATTACCTACAGACCTATAGCTTCCAGTCATTGCAATACATTGTCTCACAGATATATAATGCCCTTAGAAGGTCAGGGGATTAAAACGTTTTTACTAATGTCCCCTCTTTCTTCTCATGTCATTGTCTTCTCAATATTAAATTTTACAATTCTTTCTAGTCTCCACTTTTCAGGTTGTATTTTATACTATGTCCCATCAATATAAACCTGTCCCAGGCAATGCACATTTCTTGCTCAATTGTTACAGCACAGACATGTAATGTTCAAGCAGAAAATGATCCTAAGCACCGTGACCATGTAAGCCCTGATACCTTTCAACTATGAGGTCATGAATTCAACTTATATCTACCTGAAATTTGTATGTAGCCCCAGTGTTGTGCCCCGGTTTATGGAGGCCCGTGACAGACACCAGCAAAGATTCCATTTAGATCACGGCATCTATAAAGGGAACCTGTCATATTGACCATGCAGTCCAATCTGCGGCCATCATGTTCTAGAGCAGGAGGATCCAAGCAGATTGATATATAACTTTGTGGGGGGAAATTCTGGATAAATGTATGTTATCCATTTAAATCTCTACTCATTTGGGGCTTTAAGAGTCCAGCAGGCGGTCCTATTTGGTGATTGATAGCCTTCCCTGTCAATCACTGAGTAGGACCGCCCACTGGACTTTTAAGGCCAGAATGAGCAGGGATTTAAATGGATATCAGTATGCTCAGCGCCTCTTACTCTATAACATGATGCCTGTAGAATGGACAGCATGTTCAACGTAAGGGTTCCCTTTAACTAGTAGTTGCAATCATGTCCACTACCATCCCTCCCCGAAGCGCAGACTGGAGACAAGAACAATGACCTATATTTAATAAGTAATTTGCATCAAATTGAATAAAAAAGCGCACACCTCTTAATAAATTTGGCACATTTTAAAGCGTCTGACAGTGAGGAAATTAAATCTACGCCTCCTATGTGGACTTAGTGTGGACTAAACTACGTCTGCCTTGGAAACCATGCCCATTTTTTTAGTCACTTGCCAAATTTGGCGAGCGAAGGGAAAGTTGCAAATATTACTGATAAAAGGAGTCCCACTTCAAAAGGAATCTGACCTGGGAGACTGTTTGAGAACGAGCACATAGGGAAGGAGCAGTCTCCCATTGATCAGTATCCTTTAGGGAATCTTAGCCAGGATTATTAGGGAAAAAAAATCGTGGATACTAACCTGTAGATGCAAAACTGAGGTGATGACTGTTTCTCTTACTCTGATTCTCGGGCATAACGAGTTGGTGGCTGTGATGAAGGTTGGAGATGATGCTGGAAAGGTCGCTGTCACGGCTGTAATTGCAAAATTACAGAAAATTAGAAAGAAGGTATAGTAGTATTTCTATGGTGTAACAAATATAAAAATTCTTGAACGTCACATGTAAGAGGTCTACTCGTATATACTATGTACTACTGCATGGGCTATGGCCACATATTGTGAATGGTGCTAAACGAAAAGGTCTTCACATCAAACACAGCTGTTTGAACATTCAGAACTTGATAAATCATACAGTATAATTTGTATCTCTCCCATGTTTGTGTAGGTTTCCCCCTGGTATTACGGCTTCCTCAAATATATAGATATATTGGGAGATTAGATTGCGAGCCCAGTGCAGACAGGGACAGGTTGAGTGATTACATTTTGTGAACAGTGATGTATAATATGACAGTGCTATACAAAAAAGCATAAAAATACACGGTAAAAGTACAAAGAAAAATTCTGCATAGTTAAATATATTTCAACATATAGAATATAAGTTATCAGTACACCTTGATGAAGACTTGCAATACTTCCAACATTCATATTGCCACCCTGTATAACCTACAATCTGCCAGACATCTACCAACATGGTTGAAGTCGTGATGTGCTGTACATCGAATGAGCACCACTTAAAACTGGCAAAGAACAACTCATACCAATTGCTTTGAGATCACTGGATGGAGGCCGCTAAATCATTATTATTTCTGTGGGTTATCAAGCATGACAAGGAGAATCATTCCCCTTCCTGTAATTACAGATCTAATATTTCACGATAAGGGACGCTGGGAACGGCATCTTATCCCCTCCGTAGTACCGAGTCCTGAAATGACTTTGTAGCTGCCAAGTGTTTATGGTAAAAGACGTTATAATCTCCTTGTGCACTGACGGAGTTGGCAGAGAAAACATATTGAACGTATTCTGATGGGTTCTAGTGTCAGCTCCAAACTTTTCAGGTTCACGATTCAACTATTGAACAACTTATAATTACTAATAATCTGTATACGATGCTAGTTCTAGAATTATATATTTACTCACATGATTTGAGACCCCCATCTTTGCCGCTGCAACACACAGCACATTGTCTGCATGGGATGGTGAAAGGTAGAAGAGGACTTCAAGTTGTACTCAAGCTGCCGTCAAGTGTGAGTTACACACGCCGGACAGTCCCATTTAAATCATCTATATACCCACTAAGCCCCCACCTATTTGCACATGGAAGCCCTCCAGCACCATGGCCAGCAGCCCCCAGCAAAATGACAGAAGCAGAGCTAATCTGTTTGTAAGACCCCCTAATTGGATCAGGCTGTCTTCAAATTACCGAAATTTTGGCTAGACTGGCTACAGATTTCTGTAGAAAAAAAAAATACACAGATTTCTTTCTAGGACTTTGCCCCCATCCCATGCCAGCATTCATGATGGACTCTTTAAATAACCACCTTCATTGAACCCGCATTGAGGTTATTAGTAGGGGGAAGGGAAATCACGTCTACAGACAGTGTCCATGTACATGGTAATCCCCCTTGGGTGTGATCCTCTCCGAGCGCTGCCAGAGTGCAGCGTTATGTAAATATTGCTGGCTTGTAAGCAGTTTATGAGGCGATTACCAGTTCTCTGTGTTTAATCTCACAGATCGCAGAGGAGGAAGACGGGTCCAGAGGACAAATGGAGATTAATGTTACCTTCAGCACGAATATGGGAGGGAGGGGGGCTACAATGCATCCTTATGGGCAGTGTAATGAAGTCTCGGCACAAATAGAGTTATTCCTGGCTTGTATCACTGCTAGACACATTGGTCTGAACCTCACAGCTGGCTGTCATGGCTAGAGATGATGATCGCCTCATTCATATTTCAGTGGTGCCTGTGGGCCGGTCTCTCCAACATACAATGATAAGCCTATCATGCATGCCATCTTACCTATAGGCATTATACCATGGGTACATATTATATAGTGAACATCCTAACTGCTCATTGCCTTCACGCCCTTTATTCTTCATGATAGGTTTCACATGTCAATTTCTATATATCGGAACTATTAAAATCCAAAACTATCTGAGCTCCTAAAACAAAATGTCAGATTGCAGCATATAAAGAGTGGGGGAAACCCCATTAATCTACAATAGGATATATTTTTTGCCAGTAAAAACATCCCCGTCCTGTCGAAATCTCTCTAAGTAGTGGGGACCAAAAGCTTCTTGCGTGAACTCAGCCTTAATGGGGTTGTTAGGTATTAGGAAGAAAGATATGTTGTTTTTTCCGTTACCAGCACCACTTTTGTCCATAAGCGGTATCTAGTATTGCAGCTCGAAAAATGGACAAGGAGGCAGCACTTCCAAAATGTAGAAAAACCTTTATTCACCCATGCAATGTTTCAAACCCTCAGGATCTTTCTCAAGCATTGAGGCGTGCACCCTCCTGGCGGTTCGGTGCTGTGGTAACTCTGTACTTTTAGTATTGCAGCTCAACCTTGTTCTCTTAAATATATGCTGTACCAGACACAGCCACAAGGACAAGTGTCACTCTTTTTGGAAATCGGCAAACCCTTTTTTCGGAACTCATACACCACATTAATATCAGAAAAAAACTCCATCCAAACATCAAATTAGAGACCGCATATTACTAATGTGTGTCCCGGATGTATATGAAATGGCCATGAACCCTTTAATCAATACTGCACGTGTAAATTTCAGCTTGCGTTATTCATTGGCATAGACATGAGATGATATTGGAACACACGAAACCCTCAATACATCTCTAAATGTGTTACACAAACAGTCAAGTTTGTGTTTTGGAGCTTAGAATCCAGAAAGAAAGCTCCACTTTATCTTGAGGTTGACCAGAGCAATAATTTGGGGAGAAAAAGCCAATTTGGGCAATCATCATTTCCCTCAGATTAGTTGGCCAGGTTTCGGATGTTACCCATAGACATGAGGACTGTACCGACTTGTGCAAAATGACCAAGAATCCCCTAATGTCTAGAGGTACCATACATCATCTACCCACCATATAGATCTGTTTAAATAGGCAGTAGGCTCCAGACAAATTATATAATTAATTCTTTACATTATCTTTGCAGAACTCAGTGAACAAGTCTGGAAAATTTTTAGAAAATAACAAGTTCCCCAGCGCTAGAGATAAGCACAGTTGAGCGTCTGTCTTGGCAGCAGGTGGGTTAAGAAGGGATTGTTCAGCATGGCTTTCCTAGCTACCAGCACCTTCCACAATCTTGTCAGCTACATAATCCTGCTTCCCGCCTGATGCACTCCTTCCTAGACCCTGCCGTAGGCTGCTAGAAGAGGCTGATACCTCCTAATGAGCTCCCGTCACCTCTCCGCTGTCCCCCTCTACCGCTCCCTTCTTCCCTTCCTTCTTATCCCCCTACCCCCCCCCTTTCCCGCTCACAAACTCACGTCCCACGGGAATCTGCTAATTAGCTCATTAGAATTCAGTGAGCAAGGGGGGGGGGATGTAATAAATAAATAAGAGGAGGCACAGCTGTAAATCCTATCTTTAATGCTCTTCACTTAATGATAAAATCTCCGGATCTCCTCTTCCTTTCACATAGTCCACCTTATATTTCCACTCAGGATTGAAGGGTCCACAGAGGGCTGTTTAAATTTAACCTCTAAAGCACAAGAGAACCTTGGAATTCAAAAAAGAGAGACTTGGAAACACAAGGTCAAACTAATTAGCCTCCCAATCCGAAATAGTGAAGATGCCAATTCTGCCTGAGACTGTAAAAACACTGTTATAGGCTTCGCGTTTGAGGGGTTCGTGGAAACCCGCACTACTACATTTTAATTGTATGAATATTTAAAAATGTGGCATTCGGATATAGTTCTCGAAAACCTGGAAGAATAACTATTCACAATATTGCCTATAATCAGGTGGTTTGCTTCTAAAGTCAAAGATATGTAGTGACACATTAAGTGAAATGTTAACCTTTGCACGTAAGCAACTTTGCAGATAGTATTAATTAAAAATGTCCTATCATTTTGAGTCTACAGTTCCTATGGAGAGACCTTTGTCTCCATGGTAACAGACTACATACAAACTTGTCTGTAGTCTGCGTAGTTGGCAGGCACCTGTCCCCTATTTCTTGCCAAGTGACCACAAGTATGTTAGTAAGGCCTTATTCAGACGGCTGTGTTCGGTCTGTGATATACGGACCGTGTTTCGGCTGTATTTCCAGGACCGACCACAGTTCAGGGAGCCGGATAGTTGTCTATGATGCTAGAAGTCGCTGCCTCCCCACAAGAATACTGTTCCGTACTGAAAACATGATTACAGTACAGGACAAGAGTCAGGGACTCTTAGCATCAAAGATAACTATGATACTAGGAACCCGGCTCCCTGAACTGTAGTCGGTCCAGGAAATACAGCCGAAACACGTTCCGTATATCAGAAAACGAACACGGCCGTCTGAATAAGGCCTAAGAAGTACGTATCAGGATACAGATGGTTTGTAGTCTGTTACTTTGGAAACACATAGGTCAGCATAGGTGCTGTAGATACAAAATGGAAGATAGATTATTTGTAAAGTGGCATAATTTTCATTTAACCCCATAAGGACTGGACAATTTTGGCCTTAAGAACAAGAACAAACTTTTGAATTTGTCTCTTTGCAATCCGACACTCATTACTTGCTTATTCGACCTAGCTGTATGAGGCCTTTTTTTTATTTTTTTATTGTGGGACGAGTTGTACTTTATTTATGTGGCATTTTTTGTTACATATGCCAAATCTTTCATTTGGCAAAAACGCAGGAAAATAAAAGCAAACTGCATTGGAATAGCTTTTTTTTTTTTGTCTTTTATACCATACACCAATCATAATAGGTTGTTACGGCTGTGAAGATACCAAATATGTCTATATTCTATTGGACTTGAGATTTAAATGCAAAAGTTATTTATTGTAAAAAACCCAAAAAAACCAAAATATGCCTCCTTTTTCTGTACAATCTTTTTTTTTTCTTCCTATTTTTCATTTTTTTTTAGCCCCTAGAGGGATTTACTATTTTTTAACTATAATATATTGGCATATATCTATACGCGAGTACATTAGCTTGTGTGCTCCATGGGACCCTGGGCTGTCTTCCCATGCCAGGAATGTGCCCAGATTGCGTTCGAGCGTGGCAGCGGCTGTGCGTTGCCCTGCTTCTGATTGCACGCCCACAGTATCAGTGCCCTTGTGATCAGCCTGAGGAATATACTCGTCATGATGCCGCTACAGCCTGTCGCTCATTCAGGACAAACATATGCATCAAGGGTCGGCAAGTATTTAAGATGCACTGGAACAATTAGAAAAAAGAAATACAAAAATGCTTGTGAAGCTGAACCTTACACCTAATGTATCCGAAGATATTCAAACAAACTAAGTTACATATTGTGTCACATTTGGCCAAGAATAAGTTATTAGGAAAATCTAGTCAAAATGATCTGCTGATATGTCCTAAACACATGAGAGAAGATCACATTGGTCAAGTCTGTGATTTTGGGACACCCCTGATTCCAAGCATAAAGGGCCTCTATATAGAAAGCGCGAACCCCTTTGGCACTGCGGTGAGTTCTCTGTAACTGGAAATCTGACAACATTTCTAGCAAAGGGCCATTCAGATCAATAAGTAGTGCCAAAGAGGTTTCTGATACAGAGCCCGATTGTTCTGGAAATAAGTGGTGGACAGAGATCACGATGATATGAGATCACAGGCTCTTTTCACATCATTTATTATGGTTTCACATATATCTATTATACATTAAAAAACTATTTTGCCTCGATTTCCCGCTTAATAATTATGACCTTGCGCTCATCTGAACCCCAACAGCTGATACAATAGTGGAGCCATTTCTACAGCTTACTTTCACGAGTGGCTTGAGCTTAAAGGGATTGTCCATGATTAAAAAAACATGTCTGCTTTCTTCCAAAAACAATGCCACACTTGTCCACAGGTTGTCTGTGGTATTGCACTTCCGCTTCATTCATTTTAGTGAAAATGAGATGTTATATGAAAAAGAGAGAAGAGGGTTTATCGACACCTAATTCCACCTTTCTCCAAATTTCAAGTTATTCCACACAGAGAGTGGTTCAAACAATGGAAATACGTTTATAGAAACCCTACTAAATTAACAGCGGCTGGAGGAGACAAGGTGGTGGGAATGAGGCTTTAATAATGCTCGGAAAAGCATTAGCACAGGAGCAGCTGGGAAACATACAGGGTTGTATGAAGGTTAAAACTATTTTTGAACCAGTGGAACAGAAAGTCTCACCTGGATATAACATTTTTTAAAGTTTATAACATTAAATATGAAGTAATGAACCACTGATCACCTTACTTATATATTGTCAATGTATGTCACCTGCTGCTATAAAATATTGTCCATACTTCTTCAAAGAGCTTGAGAACGCCGACCAAGAGGTGCAAACCAAGCACATCATATATAGTTATTTTGTCAGCGGTGGCATACAGGAATTGTGCTTGCAATATACACCATAGAAATAATAAGTAGGGCACAACTTTGGTGGGCAGGCAATGTTTCCTCTACACATCACATGTGCTTGTCCCAGGTCCCCTGGTAGATCACCTAAGGGCCCTTTTACACGGGCCAATGATCGGCAAACGAGCGCTCATATGAATGCTGGTTCCCAATCATTGCCACGTGTGATCACCCGATGAATGAGCAGACGCTTGTTCATCGGCTGATCGTATCGTTTATGCAGCAAAAAATATGATTGTTGTGGCAGCACATGTCCCTGCCAGATGTACTGCCGACACGATGGAAATGTATGGATCGCTCGTCCCTATACATCACTGAACATTGCTCCTTGTGAAAGGAGCAAACAAGCACCGATCAACAAGGTGCCTCATTGATCGGAGGTCGTTTTTACGGCCCATATCGGGTAGTGTAATAGGACCTTAACTCAGGTCCCAAAAAAAGTAGATCCCATAGTGATAAAGTTCAGCCACTTCTGCTCTAGAGTACACGTACCACAGGTTGAGAACCTAGGTTCTGAATGATAATGGCCGTTAGTAAGTAAACGTAGTCCAGCCCTTACAAAGATACAGCTGGGAGGGTTACGTTGTACCATGCAAAGGCTTCAACTTGACTGTAAAACACAGGACAGTGTGAGACAGTATTTGGGAAAACCTGTAGGATGGCAGCACTTATCACTGCATCAAAAAGACTATTGTTCAGATCAATGCAAACTTCCATGGAGAGCCAAATACTTAGAAGATATATTGATTATGGGATCAAATGTTCCACTGTTCAACCTATGACTAAAATGAAGCACGTTGGCCAAGCTGCTTAGAAAGTGAATAGAGTGGTGGCCAAGCATGTGCAGTACCGATCCATTCCATAGGGCACTAGGGAGCCCCCGTTCCCACAATTAGTGGGGCCCCAGCGATTGGACCATCACCAATCAGACATTCATCACCTATCCTGTGGATAAGTGATAAATGAGGATTATGGAAGACCCTTTTAATGTTATAGCATACCGATTTCCTAATCTATCTAATGGTAGACAATGCAATTAGTCTTTATTCCACATTCAAAATTTGACACTACACAATACTTTTTACGTTGTTGGTAGAATTAAAATACACCACTCCTTCAGCGGTCACATACTTATCATCCTTCCTTGACTTCACTCTCATATAGAGGAAGGCCAGAAAACCAGTAAAGTGTCACAGCAGTTAAATGGTCAAATGACATTACTTTTTGTCACCCTCAGCATATTCTAGTCTGAATTATTCATGGATATTTCGGAGAGCAAGACGTGGAGGGAATAGACTTTTAAAAACAAACCGGACAGCAGGGTACCCTCTCGCTGACCCAGAGAGGGAGGGGGTTGAGGGGAGCGATCGAGGTGGTGAGGGGGTCACAGCAGGGGGCAGAACAAGCAATTAGCATATTTGTAATCAAGGTGATTTGGAATCAATTAACCAAATGCCTTAAGCGGCCTTAAACTGTTCAAGAAACACTGACCCTGCCAATCCCATTAGAGAAGCTGAAGCTTGCGGAAAGATGCCAGCTACGCAATCCTGAGGGTGATTAACAGCAGCACTGGGGTGGGGGGCAACCGATGAACATTGAGAAATTGTACAGAACTGCAAGAGAAAAAAATGCAAACTGGGATCTGAATGGGACACAAATGTAACAATAGTCTCTACAGAAGTGGACCACATATGAAGAGCTTATGGAGCATAACTTTGGGAGATTCTTCACGGTTTTAAAGGGAATGAGCTATTATTTAAATCAAGTCTTTATGTTAAACATATTTTACAATATTTTTTACATTTTTTTCTTATTATTTTCATTTCATTATCTATTCTAAAAAATAATCCTAAAAACTTGCAGTTTTCACTCTGACCAGTGAGCATCATAAAAGACTGACCCTTCCTGTTCTGTAGAGATCACTTCTCAGCAGTAATCTCATTATCATCACTGGCAGGATTACACTGACAGGTAACAGCTCTATATAGATAACAAAGGTGCCACCAATTACAATAGATGATGGACGCAGCTCCCCTCCTCCCCCTCCCTGAACAGCGACCTCTGCACAGGTCACAGAGCATGCCTAGAAAACTCTCCCATAGATGTCAATGGGTCCCCTCCCGTTCACAGGATCTTATGGCCCACGTGGCTGCTGCAAAGCATATCTCCAAATGCTGTTACCAGCAGCTCAGGAAAGACGTCTGCTCCCATGATAATGCAGAGAAAATAGAATATAAAAATCTACAATCAGAAAATAAAAACAGATTAGAAAAATAAGAGATTGTGTCACTATCTAGTTTTATTTAGGAAAAAATACATAGGCGATACATTCCCTTTAAAGGTTTTTAGGTTTTATGCAACTGAAGCTTTGCATGATGAAAAGTTATAACTTTCTAATATACATGGTTTTTCAATGTCTGCTTGCCTTCAGTGAATGGAAACATTGAGTCAGATTTACTAATGCCATCTAAGTTTTAGTCAATGTAAACTTAGACAAGGCAGTCAGAAGAATAAATTTATCACAGTGGTGCATGCTATATGATACATTTGACGCATCCAGCAAGGCATGTTAGACACTTTTCTCCATCTTATACCACCTCTTAATTAGCTTATTTTACATATGTTTTCTGCACCAAAATTTGGGCGCAAGGTGTCACATTTTAAACCATGCCCCTCTCAGCTACACCCCGCCCCATTCCTACTAAGTCACGCCCATTGGTGCGCTCTTCAGAAAAAGTATCTAAAACAGTTAAGAAATGTGCCGCAAAACATGAACGGCAGAATTCTGGCTCAATTTGAAGCAGAATTCTGGCGATTTTGAATAGTAAGGCCCCATGCACACGACCGTAAATAATACTGTCCGCAATTACAGACCCATTTGTTTCAATTGGCCGCGGACACCTTTCCGTATAGCTACAGATGGTTGTCTGTGCCGTAGAAGTGTACCGCAAAAGATAGGATATGTCCTATCATTTGCTTTTTAGCGGGCTGTACTCCCATACAAAGTGCGGGCAGCTGTCCGCTGGCGTCGGCGGCCGCCGTGCCCGCAATCGCGGCCCATGATTACCGGCATGGCCGTGTGCATGAGGCCTAAATCTTCCCCAATGGTGTTTAAATCCAGAGACCGAAAACCTGTCCTGATCATATTAGGTGTTTTCTGAAGGAAATGTAAAATTAAAAGGCTTAAAGGGGTTGTCCACTACTGTTGACCTATCCACCAGATAGGTCAACAGTATATCATTGGTGCGGGTCCGACACCCGGACCGTTAAGCCGCTCCGGCTGCCTCCAAGCACCGGATGTTATGGCCCATTATGCGATGTAAGGAAGCCGGAAGTAGCATAGAGGCCGTGCTGCCAAACTGCATCTCTGATCCTATTTACTTGAATAGGAGCAGAGCTGCAGTACTGAAGCTCGGCTGCTCTTCAGTGGCCATAGCTAACTACTTCCGGCATGTATGTCCCATGCTCGGAGCGGCTTAACTGTGCAGGGTCCGGGTGTCAGACCCCCACAGATCATGTACTGATGACCTATGCGGTGGATAGGTCATCAGTTGTCCAGTAGTGGACAACCCCTTTAACCATAAATTATCTGAAAGATTTTAATATGAGTTTGAAAGTAGATGGAGGCAATGCTTTAGAAAAAAAAAGAGGACACAAATATTCTGTAAAATGAGCAAAACAAACAAATTACAATAAAAAAAAAGACATTTAGAACATGTTATCGCAATCTCTCCTTTAGAAGTGGGAGCTTGCAAATACATCAATCTTCAAATAACCCGCCATTGCCCTACAAATCGGCTAGCAGAATAAATTTGAACATTTAGGATAGCCTGTGCCAGCTGATTGATTCACTGGGCAGTACTTCCGAATAGAGGGAAATGCCAGTGAATTCAGTATGTATCCCCCAAGAATTACAGGATAAATTTATATTTTGCACTGTTAATTGCCAAATTACAGATGAAATATGTCCGAATATTGCTTATCACAACGTAGGTTATGGCATATAGTTACAGTTAGTTTGGTGGAAAAAAAAAAAAAAAAGACATATGTCCATCAAATTCAACCATGGGATGGTGGAAAGGCAAGGGATATGGGTAAACATTTTTAACCCTATTGATTCAGAGGAGGGTAAAACAAAAACATGAACCAATCTGCCCAAATAAGGAAAAAAAATCCCTCCTGATCCCAGTGGTGATCACGCTGGATCAACATTCAAATAAGAATTCTATACATTGACATAGGAGCTGATATTATTATTAGTTCTAAGAAAGTATCTGAGCCTTTTTTGGAAGCCATCTACTGTCCTTGCTGTGACCGGCTCCTGTGGTCGGCTAATCCATAGATTCACAGTTCTTACAGTAAAGAAGGCTAGTCGCCCCTGGAAATAGAATCTTTTTTTTCCCCAGATAGACGGATGTACTCAGACAAGCCAAAGGATCTACTCCCACTAAAGCCTCATGCACACGGCCGTGCCCGTAATCACAGGCCGCGATTGCGCGCCCGGGAAAAAATGAAAAGTAGGACATGCTCCATAATTCACGACACGGTTCTACGGCACGAACAGCCTTCCGTAGTGATACAGAAAGACGTCCGTGGCCAATAGAACCTGGGGGGTCCGTAATTACAGAGGTTTGTTTTTACGGTTGTGTGCATGGGGCCTTTCTGTGCAATTATTCCTATATTTAACAGGAGAATTGATTATCAATCTTTATTCATATACATTAAAAGAATTATAACAAACCTATCAAGGACATACAAAAGTGAATGAAGAAAATAATCCATGGACTTCCTTTTTTGGGAAAATATGAATATTATATAGATATAGCTTATGGAGGAGAGAGGAGAAAGCGTTTACATATGTTTATTTGTGGAATTAAAGTTATTACTCCAATTGGGAGGAATAACAGTCCGTTTCAATGACGAGGGGCAGTCACTATATAATCTAGATATGAATAGAGATATAGTAATAGTGGTCTGTTCATTCGGGTGCAACTGGAGGTATACCTCCTGGTAGAATTCAGACAAGTAATGGATACTCTCAATATTGAAAAATGGGGGCATTCCTCCCAGTGTCACTAAACCTCTTTGGGGCATTCCTCCCAGTGTTTCAGCAGACTCTCTCGAGTGTCTAAAGTTCTAGAGGCATTCCTCTTGAATTTATGAACATTGGAGACGTCTCCTACGATATGTTACACACTCAGTATTAGAGACATTCCTCTCAAAATTAACAGACACAGAGGCATTCCTCCTACAGTATATCACACACTCAGTATTCGAGATATTGCTATCAGAATCAGCAAAAAGCTGCGCATTCAGACTCTCCCTCTATTGTCGCTAAACCATGGTCTTGGTATTGTATTGGTATTATTAGGGCTAGTCCTGACAAGGATTGTATATTAAAATAACACAAAAGTCCCTAAATCAGCCTCCCTCCATGTTTCACCACATACAGCGTCGTCATCAGGGGAGAATGGCTGTTCTATGCCCACAGTGAAAACCAACTTATATCCAGTGTTTTCTGCTTCTAATTTCCCTTTTGAACATTTTGTTACAGTGACTTTTCTACACATGCCTATTACCGTCAGATCATACGACTGCTCATCCTTGTCCTCAGTAACCTATCACGAAGAAAACAAGAGCTGAAACTTTTTGTCAAGACATCTGATGCTTCCTACATGTTATGTTCTTAAGAGTCGTCTTCAGTCTAAAACCTACTTAATTATGGCAGCAGGGCAAAAATCCTAAATATATGTTAGTCTTGTATGTCTCATTTAAATGCATTATTAATAGGTTGTTTCCGTCAGACTCCTAATATTGCTTTCACTATTTAAGTGTCTTTACGGTAAAACATATACAGCGACATACAGTACTTTATGAGTTAAAGGAACAACACTGGGCCCAAGGTACGGATGTCATCCCAAGTAACTGTACCACCAAAAATGTTAATTCTACTCAAGATTTCCCTTCTAGATCACAGCCATCACGAAGATTCAGCTGGAAGCGGCATTGGTTTCGTAAAGGGTAATTGCTATCCTCAGATGAATTAATTAAAGAAATGTTGAGAGAATCCTTGTACGATCCACTTCAGCATGATAAAGATGTGTCAATGTTCCCCTATCAGCTTATGCATTCCTTCTCTGTCAGAAGAGCTAAATTGCAGAACATAACAGCATCTGACATAACAACAGCCTAAGACATTATCATCTCCTGATAATAAAAAGGCCCTAAGGCGTCATATAACAAGGACATGCACCGCTACTGTACAGTCCTGCTATTAAAGCGGTTTACCCATCAGAGACATTTATGACATATCCACAGGATATGTCATAAATGTCAGAACGATGCGGGACCTGCACCTATCTCTAGAACGGGGTCCTCTAAACCCCGTTCTACCGCTATGTGTTGTGGCTGAATCGTGTGATTCCCGACCATGTATTAGGAAACAGTGAAGCTCGCTGAGCTACGCGGTTTCTGTAAGTTCCATAGTTTCCTAATACATGGTCGGGAATCACACGATTCAGCCACAACACATAGCGGTAGAACGGGGTTTTGAGGACCCCGTTCTAGAGATAGGTGCAGGTCCCAGAGGTGGAACCCGCATCTTTCTGACATTTATGACATATCCTGTGGATATGTCATAAATGTCCCTCATGGGAAAACCCCTTTAAGAGAAAACAGGGCCAACTCATAATCAAGGCAACCAATGGTAAAGGCATCAAATGAAATGGTAACTTATTATTATTTTCTTATTTTGCATAAATCAGTAGTACATGTGCATATCTAAAAAAAAATTGTAACAATTGTTATTAGGAGGAAGTGGCATATTCCTCACCTTTATTCAACCAGTAGTCCCCCTTTCTCTGCCTGCAGTCTCTCTGTAAATGTTCAGAAACCTCCTCTGTTCTCAAAAATCCATCTGCAGTAATACAGTAAATAGTAGACAGGGAGGAGGGGGATGCAGCTGCAGCTTCTCTCTTTTGCTGTGTTTCTGTGAAACTGCATGCAGTGAGAGGGGAATAGGAACAGGAGTGGCGATATCTGGTTGGCTCAGAATGCTGGGCACAGCACTATGGGATGTGTGGGCAGCATAAAAGTACACCAAAGAAGGGCAAACATCACACCAGGAGGAGCCTGCACACTCAGAAAACATGGCAGGTAAAGTAATATTTGTACAAAAGCCATGCAATAGGATGAAAAAGACCCAGAAAATGAAGGTTAGACAATTTTTTGGGCTGCGCTAATATACAGTAGTGTTAAAAAAAAAAAAAAAATAGCAGTGAGTTTAAAATAGCAAATAAAGCGCAAAATGATAACTTTTATTTACCTAAATGCAAATGCACTGGAGATATTACATGTTCTATTCCAAATCAAAACAACAACATTTAGCCAGTTTGTCTTAATCCTTTACAGAAAGTAAAGAAAAAGGATTTTAGGCTGTTCAAAAAAATAGCAGTGCCAGCATTTTTCTTTAAAAACTCAAAAATGGAATGTATAAGGCCTCATGCACACGAACGTATTTTTTTCCTCCCATAAATACTGGCGTAAATACGGGTCGTTGGTCACACGTATTCGACCTGTATTGCACCAGTATTTACGGACCCGTGCCTATAAATACGGGTCCGGTGTCACCAGTATTCCACCCGTATTTACGGGCACGTTTTCACTGCAAAATTGCACTGCACTAATTGGCAGCCCTTCGCTCTATCAGTGCAGGATAGAGAGAAGGGACAGCCCTTTCCGCAGTAAAAGTAAAATAAATTACCCGGCCGTTGTCTTGGTGACGCGTCCCTCTTTCGACATCCAGCCCGACCTCCCTGGATGACGCGGCAGTCCATGTGACCGCTGCATCCTGTGATTGGCTGCAGTGGTCACATGGGATGAAATGTCATCCCGGGAGGCCGGACTGGAGGAAGAAGCAGGGAGTTCTGGGTAAGTATGAACTTTGATTTTTTTACACGTTGATCTATATTGTGATCGGTAGTCACTGTCCAGGGTGCTGAAAGAGTCACTGCCGATCGTTTAACTCTTTCAGCACCCTGGGCAGTGACTATCCCCTGACGTCGCCTAGCAACGCTCCCGTAATTACGGGTGCACACACGTAGTCACCCATAATTACGGGAGCCCCATAGACTTCTATGGGCCTGCCCGTGCCGTTATTACGGCCTGAAATAGGACATGTTCTATATTTTTCAACGGCCCGGGCACCTTCCCGTAACCATACGGGGAGGTACCCGTGGCCAGTAGAAGTCTATGGGCCCATAATTACGAATATGAACTAATATTTAGTGGCATAACCCTTGTTACTGAGACCTGTTTGACATCTGTGTTGCATGGAGTCGACCAACTTCTGGCACCTCTGAACAGGTATCCAGTCCAGGAAGATTGGATGACATTCCACAGTTCTTCTGCATTGTTGCATTTTGCCTCATAAACCGCATTTTCTCTATGGGATTGAGGTCGGGGGTTGGGCTGGCCACTCCATTACCTCAATCCGGTTTGTCTGTAACCAAGATGTTATTCGCTTACTGGGGTATTTTGGGTCATTGTCGTGTTGAAACTTCTTCTTCGGCATACGGCAACATGATCTCCACAGGTATTTTAAGATATTCAAAGTGATCCATAGTATGTGATAAATAGGCCCCAACACCATGGTATGAGAAACATCCCCATATCATGATTTTTGCAGCACCATACTTTACGGTCTTCACAGTGTATTGTGGCTTGAATTCAGTGCTCGGGGGTCGTCTGACATACTGTCTGTGGCCACTATACCCAAAAAGAAAAATTTAGCTTTTATCAGTCCACAAAATGTTGCGCCATTTCTCTTTGAGCCAATCGGTGTGCCCCATGGCAAATTTGAAGCTATTCAGGACATGTCTTTTTTTCAACATCGGGACTTTGCGGGGAGTTCTTGCTGGTAACTTGGCTTCACATAATCGTCTTCTGATTGTAGCCGTACTCACTGGTAACTTCAGATCGTCTTTGATCTTTCTGGAGGTGATCATTGGCTGAGCCTTTGCCATTTTGGCTATTCTTTTATCCATTTGAACAGTAGCTCCCCGCTTCCTTCCGCGTCTTTCAGGTTTTGGTTGCCACTTCAAGGCATTTGAGATCATTTTAGCTGAGCAGCCTATAATTTGCTGCACTTCTCTATATGCTTTTCCCTCTCCAATCAACTTTTTAATCAAAGTACGTTTTTCATCAGAACTATGTCTGGAACGACCTATTTTTCCCAGTATTCCAGAAGGAAATACACTATAACCAACATGTGCAACATTTGCCACCCTCCTACCTTACATAAGGGCCAAAATTGACACCTGTTATTCCACAGAATGTTCACCAATTTCACTCCTCACTGCTATTATTTTGTACAAACCCCTTTCCATTAATGAGAATGAGCGGCATGCAAGTCCTAATGGTTGGCTCGGGTTTTTTTTCTACTACTCTACTACACTTACAAGTAAATTATTTGTTATGTAGAAATATCACCTACTAAAAACTTTGATTTATCAGGTTAATGATGTTGGATTGCTATTTTTTTTTTAGCACTACTGTATATCTACAACTAAGCAAGTATGCTTTCAATCGACAGCGTTTTTTTGGTTTTGTTGCTTTTTTTAAATATTTTTCTTTACTCCTGACTTCTGCTAGACTACCAACTTAAGCTACTACTTGTTACCATTTACCATACAGAAAAGATAACAATATGGTCAATATCAATATAAATGATGGGATATGTCAGATCATTTATATGGGTAAATAGATAGGACGGATAAAAGAAGACATTGGCCCATCTAGTTCAATCAATGGAGGTCATTTTGGGTTGTGGGAAATGGTCACCCCCACCATTCCTTCTGAACTTATATGACCCAACCAATAAGGGAGAAAAGCATCTGTGAAGCAATTGTCCTATATAGTTTCCCATTTAGTCTATCAGAGTTCAGGTAAAGAAGGAGTTACAACGGCTTCTATAAAAGTACCAAGTTTAAAAAGACGCTTCCCTTACATAAAATATGAGCAGAGGAGACATATAAATAAAGAGTAAAAGCCCTCTCAGCCTCGCTCCATCCTTTAACGAGCTCCCAGCAGCTGCAGGGATTATACTGAGCCGCGCAGATCAATAAGGAAACCAATCACCCTGACCCTGCTGCCTCCCACCTCCGAAAATAAAATCCGATAAATGCTATCAGGGGGCGGGAGCTCCGACAGCTCTGGGAGGAAGTCAGAGAGTCTGATTATCCCCAAGAGCGTCCGCCAGAAGCTGATGATCCCCGCCAGCATGTGTTGCATGATCGTTATCTCCGGGAGCATTTTGTGTGTGTGCAAGTTTATATTTATAGACCATTAGTATCTGCTCAGATATTAAAGAACGGATGCATTTTCTTTATCAGGGATTGTGATGCTTATATAATTCACGAGTATAGAGGAGTGAAAACATTTTTAGATCTCATCCGAAAAGCTTAAAGAAGATCTGTCACTAGGTCATATAAGATAAATTGGTCAACTGACCTGAATAGCGCTGTCTCTCTGATTCCAGTAATTATTTTTTTCCTTTCCTAGACCCCCGTTCCAGAGATATAGCCCGCTGTTGTGTTGGCTCCTTATATGCTAATATGCTGTAGTTAGCCAACGGGGTGGAGCCAGCTTCCCTGCCTCTGCTCACCAATCAGCACGAGGCAGCTTGAGGGTAGTTCACTCCCTGTTGGCCAACTACAGCAAATTAGCACAGAGGGAGCCAACACAACAGTGGGTCATATATCTGAAACAGGGGGGTTCAGGAACAAAAAAATGTTAGAATCAGGGAGACAGCGCTATTCAGGTCAGTAAACCAGTTCAACTTAGATGATCCAGTGACAGGTCCTCTTTAAACAGAAGAGGTTTAGTCAATGGGCACGTTTATGAAAATTGGTGCAGATTCACAACAGAAAATGGCGCTGAAAATTCACAAAGAATCTGATCATATTTTGAATAAGGCCAGGGCTCCACTGCGTTTTTTTGGAGGTGCTATTATCACACTTTGCCATCATGGCAGATTACATGATGTGTGTGTGATATAAAAGTTTTGAAAAAAAAATCAGGACCCCCACCAAACATCACCCCATAGTTCAGCTTCCTGGCCGATGTGAGTGACAAATGGGGTAAGGCACAGGCAATGGCTTTAACTTTTAGGTCCTAAGTGCATTTTGTTGATTTTTAAAGAGGAAACCAAGACAAAATGATCTTCTGCCATGCCACAGATAAACATCAGAGGAGAACATTGGTGGAGTCCTTGTGCTCAGACCACTACTAATTTCCAGAATGAAGCTGATGCCACACACCGTACACCACCCAAATCCATCACTGAAAAGCTCCGACACTTCATTCAAAGAATAGCTTCATTGATATGAATGGCCCTTTGTTTATAAACGTTGTGTAAGACATTTGCAGTAATGGCGGAGTGGATGGAGAGAGATTTAGGTGCTCGATAGTCTTGAAAAATCATGTTCCAGCTAAGGGACTCCAACAATATAATCTTCTGGCTCTATCATCACTTTTTGGTGGATTACCAATTGAAGGACAAATGTTCCAGTAATGAAAACTCTGGAAATCTGTGATCCAATCTAAAAAAGTTTACGCTTCTGGTTAATTATATTTAATGCATGAATAAGACATATACAGCACATGTATGTAAGCAAATAATCAGGAAGTAGTTAATGGAAAGACTGGGCACAAGAATAGCATCACTGGGCGCTGTACTACTTTCCTTCTACCCATCACCTTTGTGCTTGGTGATAAGAGAAGGTGACACCCCCCCCCCCCCCCCCCCGTAAAAATACCTGGTAAGACACAGCAATCTGAGTCAGCATAGGCTGAAGGGATCGGTTTTATGGATATGACAGGTGTGGGAGGGGCACACATAGCTGACACTAGTCCTATACAGCAAGGGAAAGCTGTGTAAGCCCCTTTCGTCAGCGCACAGCTTGTTAGGGCAGGATGACCCCCGTGAGGATAAAAGGGGAGGATTAGGGTCAGGATTTACTGTAAGGCACCTAAACAAATAAGCATCTATTTTAACCCCTTAGGCGGTGCAATATATAAAATTTAGGGTAAAGATTACTTACTCTCTATAAGACTGTGTGGTCCTCTGCAGTTCTTCAATACGTTAAATTTTTACAATCAATTCTACTTTATTAACTATATAACAGGGTAAGCGAAAAGCCTAAAGACAAAACCTAAAAATTCAGGTGCGACTGTAATTAACCCCAATATCCAACTCCAACCCCATGTCACAGGGGTTCAAGAACACACTGTATATGAGTATTTGTTCGGCATGGTCCTCACATTGAGGAGCTGATGGCCACCAGTAACTTTCTTTCTAGATGAAAGGTTTGCTCTACTGGGTTAACCTATCGCCACCATTCCGACTTACACCCCAATTATGTTTGAATTTACAAGCACAGTTATTTTGCTAGAATTAGTTATATAATATATATATATATATATATATATATATATATATATATATACACACACACACACACACACACACACACACGCATGCACATATACACACACATATACACACACACACACACACACACACACACACATATACACACACACACACACACAGTCCAGTCACATGATTATGACCACCTCCTACTTTCGATGTTGGCAGCGCGTAAACCATGAAGGAAGGGATGTGTCGTGGGCTGGGGCTGGTTTGGTGGGTATATAAGGTGTGTGATAGGCTGTCTGAACACATATCACTCGTTGCCATTGGTAAAAGGGGCAATTTATGAGTTGCAAAAAGGGATCATTATTGGCTTTCAGGACATGGGTAGCAGTATTTCTTAAACAACGCAGTTTGCGAACTGGTCGCGTGCTGCTGTGGTGAAAGTGTATTGTGAGGGGACAAATGGCACCATTGGGAATAACCGATGTGGAAACTGCGGAGCACCAAGTGCCATTGATGTGAGAGGTGAACGCCGGCTACGAAGGTGCGTGAGGGCCGAACGACACGCTACAGTGGAGCAGCTCACCGTGAAAAATCAACCAGGGGGCTACCAGACGTGTCTCTAAAAGAACAGTTTTTGATCTTGCACTCCTCCCATTTTGCCAAGGGTGATTTTAATTAGTTTAATGCTGGTTCCTACCATCCTTAGATATATGTAGGTTTAGTCCCAGTTCTGGGTGTATGAGCAGTGTTAGGGACCTACCTTATAGAGGACGCCTTGTCGTGGCAAATGGGCTCACACAATTTGATCAAAATGTTCGCTAAGAACTATTGTAAGTAGATTCAGCAGTAATGCATATTTATTTATATTTAGTGGTTTAGGTGGCATTGGTGTTCGCAGTGTGCGGTCACCATTCTCTTGCGTGCTGTATAACAACAGTTGAGCGAACCCGACTGCGTATGGGGCTCTGAAGCGGACGGATGGTCACTGCTCCTATACTAACAAAGGTGGATCGGAAAATAAGGCTTCAATTTGCACGTCAGTATCCGAATTGGACCACCGATGAATGGCAAAGTGTTGCCTTCTCCGATGAGTCACGTTGTCTGCTTCTTCTAACGGATGGACATTGGTGTGTCAGTCGAGAAACATCAGAGAACAAACACCCTGCGACCATTGCTGGAAGAACACAAGCTGGTGGCGGCAGTGTTATGGCCTGGGTAATGTTTTCATGTCATTCTCTGGGTCCACTCATCCATGTGGAAGGAACTCTTCAACAATGGATTCATATCCAAATTGGTTCAGATCACGTCCAACCGTACATGCTGTTTGTCTTTCCTGGGGCAGATGGAATCTTCCAGCAAGACAATGCGACATGTCACACGGCTAGAAATGTCCGACAGTGGTTGGAAGAGCATGGCCTAGACTTCTAAGTACTTCCCTGGTCCCCTAATTTGCCAGACTTGAACCCAATTGAGCATCTGTGGGACCTCAATCGTCTTGTTCGCTCTATGGATCCCCCCACGCACCCTCCAGCAAATGTGGGGTGCACTGCAGTCAGCATGGCCCCAGATACCGGAGACAACCGACCAGCACTTACAGAGCCACTCCCAGCCCGTCTAGCTGCTGTCCATGCTGCACACGCCGGTTACTCTGGATATTCGCTGGTGGTCATAATAATGTAACTCGACTGTGTATATACGTACACACACACACACACACACACACACTCTTCATGAACGCTGTTAATACAAAAGGTAGTTATGATATATGTAGAAAAAAAAAAAGTCATACGTCTCCATATATATTGTGCAGCCTTTTTTTTTTTTTCCTCTACTCCGTTTCCACATATGAGCAAAATAGTGTTTTTCATGTTATAATATAGGGGTTGAGTGGATTTTTTTTCTTTCTCATGTCTACATGTCCTTGTAAAAAAAATACAACACATGTCCCCCCCCCCCCTCCTTCCTGGGAGATCATTCTCTTTCATTGAAAAAGAGCTAATTTTTGATTAATGAGTTCCTTGAAGGACCTGACTGAAATATTAGAAGCCGAAGTAGCTGAGATACTGAAGCTCTCCGTTCTCAGAATGTAATTCACGAGACGCCCTCTTAAACATAAAAAGGCCGCTGTGCCCCTGCTGATTCACACAAGAGGTGGACAGATTAGAATGGTGTGAAATTGGCCTCGGCGTCAGGCGCCTCTCATATAATGCAGACTTCTGGAGCTGCGGTGATAAGTAACCCTATGAATCCATCAGTTCTGCATAGCACAGCAAAGACCGCTGGGCCTGTAACAACAAGAAATGCTTCCTACTTCTAAATTTTTCTTGTTTTTCATATGTATTTATAATAAAAGGTTAAAGACTTATTTTAGGGAGCCCCCTATATTTACACCATTATTAAAAGGGGTTGTCCAGTTTCAGCAAATTTATATTATTTTTTGTATAATTAAAAGTTATACAATTTTCCAATATACTTTGCTTGTTGTTATTCAGTAGGAACATTCATTGTTTACTTCCATATATAATTCTGTCCATCGTCATGTGATGGACACACAGGTGCACAGCTCGTTTCAGTCTGTGTATCAGAGCTGTGTCTTCTAACGATCCCAGCACCTGGGTGGCCATCAGATGACCATGAACAGAATGTTATCCACTGGAAGTAAACAATGAATGTTTCTACTTAATAGCAAGCAGAGATCTTGGGTGACAATCCTTTATGTAGAAAGCAAAGCTAACTCAAGAATGAATGAAAAATGTAACCCGGGCGATACACAGAACTTAGATTTTTTTGGTATTTTGGTATTTTGGGAGTTAGGCCTCATGCACACGACCGTAGCCGTGTGCACGGCCGTGATTTTCGGGTCGGCCGGCTGCGGACTGTCAGCCGCGGGCCACCCGCAAATCGCGGGACATGCACATGGCCGCCGTCATTGTTTTCAATGAGCCCGGACCGCAGAAGATGTCCGTAATAGGAGATGCCCGTTCTTTCTGCGGTGCGGGTTCCCGGGCCATGCACGGACCGTAAAAACTACGGTCGTGTGCATGGCCCCATAGAAAAGAATGGGGCCGCAATTCTCCCGTGGATTTTTGGGGGAATTGCGGCCGCAAAAAACACGTTCGTGTGCATGGGGCCTAAGACCCCTCCATTAGATTATACAGTTTATTTATGTGCAGATATTCCAAAACTACCATGCCACGCTGCAACCAAACATAATTATATATGTTATCAGGAACCCACTAGTGATGCATGTGACGGGAATGACATCTATATAATAATACACTCCTGGGAAATGACATCTTACATGATGTAAGTCATCTATGAAAGAAAGAGGAAAATCAGCCTGGTACCTGCAAGTGGTGTCTTGGAAGGAGATGTTTAAGTCCCAATGCGCCCGTATCCTGTTGATAAATAAACATAGTAAATCATTTCTACATGGACTAGGACACATCAAATAAAGCCAGAGTCAAGAATCAAACTGACCACACAAAATTTTACCAGATATCACCCCAACCCCCCCCCCCCCAGTAAAATGCGTGTTCAGCTCAACTCAACGTGTATATTATTCTGTTAAAAGGGTTGACGACTGTCGGACACCATCGACGCTGCTAGAACAGTGGGATCGGTCAGTGTCCATTTTTATTTTAAACTTTCCTCCTTTTATTACATGCACTGCAAAACTCTAATCTGAATGAGACTCACAACACTGGTAAGGATAAGCTTCCTAATTTATGAATACAATACTTGAACAGTGAAGACTGACACAAGTATATCAATAGGATAGAGGGGGTATTTATGCCATTTAGCCTTTGAAAACTGGGTGACAACCCCTCTAAATCTTGTAATATCTGCCAATAGTGGTTTACACCACACAAACCAATGACAATTAAATCTGCAACTTATATTTTATATATGGTTTTATGTTAGGAGGAAAACCAACGATATCAGTTACCAGCATATAACGATACACCTGCATATGCAATACTAGCTGCAAGTTCCATGCATAAAGTAGATTTATACATTACAGAGCATGTCATACTATATTGATATCATCAGTGCAGAGGTTATTAGTGATGTCATGAGTGCAGAAATGATTAGTGCAGAAATAATTAGTGATGTCATGAGTGCAGGAATTACTAGTGATGTCATTAGTGGAGGTATTCATCAGTAATATCATCAGTGCAGAGATTAGTGATGTCATGAGTGCAGAAATAATTAGTGATGTCATGAGGGCAGGCATTATTAGTGATGTCATGAGTGCAGAGATCATTAGTGAGGTCACGAGTGCAGGCATTACTAGTGATGTCATGAGTGCAGGTATTACTAGTGATGTCATGAGTGCAAGCATTACTAGTGATGTCATGAGTGCAGGCATTATAAGTGATGTCATGAGTGCAGGATAGTGATGTCACGAGTGGAGGTATTCATCAGTGATATCATCAGTGCAGAGATTATTAGTGATGTCATAAATACAGAGATTATTAGTGATGTCATGAGTACAGAGATTATAAGGGATGTCATGAGTTCAGGCATTATTGGTGATGTCATGACTGGAGGTATTCATCAGTGATATCATCAGTGCAGAGATTATTAGTGATGCCATGAGTGCAGGCATTATAAGTGATATCATGAGTGCAGATATTAGTGATGTCATGAGTGCAGGCATTATAATTGATGTCATGAGTGCAGGCATTATAATTGATGTAATGAGTGCAGGCATTATAATTGATGTCATGAGTGCAGGCATTATAATTGATGTCATGAGTGCAGGCATTATAATTGATGTCATGAGTGCAGGCATTATAAGTGATGTCATGAGTGCAGGCATTATAAGTGATGTCATGAGAGCAGGCATTATAAGTGATGTCATGAGTGCAGGCATTATAAGTGATGTCATGAGAGCAGGCATTATAAGTGATGTCATGAGTGCAGGCATTATAAGTGATGTCATGAGTGCAGGATAGTGATGTCATGAGTGGAGGTATTCATCAGTGATATCATCAGTGCAGAGATTATTAGTGATGTCATAAATACAGAGATTATTAGTGATGTCATGAGTACAGAGATTATAAGGGATGTCATGAGTTCAGGCATTATTGGTGATGTCATGACTGGAGGTATTCATCAGTGATATCATCAGTGCAGAGATTATTAGTGATGCCATGAGTGCAGGCATTATAAGTGATATCATGAGTGCAGAGATTAGTGATGTCATGAGTGCAGGCATTATAATTGATGTCATGAGTGCAGGCATTATAATTGATGTCATGAGTGCAGGCATTATAATTGATGTCATGAGTGCAGGCATTATAATTGATGTCATGAGTGCAGGCATTATAAGTGATGTCATGAGTGCAGGCATTATAAGTGATGTCATGAGAGCAGGCATTATAAGTGATGTCATGAGTGCAGGCATTCATCGTGATGTCATGAGTGCAGGGATTTTTTGTGAAGTCATTAGTGCAGGCATGTATCAATGATGTAATTGGGATAGAAATTCATCATTTATGTCGTTAGTGCATCTTCAGTGATGTAATTAGCATAAGCATTCACTAGTGAGGTCATCAATACAGGCATGATTTCACCATTAATTCTCATGTCAGCTTTGTCTCAGATTCCAAAGATCACCCCCTTCCCCATCCTGTTCAATAACCTATGCTGCAGAGTGTAGTCAAGTAAAGTGGACAGTGACTGCTACAGTAGGCACATGTCTCCTATCTGTTTCCTATACAATCTTTGCCAATACAATAGGAGGTCATAGCCAGGAGACAGAAGTTAGAATTTGGGCACGCCAGAAACTCTACTACATCTGAATTGACCATTTTTTTTTTAGAGTAGGTTTTTCATTAAATCCATTTCAGAACATCCCAGCCTTCTGCAGAAAAGTTTTATAAAAATAATATTTATACTGCCATAAAAAAAGAAAATAAATAATCATTCTAATTGGTTGCAAATCACTGGTAGATCTGAGAATGATGACGCTCTCTTGGATCGTGTATTGATCTGTGTCTGAATACCTCAATCCTCATGCAATAGGTTAAACTGGAGATTAACTTGTGGCCAGGGTATGAACATCTAGGGAATGTCTTGGTGCCTGGAACGCATTGCCACTACAAACATAGGAACATTCCCGGCATAAGCAACACAAATATGATAGAAGAAATCCACAGTTCACATCAACAATGTATCTTCTTCAGAAATTCACTAAATACTCAAAACTGTTTCAAGATAAAATTATTTTAAAGCCTATATTTAATTGCTATAAGTCCGCCCACCCCCATATCTGGGCTTTCAGTCCACAGACAGGCTAGCGTCATGATTTACAATTTATTCCTCCCCCCCACCAATTCTATAGTATGTTTTTATCCTGAGCTACATAATTTCTTGCTCAGTCATCTTAGGCTCTGTTCACATCTGAGTCAGAGGATCTGTTAGGGGCCTCCGTTGCAGATCCAGCAGGGTTTACTGCTGCACTATTGTGTCCGGTAAAATCACGGACACCCCGACGGAACCTATCAAAGTCAATGGGTTTGCGTTGGCAACCGGCTTTATCCGTTGTGCAATGGCACCTTTGGTTCCGTTATTCCCTTGTTTTGCTCCTCTGACGGAGGAGAACAACGGAACAGCACAACGCAGGTGTGAACATAGCCTTATGCCACAGAGGAAAAATGCAGCAAAGAGGGGCCGTCTATTGTACAGCAGAAAGATCATCATCTGAACACAGTTAGGTTTTCAGTAAAAGCACAGTGATTTGATATTTAATGGACAAAAAGCTTAAATGAGTTGTCGGAGAATAGAGGAAAGGATTTGAATTTTTCCAGAAAGAGCGCCACCTTTGTCCATTGGCCGAGTTTGGTATTGCAGCGAATTCAAATGAATGGAACTGAGCTGCAATACCAGACACTGACCATGTACAAGAGTGGCACCATTTCATAAAAAAAAAAAAAAGCAGACTTTTCTCTAATTTCAGACAACCCCTATAAAGTAGGTTTTTTAGATATATTTTTTCTAAATAGCAAATACATAGTTTATTGTTAAAGAATGAGGATAGACGTATACTTCATGCTGCCAGATGAAGAAGCTACACACACCCTTTCAAATTATTTTCTCAAATCACAAGTGGGTTTAAAAAAAATAAAAATAAGAAAAAACTACTACTTTCTCATCAGGTAAGTGGCACCTGTCTCAGCATTTTAAACCAGAAGCGAGGCGTCCGCCAGCGGCAAGACAACAAAGCAACATTAAAGGCATTGTGGCTCACTGTAATGCCCTCTTGGTATTTGTGTCACTATGCCCGGATTACAGGCCTTTCTTTTAGAAAGCAGCCAAGCGTAACCAGAGCAGAGGAGGAAAATCCAGACCTCTGTGATAGTTTAATGAGAGACGGTCAGATGGAATAAGTAGGGAGCGGAAGGTGCTGTAAGGAAAGTGGGATTAGGAAGAAGGGGTTTAGGTGCAGGGAATAAATTTTAGTTTTTCTAGTTTACAAAGAAGCATCAATTACTATTCCACCCGGCAATATACACCGGTTCATGCGCACCACTCCGAGGGAAACTCTCCACAAAATTACAAAGAGATGAACTTTTCAGCCACTTCTCCAAAAAAAAAAGTTTTTACAAAAACACATAAGCCACCAGGTCTGACTAACCCTTAAATTCTAGGTAGCAATTTCCACTAAGATCTGACAGAGAATGACAAGTCACAACCGCCATCTTCCTTCAATATGAAAATGAAATTCTCCAACTGATTTCAATAAAAATTTCGTTACAGCGTGATGTGCGGTAGGGCAGAAACCTCTATTATGAGGAGGAGCAGGGATACATTTTGCTATGACATGAACAATTTTCCAGTTTCTATCCAAGCTAAAGAGCTTTAAATGCAGAATCAGATGGATAAACGTCTTGTTAATATGACGATGTCCATCTGCATCCATTTTTATAGCAGTTGTCGCCTTTGGACAATGGTTTTTTGTTGATGATAAACGGATCACAAGATGCTCTGTTGCTGGGACCCCCTACGATAAACTGTAGTCTTTGGAAGAAGTGTTCAGTTCCTCTGCAGCGCCACCACAGGAGAAATTAAGCATTACACAACGCCCATTAAAATGAGTGCGCCATGCATGTATCCAGGTAATGCACATACGCGTTAGGTCCTCTAGAGGTTGCCGACACTTTTTGATCTAGCTAATGGATGACTGTCCTAATCAGAAGTCGTCGTCCCCCCCCCCCCCCCCCCGATTAATGCCGAATTTCAAACCAGACAACCCCTTTAAAATTCTGAACAAATGCTATCTATCTATCTATCTATCTATCCATCTATCTATCTATGTGTGTGTGATTGATGGCGATGAAACACCAGGTGGGCATGAGGAAAAATATACCCCCAGGGAATGCCGAGGTGGATGTGATGAGAATAAAATTGCATTGCAGCAGGCACCGTCACTTTCCATCTATCAATTTCCTCACATTGGGAAGCTGTGCGGAGCTGCGGGTCTGCGCGCTATATATAGAGATGTTCACTGGTACATTCTGTACTTGTCCCGTTTGGTAGGAGACAGGCAAGCGTTGCCTCTCTGCACAATGAGGTACAACCTTGTAAACAGCGCTCTGATTGAGCTAATGTTCATCTACACGGTTGATGGCTAAATACCGGCCGTACGCTTCCGGTCTTCACATTCGCTCCATGTAATATACTAAAACAGTTACTCCTTTAAGTTAACCAAATATCTTCACATGATACCCCATGTTATACGCAAAAGTGCACCAAGAAGCGGAGATCTATGCGAATGTTTGCATGGGGCTCGGCTTTAAGTCTCCATACATTCTTACACCAATGGTGTTTACACAGCTAAAGTAGCCTTCAAGTGTATTGTTCCTACATCCATATTTCCAGAAAGTCAACTTTCAAACCCAAATTCACTTGTTGATACCTGGAAACCATCACCAAGTAGCACAGCTGCTGTTGACTGATATTCTTCTGTACCGCTATACAGTACCATGTGTACACAAAACTGTATTGTTGAGAGAGATGTAGATTTGAGTCATTCATTTCATCTTTACATGAACATCTAGGGAAGGTCAGTAAAACCTTGTGTGTTAAAAGTACTGAACAGAGAAATAAGAATAACCTGCTTGTTGATGGTTTCCACATAGCACATTATACTATGAGGCATAAAACCAAAATTGGAAGGAAAAAAGAGGCAATTAAAAAATATATTGCAAATGGTTAGTAACAAATTTTACATTTGCGGACTATATAACCAATGTTACTCAAAGGTGAAGCTTCACTTTAAATGATTGCTCCCATTATTCTACCTGTTAAATGCACAGAAATCGCTTAAATAGCAATTCACTAATATACTTTCAATTACCCCAAAATATCCCCTTGGCTACAGGAGCTATATACAAGTACCCACCTTCCAGCTTGTCATATTAAATTCTCCCCAGAATTCACTGCAGGTGCCTATAATGCCGACTAGAAAATTCTAGATCTGGCGATGGAGATCGAGTTTTCGTTGCTCCACTCAATCGGCACGGCTTCTCAAAGTGCATCTCAATAATTGTGATCCTATTTAGCTCACAGGAATAGGAGGTCTACAGTTCTGCAGTCACTCCGTTCAACTCCGGGTGCATCTGTTTTTGTGATTTGCAAGCTGTAAAATAGCCCCGTCAGGTGACCACTGGCAATGTCCATGGTAAAGCCATTAGTTTTGGAGACCCTTCATCAGAGGATTAAACACAGATGTAAAATGTCACTTCTGCGCTCATAAGCATGTACGGGTCACTCTCTCACTATGACTTGTAGTAACGCCTGAAACTTTTTTTTTCTTTTTACAATTGTATTTGTTAACTATTTGTACCCCTGTTTAGTACCATGATGTATAACATCACAGTATAAACCAATCATAACTAGTGGAGTATCCCAAATACCAGTCTTGCTTACTTGTCAAAGTACTAGACCCACAGCGGGGATATAGGAAAAACCAGCCATCTCTAGAACATGGTGGTTGCCGTCCTTCTTCAACAGCCGGCGCCTCTCACCTGTTTCCTCGGCGAGCGGTTGCATAGGACTGAGTCTTGTTTCCTTCTTCTTTTTAACTCAGGAAAGAGGGCATCTGTTCTAACTCGGCAGATAGTAACCATTTCCTGTCCAAAGAAACCTCCAATTTCCGGAGTGGTGGCAGCTGCCCAGCAACTTTTTTCTCCAAAAGACTAAGCTGACTCTGGTTACCGTCACCACGACACATTATGCAACTCCATAGTGCATAGGCGTTCTACTACCTTATACCATTTTTATGTCGTTTTATGTGTACTTTTGGCACGGAAACACAGATTTTACAGAGTTAAAAATAAATAGCAGCTTATCCTTGCAGGGAACAGAAATGGGGGCTCATCTCTTGCGGTTTCAATCCACAAGGTGTTAACGGGGATTTGGGTCAGATCCTTGGTGTGTAATAACCTTTTCACCTCATCTGTACCTGGCATTCATGTTGTCCTGCATGGCAGAATGTCAATAATGTCGACGTTCAGTCATTTCTATTTTAGTGAGGTGACAGGCTTCAGTCCAGAAAGGGGTCATGGGGAGCTCTGCGGGGGTATGCCGCTTTCTATGAAGTCAGAACAGTTCCGGGAAGAGCACAGAAATAAAAGATAGAAGGGAGGACTTTGTGTAGTAAATGGCCGCACAGCAGGAGTCACCACCATAGGGCTAAGATGTGCAAGAATATTTCAGTTGCTTGGTTACTGGAGAGCCAAAATAATGCCGTGGTCCCCGCTACACGACAATTATGAATTTACTTACAACTTTACAACTTTTTTTTAGCTCTACCATTTGTAAACAACAAATACTTAGAAAAAAAGGGAACACGGCAATCGATAAGATAGAGGGAAGCAAACATGAGCAGGGCATTGGGAAACCATTCTGAAGAACCAATATTTATCTAAACACCAGCCAGAGGTCGAAATGACTTGACAATACTTAAAGGTCCAATTCCAGAGAAACGGTTACAGAACTTGATGTTAGGCCAAAACACGGTCTCGGTTATTCAGTGATATGTTCTCCATTGAGTTGAGGTGGTCCTGAACTTCTACTGATCTCGGATTTCCTCTGAAGCCCGGGAACATTATCCTTAACCAACTTAGACCATTAAATTGTGGATCTTCTCACATGGTCAATGTGGAGGGTGGGAGCAGGTTGGGAATAGGCGCACGTAGAGTGACTTAGCGAACAGATGCCATTGACTTTGTAAGATCCATAAATGTTGCCATATGGTTTGTGCAGATTGTCAGTCTTGGTTATTGCCAGTTATTTTTTACCTCTTTTTCACAAATGAAAAGATTTAAAACAGGTTCTTCAGTCAAAATGAATTGACTGTAGGACATTGCCTATGGTTTAGTTGCATGTAATAATATATAGTACCTGGTTTCTTAAGGCTACAGACCAAGTTGCACCCCTTTAAACTGGTCAAGCAAGGGCGGCAGGTGGCCAGGCAGCTGCCTGTGCCACTTACTAGGAGATACCTACTCCATAGAGTGCCTATCTTTTCCGCACAAAGACGCCTGTATGATCAGTTTACAGGGATGGCGGGAGTGCAAAAAGCCGCAACAGGAGGTTGCAATGCTAAAAGAAATATTGAAATTGATCTTTGGCCAATTTAAAAAAAAAAAAAGATATGAACTATCGATACAGTGGAAGCCCTTCATATCCGATATTTTCCAATTTGTCTGAAAATCGACATGAGAAAATATGATCCGTCAAAATGATCTGTTGTGTTCTTCTCATAGAATCCAACATCCTTCAGATGTGTCACCATCTATCCAGGACTATCCTAAAACTGCCCATGGACTTACAATAGCTGTCAGTCGAATGCTTGTTGGGCCGCCAGCTGTTCCTCCCGACTCCCTCATACATATACACGCTTGGTCAAACGTGCATGTGTTTTCAGTTTGGAGAGGGAAATATCTGAGTGGTGACCCTTTACAGCTCCATGCACACTGCCTGCGAACTGACAAGGAATTGACAGTCTGATAATAGATAAATAAATCCCTTCATTATCGGCTGCTCCTGAGACCCCCCAAGTCCTTAATCTGTATTATTCAAAGTACTGAACAGCCAAAGGAAAATTAAGGTTTTCTGCAATTTTGCAAATATTATACTCCACACCCTGGAGTCAGGTTATTATCCAGATGACAAATAAGAGGTCATCAGATGATATTAACAGTATAGACAGGAATTGTAGAATAAACATAAAGTATACAGCTCATGAAATGGTGTGCAGATTTATTTTATATGGAAAGGCAACCACTTTTCTGTATCCGTGGGTACAATCTCTGGGGTCTGCTAAAATCTAGCCAAGGGAGTACATGCCATGTTTCTAGGGGGTACTTGCATTGTCCTTAAGAGGTTCTCTTAAGGTGCAGAAAAGTGTATGGTGATAACTTTTTATATTATTTTCGTAGGGAGGTACTTGGAAACATTGAAAAACACTGTCCCAGAAAAGCTCTTAAAAAGGGTTGTCCAGGATTAGAGAAACATGTCCGCTTTCTTCCAGAAACAGCACCACACCTGTCCATGGGTTGGGTCTGGTATTGCAGCTCAGCTCCATTGAAGTAAATGGGGCTGAGCTGCAATACCACAAACAACCTGTGGACAGGTGTGGCACTGTTTTGATTTTTTTAAATCCCGGACAACCCCTTAAAAAATTGCCCAATGTGAATGCTAACTTATCTTATCTGCCTGTACTTGAATCTATATCCGTAGGACATCGAAACAATTTTACACTATTCACATATGTTAGTCTACCAAAAAGCTGGGTCTTTGAGACAACCTTTCATTATATTAAAGAGATGTAAGAGAATATTTGTGCCAACTACAGACATTTCTTATGAACATGAGTTGCCCCACCAAGATGTGACCTCTCGCTTCTTTTAATTGGTTTAGATATTCCCGTCTCCTTTATGTTTCAAGAAGCAGCAAAGTGGCAGCTCAGACACTTAAAGCTCCAGTCCGAGGGGATCATATTAATGCAGGGTGGGGACCGAATAGAAGGCTAGCAAAAGGTTAAAGAGAAGGGGCAGATGTGACCGTAGCTCTAGTTTAGGCCATCTGTTCCGTCTGGCAATGAGGAGGAAGATCGGATGACACGCTGGCATTAGCCCAGACCAAAAGGCTATCCAGACGGTGTCCACGTTACTCTGATATCCAATGATAGTCAGCAGCAGACATACCAGTACTACTGCGACTACTACACTCATCAGAGCTAGAGTCAGAGAAGGACTAGCCAAACGTTCGAAATTCTATAGACACAACTTAAATGGACCGCACAGATTTAGTTAATGATTCCCTAAAACTTGTAGGATACTCAATATATTGTACAATTCATTTTCAGATATGGCAGTGACCAGGTCCCTTATACTCCTGTGCAGAAATGTGACCTACACAACAACCCAGATAATGGAAGAGCAGTCTGGGAGGCCGGTAACACTGCTGGGGACATCCATCATGTGTCACGCCGTGTCCCAAGTTGTGTATTATGCACTAGGTTCTATCTGGCGACCTCATTACTCTTATGGTTAGGACTTCAGAACCTTCTCCTAGGAGATTTGTAGGATTGCCATGGAAATATAAGAAGCAGGCATCCCAATGATGGATGAACGTATGAACTACGTCGGCATGATGTACCCTAAATGTAAAAGTAACATAGGCACGCCACTCCAAGATCGAAAGGAGATATCTTATATTCTGTGCAGTTCTATTTATTAGTTATTTATATAGCACCAACATATTCCGCAGCCCTGTTCTCACTCGCTTTCCCCATTGGGGATCACAATCTAAATTCCCTATCAGTATATTTTTTGGGGTGTGGGGGAAAACCGTAGTACCCGGAGGAAACCCACGCAAACATGGGAAGCACATACAAACCCCATGCAGATGTTATATTTGGTTGGATTTGAACCCAGGACCCCAGCGCTGCAAGACAACAGCGCTAACCACTCTCTCCCCTCACTCCAAACAAGCAGAGGAGTTCTGTAAAATACTTTGTTATCAATCTAAATCACGTGCGGCAGTGCTTACTCTGCAATCTAGTTGACTAGGAAAGTTCTCCTTTATTCTAGATTCCAGCAGTCGCCCGTGCTGTACTCCCGCTACTGACTGTAAAGCTCAAGCAGCGGACAGTGCACTCCTAGGCATCCGTAACTAGCAGGAAGCCTCACTGTGCGGCTTATATTGTAAGAAGAGACTTCCTGCTGGATGTCTAAGAGAGTGCACAGAGCTGGGTCTGCTGCCGGAGCTCTACAGTCCGTAGCTGGCCTATCAGTGCTGGATGTCGGGAAATCAGAAAGGAGAAATTTGCAAATCAACTATATTGCTAAGTTAAAGGGGTTGTCCAGTTTAGAAAAAATAATTTCATACACCCTTTCAGGGAATTCGGATTTAATAGAGAGGCATCTAGTATTCAAGATCATTATCTCTTGGCCAGAGTGGTTAAAAAGAGAATCGCCCACTCTAGAGTACCTGTCCTGTATTACACAGACAACTAATTTATTTGAATGGGCACTGTGCAATGCCTAATTTCCCCTGCGGTGGCGCTGCAGGGAAATTAGACACTTACAGACAGGTTTCCCAACAAGATCACTGGGGATCCCAGAAGAGGGGCACTTTGTTATATGCTTATTGTCAAGGGACCCTTCTAAAACGTAGGGATTGTCCAAAGGGAGAACGCCTTTAAGGCTTACATTAAAGTGGTTGTCCAGTTTCCAAAAATGAATGTTATTTCTTGTATAATGAAAAGTTCTACAATTTTCCAATATGCTTTTTGTATTAATTTCTTAAAGATTTCTATATCTCTGCTTGTTGTTATTCAAGGCTTACCTCCTGTGGAAAAAATTCTGTACTGGTCATGTGATAGACACACAGGTGCACGGCTCGTTACATGGTCATGTGTTGGGGACACAGGTGCACAGCTCGTTACAGTATTAGATCAGGGCTGTGTCTTCTAACAATTCCAGCACCTGTGTGTCCATCACATGACCATGGACAGGATTTTATCCACAGGAAGTAAACAATGAATATTCCTACTCAATAACAGCAAGCAGAGATTTTGAAAACCGTGAAAAATGAATACAGAACGTATATTGGAAAATATTATATAACTATTAATTATACAAAAAAATAACATTCATTTTCTAAAACTGGACAATCCTTTTAAGTACTGCCGCATATGATTTTTCATTTATAACTGGAGGTACAATTTAAGGTAGCGCGTTTCCAAAATGTGTGGTTTATAAAATAAACCTGAGGTTTGAGCTGAACGCATTCCAGTATATTCTAGTATATTGTGCTGGAGGTTACGGTGGTGAGTGAATACAGCGACCTGGAGCAGTAGGGAAGGAACTTTAATACCTGGGTTGTTCTCATATCATAATTTAATTTACAGCATCCACCCAATAAGTATAATTTACTTCATAATCATCTCTATGTGTGGTCTCGCCTCACGCGTTGCCTGCTGCCAAGCTTCAGCCCCAAAGGCAGCTACTACATTGCTTCACAAGCAGTTAAAATGTCCAAATGTGAAGTATAGTCGAACCCTCTTTGATGTTTAATATGAACGCATAGTTCTTAAAGTGCACCTGTCATCCAACTTGCTGTATTATGAAAGGAATTAATCAATTCAGTTGGTGTTAATTGATATAACAAGAACATTAATTTTTTAGTTTTTAATTGGGCAACTGACTAAACAATATATATACATTTCTAAACGCTTACATGAATATTCTCGTAACTCCCATACAACTCTTGGTCGCCTCTCAATTCATTCTCTGCCTGGATGAGGATACCTCATCAAATGGGACAGAGGACCATCGTTCTCGACATAGGTGCAGGCCCCAGAGCTAGGACCTAAATCTATCAGACATTTATAGCCTGGCCCGTGGATACTCCATAAATGTCTAAGATGGGAATACCGGTTTAACCTTGAATCACCACTACTTGACATATTGCCGACATTTGAAGTAGGGTTACGTAGCCGGCAAGGGGAAATATAGAGTGGGCTCGTGGGCTTAGCCCGCTCTATACTGAGCCGACACTTCACTGCAATGACCGGGTTCAGAGATCACCCTCATCCCGGCTGTTTAATTAGGAAGATGGGGAGGCCCCCTCCGATAGCCATAGGCACCCCTGTGACAGAATTGCGGGGAGCCAATGGTTGTCATGGCGCCTGGGTAACTAATGAAGGCCCCCAGGTCTGCCATAATTCTGCTCCTATTAAGCCCTGCCTCAGTAAAAAACACAATATACTGCAATACATAAGTATTGCAGTATATTGTGCAAGTGATCCACGATCACCAGTTCAAGTCCCCTAGGACTAGACTAATAAAAAAAATTAATAAAGAGAGAGAGAGAGAGAGAGAGAGAGAGACAGACAAATATTGTCTGGTTGGAGTATACATTCAGTATATAAATGTCAGATAGATGCGGGTCCCCCCTCTGGGACGTGCACCTATCTCTAGTACGGGGTCCTCTAAACCCTGTTCTACTGCTCTGTGTTGCGGAAGAAGCAGGTGAATTCTGACCATGATTTAGGAAATAGGGTAACTCGCTGAGCTACGCTGTTTCCATAAGTCCCATAGAACTGAATAGTAGTTACGGAAACAGCATAACTCGCATGCTACGCTGCTTCCATAACTGCCATTCACTACTATGGGAGTTACAGAAACAGCATAGCTCAGCGCGAGCTACGCTGTTTTCGTAACTTCCGACCATGTAGTCAGGAAGTGGCCGGGAGTCAGAGGGATCAGAAAAAGTTAGAACGTGGTTTAGGGGGCCCCGTTCTAGGGATAGCAGGTGCGGGTCCCAGAGGTGCATCTATCTTACATTTATGACATATCCTGTGGATATGTCATAATTGTCTCCGATGGGAAAACCCTTTAATAGCTTTCATTTAGGGAAACTTTAGAGTCCGTGATATCGGAGACTGATAAAAAATACAGAAAATAAATATATCTATAAGCGATTATTACCATCTACACAGCCCCAGTTCTTCACACAAAACAAAGTCCGCCTAGACTTCTCTGCCTCCCAATTTGCAGGGGCAGGGCATTCGGAGATAACCAGCGCCTATACTAATAGCGAGATTTAATAAAAAGGAGATTTGGCTGCGATGCAATTAAATTACGTTTGAGTCTCTCGAGGTGAAATCTCATGCAAATTTGAAATCATAACATTGAACTCAATTAAATTCTTTCTATTTAGTTTCAAGTGACTTTGATGTGATTTAATTACAAGGTTTTCACAACTGGGCCAAATCACCATTTAGCAAATCTAACTTGAGACCGAGTCTGGACTAACGACTCAACATGGTAAAAAAAAATGGTACAAAAAATTTCCAAAGGATATATTTTAATGGAGAGTAATTATCATAAAACAGAAATATGAATTGGGATTATTTAAAATATTAGTAGTAACTCATATGAGCAGGGAGCACATATTATAGGACGATAGATTGTGGAGAATGTGTACAGATGTAGCCATCTTTATCTGGACTCTCATAACTTGCTGCATCGTGATACCACACAACAAAAGCCATTAAAAAGTTATTGAAAAATTCATTGAAAAAGTCAAGATAAAGGATCTTTGCACTGTGTATTTAGTGCATTAAAACTCAAGATAGAGATGGCTACATCTGTAAGTCGCATACTGCAGCATACTTGTATGACTGCTCTGCAACTTTACAGGAAAGTGGGTAGAGTCCAGATGTAGCCAAGTTTATCTTGACTGATAACTTGCTGCAGCGTGATATCACACAACAGTCAAGATAAAGATGGCTACATCTGTACCTAATGGTGTGCAGTGTGGATTAAGAAACTAGGGCATGACACAGCGCTGGTCAACTATTTCCATGGAAAAATAACATTAAAAAATGTTCCGCAAAAAGATGAGGAATATTTCAATCTGTAAGAAATGGAGGACCCCAATGTCCTGCTGGTAGAGCCAGGTACTGTTGTGGACACACAGGGACTATATATCAGTACATCTGAGAGGGGGAAGACAATACCCAAGCCTGAGACTAATCTAATCAAAGCAAAACAGATGCAAATGGTAATGTTTTTGGATATGAATGAAAATGTGGGGTGCAGATAATTCTTAACTTATTAGTAGTTAGTCCAATTCTCCTTTTCAATTCAGATTAAAATTGTCCTTTTTTGTTTTTTTCTTGAAGCCAAAGTTTTATTACACAAAACCTCACGTCACTGTCATACATCCTATGACTCTCAGGTGTGTGTCAGTGTCCATTGACATCTCACTGTGTTAAGTGTGAATCATCCGACTGGCGCCAGGAAAGATTGTTCCACTATCATTATTCAATAAATCTCAAGGGTCATCGCTACCGCACTAAAGGCAACCAGACAGTCCAGAATGACGTCATCAGTTACGTGGACAGAGAAGAGCAGACCTATCTCAATGATATACGGTAATAACATTAAATCCTCAAGCAAATGAAAAGCAAGTCGCATACGAGAAGTTACACAAAAGACTTAACGCCATAGTTGTCTCTTTGAACGCAGAGACGGTTTTGTCATATTCTTGATGTTTCAGAGAGCCTTAATATTTAGATCTGGTGCATGGGTCCAGTTCAGTCATTTCTAATGATAAATAAGTTATAGAAGGTGTCAAACTGCAACATTTCAGCAGATACATGAATGATCTTAGGCATTTTTTTGCTTGATATTTTAAGGAATAAAGAATTAGGCCAAATGCCCACGATGCGTATTACGTGCAGATTTGCCACGCTTATTTTCCTGCGGCAAATCCGCAGTGTGATACAGTACCAGCAAAGTAAATGAGATGTCAAATCTCATCTACACGTTGCGGACTTTCCGCGTGTCAGTTGACCTGCGGTGCATATTTTAAAATCCGCAGTGTGTCAATTTATCCTGCATTTCCGTCTGTAAATTGTATCTGACAAGTTTATTTAAAAAAAAATGCAACAAAATCCGCATCATAAAACCGCACCTATTTCCGCATGAAAATGTAAAATCTTCACCTAATAACACGCTATTAGGTACGGATTTTACCTGCGGTTTTGATGCAGACTGCACCAAATTACGCAATGTGTGCATGTAGTCTTAGGCTGGGTTCACACGACCATGTTATGTCCGTAATGGATGGAACGTATTTCGGCCGGAAGTCCCGGACCGAACACAGTGCAGGGAGCCGGGCTCCTAGTATCATACTTATGTACGATGCTAGGAGTCGCTGCCTCGCTGCAGGACAACTGTCCCGTACTGTAATCATGTTTTCAGTACGGGACAGTTGTCCTGCAGTGAGGCAGGGACTCCTAGCGTCGTACATAACTATGATGCTAGGAGCCTGGCTCCCTGCACTGTGTTCAGTCCGGGACTTGCGGCCGAAATACGTTCCGTCCATTACGGATGTAACATGCTCATGTGAACCCAGCCTTAGGTTTCAAAAAGAAGCAGTAACCCAGACACCGTTTCCAAAAATAGACCCCAAACTAAACGAAATATGTATGTTGGTCCTCGGATATTTACACCAAACTGACTAATATTTAGTTTTCATCTGTACTGGCTACCGGCACACAGTGGAAGCAAATCTTTTTTTAGGCTATGAATTTACTTATTGCCGTAAAGTTGTTGGCATAAAGTTATTACATCCTAATAAATTGAGAGTTTCAGACTGTGTATAGGACAAACATTGAGCAGCATGAAGGCGCAGTGGTTACCACTGTTGCCTTGGAGCCCTGGATTTAAAAGCCACCAGGGGGAACAAGTTAATTCTGTATGTTCTCCCTCTTTCACCTGCATACTCCAGTTTCTTGACTTCCTAAAAAACTGAGCCTAGTGTGCAAACATCTGAGATCGGGATATTACAATGCAAGCCCTATCGGGGACGGATTTGACTCAAGACAATCACTATATAACGCTCCCGACTATGATGGTGCTATATGAGCAACAGCAGATGAACTTTATTTCAGAGAAAAGCAATTTATCAAAGTTTTACTGAATCACAGCAAACCCTGCAACCGGAGCAAGAGTAATAGCAAAGAACCTAATCGGCTGTAGAGGAGTCATAATATGGGAACTAGGAGAGAGACTTGTATCTCTAGAGCAGACATTCTCCCACCCTCACATTTTACAAGATTAGCAAAGCAGTGCCGGCCTGTCTCATGCTGGGACGGGATCAGTGAATGCAGCAGGTGTTGTCCGAAAGGCACAAACTGATCCTGTTTCCATGAAAATGTTGCCAGCATGAGGAAGGAATCAGCCAAAATGAGCCCACACAGGACGGCAGTTCAAAGCCTCTACCCCAGGGGCACTGGGAGCTTGTTAAACGCCGCGTCTCGTTAGGACATGTACCTTCTTTTCATGATACTGATGTGCAGATCTTCTTCCAGCTTTACAGAATGGATTTCTCCATTGCCTTTGGGACTCTCCTCCCCTGGGGAGAACACAGAGCAGGGCTCCTTTTTCGGTATCCTGCTAGGTGGAAGTGGTATAGTTCTTTTTTCAGCTAGTCGACCCCGATTCTGTGCAAAAAGGAGAAAATAAAGACCCTAAAGTATTCTGAAGAACATCGTTCAGCATTTTTATTACCAAAACTGTACAATTATAATAAAAGATCTTGATGTCAAAAACAACATTTAAGAAGAACGGTTCAAACACTATTACAAAAGTAACATAAACATGTCTCGTCATTTATAGGGGTTTTTATGAGACTCACAAATAAAAATTGAGACGTGAGGATAATATGTGGACACTTTATAATGTACAACACGTCCCAATTCTGTTCCCCGGGGCCATGGTTGCAGACAGTCCTGTATTTGCTTACATGGACTTTATCCAGGGGGTAGTAATATGAATAGATCTCAGTAACATTGCTGCAGGCAGTCCTGTATTTTTTTTTTTTTACCTACAGTGGGATAACCTAGAAGGTATGAGCACATAGAACCCTACATATTCATTCCTCATCTTTCAAGATCCCATCCGTGGTCCCATTAGTGCTCTATGGGCATGCTCCCTGCAACTCTAATAAGCGACCCAAGCCGCATCTCCAAAACCAAATCAAAACACAAAATCCATCAGAAAGTGGGAGCCCCCTGTGAACTCACTTCACTAAACTTTATTTTCTCCATCCCAAAGAATGCCATCTGCCAGAGTTTAGTAGTCACTAAGTATAGTATATAATTGCCGTACACATAGGATTGTTAGACCTGTAACTGAAGATACTGCATAGAACATTGGCTACCAATGAAATTACCATAGGGGTGCCCAAAAAAACATATTCCTCTTCCAATAAACCTGTACTTCCATTGTCACCTCAAAAAAGGCATAGGGGGCAAGTAATGCATTCTAGAATCTAAATTCTGGCCATGGTTAGTTGACTGCTTTGGCAGCACCTATGCCGAGCTTCTTAGGCCAGGCTAAAATCATTTTGTCATCTATACTGTAAAAAAGTGACTGCTCTTACTGCGGTTTCTGTCTTCTGGGGAACCCTGGTTGATATACACTGGCATAGAGTAACAAAAATACTCTCTTGCATTTTATAAAAAAATTATCCCCTATCATCAAAGCTCCTATACATACAACGTACACATATGCGTGTGAACTCTGATTTTCTGTTACGTCATAATGGCAGAAAAACAGAATTCAAGCTGTGACGGATCCGTCACCCGACAGACACCAGCGGCGCCCCATTGACTTATAACAGGGTCCATTGGGTTCTGTCATTTTGCCATGAAATAAAATTAAACTGCATGCTGCGCTATATTCTCTGTCAAATGTGACGGAAACGGCAAAGGAAGCTCCAATGCAGATGTGATTGGAGCCTTACATAATCATACAAGGAACTGCATACAAATAACAATACACTTAAATGTCATGAACTGCATGTTTTAGTCAAGCTAAAACAATTTCTATGATATACTGCAAACACAGTAAAACAGCAAGTCTCAAAAACGTAAGCAATACCAATATGATCTTTAAAACTGTTTAAAAAGGGGAGCTTTACTTTTAAGGGTACATTCACACACAGCGTAAACCCGGCGGAATTCCATCTGAATTTTCCATGCAGAAATTCAGCAGCATTTTCGCAAGAGAAATGGACATGCTGCACATTGAGAATCCGTGTTGCTGGTCAATTTCCTCATGTGGTTTCTGAATTTTTTTTCCGCAGCATTTGGATGACATTTGTGCAAATCACATTCATTATCTGTGTGCAATGATAATACTAAGCACCCATCCCCCTCATGAATAGTAGGTGTGATAGTGGTTGTTCATCAGTATTTTACACCTGTGTAACCTTCCTCCATGTAGCATTGTGCTAGTCTGCATCCTGCTGGGTGCTGGCGATTGAGCTTGACCTTGTATCAGTAAGGGTATGTTCACACGCTGAGCCAAAAACGTCTGAAAATACGGAGCGGTTTTCAAGGGAAAACAGCACCTGATTTTCAGACGTTTTTTGAGCAACTCACGTTTTTCGCGCCGTTTTTTGAGCTGTATTCAATAGAGTCTATGAGAAAACGGCTCCAAAAACGTCCCAAGAAGTGTCCTGCACTTCTTTTGACGAGGCTGTAATTTTACGCGTCGTCTTTTGACAGCTGTCAAACGACGACGCGTAAATTACAGGTCGTCGGCACAGTACGTCGGCAAACCCATTCAAATGAATGGGCAGATGTTTGCCGACGTATTGGAGCCGTATTTTCAGGCGTAAATCGAGGCATAATACGCCTCGTTTACGCCTGAAAATAGGTCGTGTGAACCCAGCCTAAGTATGGTTTTTTTTTGTGATTTTTTTAGTAAATATATGACACCTTTTTCTGTGGTTTGTAATTTATTTGGGTGTAGGGACTCGTAAGACAATGAGGACCCTTGACGCGGGTTGCGAGCTTGCGTATTTTGGCCAAAATATCAACTCTTTCATGTTTATCATGGATACTTTTTTCAGGATGCAGCCAGGCTTTTAGAATGCTGGGGGATAGTGGTGTGTCAGTACTTAGTGGGGTGCACCTAGACAGTGCTGAACAGCCCGCCTAATCTAATAGTATGGGCGTGGTTAATAGGCTGCAAACCAGCATGGTGCACTTCACGTAACCACGTGACTGGCACACTTCTAGAAGCCTTATCTGTGTGCAATGATAATATTAAGCACCCACCCCCCTCATGAATAGTAGGTGTGAGAGTGGATGTTCATCAGTATTTTACACCTGTGTAACCTTTCTCCATGTAGCATTGTGCTTGTCTGCATCCTGCTGGGAGCTGGCGATTGAGCTTGCCCTTGTATCAGTAAGTACCACCTTGCTGCTACTGTGATACTCTGCAGAGTTTCCGCAAGGAAAATACGGATGGAAATTGTGCAGTATTTGCGCTGCAATGGGACGTAACCTAAGAGGTGATCAAGGAGCAGGCAAAAATAGGTTAGAACAAGCAAAATTGTTATATTTATTGAAAAAAAACAAAAAAAACCGTTTTTCTACATTATAATAATTTCTAAGAACAGTAACTCCTACTATCCAGAGATATTTTCTTCACACCCACTGACCTTCACTGCATAATGCAAATTGGCACGTAATAAGCTAATGGTAGCCAGAAAATGAAGAACCAGTACATCCTGCCAGACGTAAAAAAATAAAAAATAAAAAATAAGTCTACTCGGAGAGGACACAGGAAAGGATTCATTGTGATTGAATGTGCGTCAGAGAGAAAAGATAGCGACTGGATCATAAAAACTCTTTATGGCCATTAAGGTGCTGAGGGGCAGTTAGCAATAGGCAGAGCACATCTAGGGACTAGTGATTAATACCAAGAAAGGATATGCAGGCATTTAACTGCAACACTGGGAGGGAAGGTGACTATCTGCACAAGAAGAGACACTATTTGCCAGCTGTCACAGCTCCTGTCTGACCTTTCACCCCCTCAAAGACTTCTGTAGATGTCACAGTGCTCCTCCAGGTCTAATGAGCATTTACAGAAGACAAAAAAAATTAAGAAAAATACAAACAGATAGGGAAAAACTCAATGTGTAGTGTAGATTCCCCTACTACACAATCAAAATGATTTATCACCTGTTATTAAAATAGTGCCACATATTTTGCTGTGCTGTACCTTTTTAAAAGAGCGATCGGGAAAAATAAATACAGTGTTATGTCTGGTGCCCACCCTAAGGGGGAGCTGCATGACACAGGAATTCTCTCTATGGTGTTCACTGTACCATACACCACCCCCTCGGGCCCTGCACTAGGCATAACACAGTGGGCACATTTAAGAATGCGGTTTAAGTTTTAGACACTGTAAATTTAGACAAGGCAACAAAATTTATCACAGTCGTGAATGCTGCATGATAAATTTGGCGCATCTAGATGGACATGCTAGAAACTTTTCTCTTCCTTATACCGCCTATTAGTTGGCTTAGTTTACGCCACTTTTTATAGCCATAATTTTGGTGCATGGTGTCGCATGTTAACCATGCCGCTTTTGCTTGACCACACCTCCATGTCAGAAAAATTATGTAAAACAGGTGATAAGGGTGGCGCACAGCACGTATGCCAGAATTCTGCCACATTTTAAATAGTAAATCTGCCTCGGTGTATCAGTTTTGCTTTGAGTTCATGTTGGTTCTTACTATCTCAATACTAGGAACAATTCACCCAATTGTACATTTTTGGAGTGATGGAGGAAACCAACAAGAACATATAAACTACATAAAAAGGATACCAGGGTGCAGTCAAACTCCTGGCTCTAGTGCTACAATGAAACAGTACCATCTACTAAACAATTGTGCGGCTAATAAATGGGTTTCTCTAAGGGCTCATTCAGACGAGCATGTAACTCGTCCATGTGACGGCCGATAAGACAACGGCCATCACATGGACACATGTATTTCAATGGGGCTGTTCAGACGGCCGTTGTTTCAACGGAGCGTGTGAAGGGTCCGTGGAAAAATAGGACAAGTCCTAGTTTCTTGTGTTTTCACGCATCCCTCCATAGACTCTAGTCTATGAGGGATCCGTGATAACGCGTCCCGCACGGGTGCACCTTGGACATGATAAACTTCAGTTTTTCACGTCTGAGGTTGCATATGCTCACCTGAATGTAGCCTAAGGGTAAAGCGCACATTGTGCTGGCTATGTTGGCATTTTCTAACATGTAGTCTGTTCAGACTCATGGACCACTTCATTCAGGAAGAACACACTCCCGGCATGCCTGACGACACAGGTTTTCTATAATGATGAAATCCACCCATAAAGCTGCCCATACATAAGATCTCAGGTGTACAGGGGATGGTCTGGCAATCTTACAGAGGATCTGTCACTAGGTCATAAGTTGAACTAGTTAGCTGACCTGAATAGCGCTGTCTCCTTGAAACCAGCGCTGTTTTTTTGTTCTTTTTCTTGGACCCCCTCGTTCCAGAGATATGACCCACTGTCGTGTTGGTACTCTCTATGTGAATTTGCTGTAGTCAACTGGGCGTGATATACCTTCAAGCTGCCTTGCGCTGATTGGTCAGCATCAGAGGCAGGGAAGCTAGCTCCACCCCATTGGCTAACTACAGCAAATTAGCAAAGACGGAGCCAACACCACAGTGGGCCATATCTCTGGAACGAGGGGGTCCAGTAAAAAAAGAACAGAGCTGGATTCAGGGAGACAGCGCTATTCAGTTCAGTTAACCAGTTCAACGTATACGACCTAGTGATAGGTCCCCTTTAAAATCTCCCATTGGAGAAAGGAAGGTTGGACAGATTGGTTTTTAATCCGGTTGACTCTTTACTTCCCCAGGAAATAAATGGTGCCGGAAGTGTCTGGCAGCTGCTTATCCCCTATTGGAATAACATCCCTCTTCAGAGAGTCGGAGAAGATAGCTTTCCCCCAATCTATCGTTCTGCAGCTGCTATCTCATGTGTGTGGTCAGTTTATCTCTTCCTAACACTGTCAGACTTACATAATGGAGCTCCACAAATAACCTCTGGTAAAAATGCTGAAAACGGAGGGTGCCGACGTGCTTACAAAGGCCTTGCAATTTGTAGGCTGTGCGCTCATATAATCAGCAGGCGGATGTCATTTTAATATATCTCTCAATCCTCCGGCACACGTATCATTATCACATTTGATCAGCACTTATTTTTAGTGATGGCGAATCGATCCTCCTGATTTGCTGATTTAGCGGTCATAATGGAATACAATGGCTGAATTGATTTGTTAAATGTTTGCATCAATTTGCCAAAAGCGAATAATTTCGGTTCATGTACGTTTATAGATGGCAGAGCGGTGGTTGGTGAAGAGATTTGATCATCTTTACTACTTTTAAAGACAGAAAACGGTTGGAGCATTTCTTTAAAAACACAAAATACAGCATAATGCCTTTAGGCCCTCTGCACACAATGCGTTTTACGTGCAGATTTGCCACGCGTTTTTCCATGCGGCAAATCTGCAGCGCAATACAGTACCAGCAAAGTAAATGAGATTTCAAGTAATCTCATCTACACATTGCAGAATTTTTCCGCACGTATATTGACCTGAGGCTACAGATTTCAAAAATATGCACATGTCAATTTATCTTGCGTTTCGGCTTGCAAATTGTATCTGACAAATTTAGAAATAAATGCATCAAAATCCGCAGCATAAGACCGCCTCTATTTTACAACAAATTCTGCAAGGTGTTCATGCAGCCTGAGGATATGTTCACACGCTTAACAAAAAACGTCTAAAATTACGGAGCTGTTTTCAAGGGAAAACAGCTCCTGATTTTCAGACGTTTTTTGAGCAACTCGCGTTTTTCACGGCGTTTTTTACGACCGTTTTTCTGAGCTGTTTTCAATAGAGTCTATGAGAAAACGGCTCCAAAAACGTCCCAAGAAGTGTCCTGCACTTCTTTTGACGAGCCGTCATTTTACGCGCCGTATTTTGACAGCGACGCGTAAAATAAAGGCTTGTGGGAACAGAACATCGTAAGACCCATTGCAAGTAATGGGCAGATGTTTGCAGGCGTAACGGAGCCGTCTTTTCAGGCGTAATTCGAGGCGTAAAACGCCTGAATTACGTCTGAAAATAGGTTGTGTGAACATAGCCTTAAACTGACATTTGATATTCCAGCGAATACAATGAATTAATTTCTGCCGCAGATAATCCAAAATGACTAGATGACTGACTGTTGGTACTCTACTCAAATCTTATGCTTTTGAGAGATTACAGATTATCTTTTAGTTCCATGTTGGAAACAAGTGCCGGAGAACCAGATTTTTTGAATTTTTGGTTTCCTCCATCTATCTGATAATCTGGAAGTTTGCTATAAATTGTATTACTAAACAGTATTTGCATTTTGGGATTTACTGAATGATTTAGGGCATGACCACACGTGGCGGATTTCCTCCGCAACTGTCCGCATCAATGCCGCACAGAATCTGCGTTGCAGATTCTGCTGCGGATCTGCACAAAATGTGCAGTAAATTGATGCGGACTAGCTGCTGCGGACTGCAGTAAAAGTACTTCCCTTCTCCCTATCAGTGCAGGATAGAGAGAAGGGACAGCACTTTCCCTAGTGAAAGTAAACGAATTTCATACTTACCGGCCGTTGTCTTGGTGACGCGTCCCTCTTTCGGCATCCAGCCCGACTTCCCTGGATGACGCGCCAGTCCATGTGACCGCTGCAGCCTGTGCTTGGCCTGTGATTGGCTGCAGCCGTCACTTAGACTGAAACGTCATCCTGGGAGGCCGGACTGGAGACAGAAGCAGGGAGTTCTCGGTAAGTATGAACTTATATTTTCTTTGACAGGTTGCTGTATATTGTGATCGGTAGTCACTATCCAGGGTGCAGAAACAGTTACTGCCGATCGCTTAACTCTTTCAGCACCCTGGACAGTGACTATTTACAGACGTCTCCTAGCAACGCTCCCGTCATTACGGGAGCCCCATTGACTTCCTCAGTCTGGCTGCAGACCTAGAAATACATAGGTCCAGCCAGAATGAAGAAATGTCATGGCAAAAAAGCAAGACCCATCCGCAGCACACATAACATGTGCATGACAGCTGCGGACTTCATTGCGGAACTTAGAATCTCCATTGAAGTCAATGGAGAAATTCCGCCATGAGTCCGCCACTGCTCCGCAACAGACAGAGCATGCTGCGGACACCAAATTCCGCTCTGCAGCCTATGCTCCGCAGCGGAATGTTACGCATCGTCTAAACGAACACTTCTAAATAGAAGTGGAAGTCAATGCAGAAACGGCTCCGCTGCGGATTAACGCTGCGGAGTGTCCGCAGCGGAATTTAAGTGAAATTTCGCCACGTGTGAACCCAGCCTTAAAGAGAAGTTTACCATAGGCCTTATCAAAACGGTCTAAAAAATAAAAATACATTCATTCAATCAGAATAAACTTTACATCAATGTGGTTTCGAAAATGAGAGTTAACTGTGATTGGCTGCTATGGGAAAATAGACCATTTTTTTTCTAGACCATTTTGATACCTTAGGCCCAAGCTTTGGTTTCTAAAGATGTATAGGTTTTATACTAGAACTTTGTATAATGTATAATACATACGTACGCAGAGCGCGCACATACTCATTATGAAGGCCCTCAGCTTCTACCTCCCTGGGTTGCAGGAGGAGGTCAGAACAGCTGCATCCCCAGCTGTGACATCTGGAGATGGGCTGAAATGGAAAGGTTCCCCAGTCAGGGCTCGTCAGGCTTTAATTGATCCCAGCGCTGCGCGTCCCTCATCGGCAGCAAGCTGTGAAGAGCGTGCGGAAGCAGAGAAAGGAAAAATAACAAGCAAAGCACTGCTTCCATGTTAACTCTTGCCATGCTGGAGATGTCTGCAGGGAGGCCGTTGAGATTGCTATACCAAAGTGTTTCATTAAAAAACGATATTGTAAGTCTTTATCGTACGCTTTCAAGAAAATTGAAGAAAAATAGCGTCTAAAACCGGTCACATTTTTGGTCCAAATGAAGAAATAGGTCCAAGAAGTTTACGGAGAGATATCAAGAGCTTCGGTTGGACCCAAAGATTGTCCAACACAGATCTTTGTGATGTACCTTTCCAGTGCGAAGAGCATGAGGGTCTGGGAACAAAAAGATGTCACACGACCATAGGTGTCTGGGAGAATGGTCATAAAATCTTTGTGGAACCCGTAGTCAATACGGAGCCACTATCGTACAATTGTTCCATAATGAAAGTGAATGAAAAGGGCTCCGTCTTATTAGTCTATCCTTAGCCCACCCGTGCCGCCGCTTTATATTTTGATCAGTCATTCATGAGATCCATCAGGATTACACACTAATTGCAATGTCTCATTAAGCCCGGCATCCACTCTTTTTTTTTTTCTTGTTATAAGATTGAGGAAGCCATTATAGCGTCACGTCGTTTTAATTGCATCATTTAATAGTAATGTGCTGACCTGAAACAATATATGCATAATTAAAGGACAACTCCATCCAAGATGCTTCTCTAGCTCTAAACAGAGGCCTAACCCTAAATCATCAAAGGATTAAAAAGAGTTGGGATAGAATATTTTCTTATATTCATAGAAATCTTGGCTTCGGGTGATGTTACTTTTTTAGGTATCTCCACAAACAAGTCATGACTCAAGGGTCAACCTTCCCCAACCTGCAAGTAGTTAGAGACGCAGTCCCATATAGACTATAAATTAGTATAAAGACTTGGGTGGAGAATTTTCCAGTCTGCTATGACCGGTGCGTAGCTGTGAAAATCATGAGAGGTCCCCTGCATTTACTTAAGAAATGCTGCCCTGGGGTGAGATTAAAAGAAAAACCCAGTGCGACCCACTACTGGGAGACCAGAGCCCGTAACCTTTTCCATATGTGACGGAAATCCTGCCATCCAGACTGTGATCCCTGAGCCACCCCCTGAACCATAAACCACCCCGTGCTTACTCTCACAGATAATAAATAATGGTTTCCTCCTTGTAAAAGCCACCGCTAAGAATTTTCACAGGACGATCAAACAAGAAGATATTAGATTTCACCGTGTCTTTTTCTGCTATAAGACAGAAAGGAATATCTAAGGTGATCTTGTGGCTCTTGATAACAGAAAAGTAAAAGATTCCTTATAATTCATAACCTATCATTATGCAGGATGATGAACCAAAGTTCACGAGAAGACCCCCTAGCAATAGACTAGGAGCTACCAGCATCTCTGAAGCATGACGTTCACCTAAACATCTGTAAAATAATGCCGAAAAGCTGTGCACTTTATATGTAGTCCACCTCAAAAGGGCGAAGCCAACTGTGTAACAAATTACATAACAGCCTCCATATAGACCAAGCTGCTAGTCCAGATGGGTTGTTTAGGACTAAAACGGCCCAATACCTCAATTTGTGGCCAAAACAACTGTCCGGTAAAAAACATAATACACAATGCTTTCCGCTTAAAGAGAAAGTCCACATTCCGACAATTTTTTCCACATGTGTAGCATAGGACGGGGTTGACTCAACAAGGTGGCTTGTCACTTATGGCACACAAAAAAAGCCCACAGATCCTAAAAAGAAGAAGTATAAAGGAAGTGTGCTGCAACCATGCCAAATACCGGTAAGTCTAAAAAACAACAACACATATACTATAGATGGTATCGAGGGGGTTGGCGATGGTTTAACAATTGAGTTGTGATCACTCCCCAATTTATGCTTTGTGCATGCCCATGATGTTGGGTGGCAGCATATCTGGGACCTCCGATGTCACACCACTGATGACGCTCACAAGTCATATTGGAAGTATCTTGGTCTGAATCTAGAGAGAAGGTTGTAGATCTCCACAAAATTAGAGCTCCACTTTTTAATTTAGAAAACAAAGAATGCAACCAGGTAGTATATTACTATAATAGTGTATGGGGCATATTTCCATGGCGGAGCGCCCAATGTGTTTATATGATATGATTTATTTGACTTTTTTTTGTTAAACAAAGCAATATCAACAATGGACAAAGTACTTTTTGCAAAGGTACACGTCACCATTGAAGGTTCGTAGAGGCACGTTGGCACACAACAAACATCTTAAAGATCATAGAAAAAGCGCTGCACCATGGCTGAAAGAAGCATCTATGCAGTTAAAGTAATATCCCATAAATCTTTGTGGCAGGAATATCTCTGCTATAAATTCAGAGGCATTAAAACAGCTTATCCGAATCACTGTACATCACAAGGGTGACGGTAATGATTTCAGAACATGCCGATTTAACACAATTTATTTACAGGGCAAGTAGCAAGCATTCGTAATGGTTCTTCTGCCAGTGTACAAGCCCCATGCTCACAGGGCTTTCAGGAAAGTGACTAGACAACTTGTAGGTCCTGCTAATATTCTGCAGAATAGATTTCAATGAGAAAGGACCAATCAGGTTATTGCTCCTCAAAATCTCTCCTTAAAGAAACATTCTGGGCAAAATTGACACTATGTGTTATGCCTAGTGCAGAACATGAGGGGGCGGGGACACCGATTCAAAGAACGCTAAAGAGAAAATCTCTGTGTCATGCTCCGCCCCCTCAGGCCCTGCAAACATAACACAGTGATGACATCATCAGCGCCGGTCCATCCGAATGCAGTGGAGGGGTTGGGGGCATGCCTCAGACTCACAGACAACGCTTTCCATAAGCAAGTCTGAGACAGCGGTGGCCAACAGGGACTGGAACGTGGGAATGGAGCCAGGAACAAGCAGAAGGAGGCCTTTACGTATGTTAACTATAGTTTTGCAGTTTATAGTTAATTTTTTTGTTTTAGACTAGAGGGTCACTTTAAGTGAATTGGGCTGAGCTGCAATAGCACACACAACCCATAAACAAGAGTGGCGCTGTTCCTGGAAGAAGAAGAAAACGAGTAAGTAAAAAAATCAGTCCTTGAGTTGTCCTGTTAAAATAATAATTAAATTAATGATTCTATTCAGCTGTTTCTTAGAAAGCTGATCAACCAATAAAACCACCATTACAGCACAAGGATTATGACTTAATTTACCCAGATTCCTGAAAGACAAATCTCTCTAGTTATGTAATGGCACACTACCAGCTACCAAGCCACTGCTTCAGTACAAGTTCACAAAAGATAAGGATCCAGCTGGTAGGGAGCAGGGGCGTTGCTAGGGTCTTAAAAGATCAGGGGTCCGAGACATATTTTTTAAACCCCCACCCCTCCTGAAAAAAACAAAATATCACATACATATCAAAGATATAGATATGCTAAGACTAAGGCCCCTATAGCTTCATCGCTGGATAGAATTGGATGCATTGTCTCAGTGGACTATCACATATGATAGGCTTAGATACAGCGGCTCAGCAGACAGTATCACACATGATTGGATTAGATACAGTGGCTCAGCCGACAGTATCACAGATGATAGCCTAAGATATAGGGCCCAGCTCATTGACATTGCGGCTCCAGCGCTGGACCCAGAAAAGGTAAGTATATGAATTCGAGGACTACTTCAATGACAGCGTTTTTTTTATTCTCAATAAGATGGTTAACGAGGATTGAGTGTTTTTTTTTTATTTCAATAAAATCTTTCTTTCTATTCTGTTTAAACTTTATTACTACCGTCTTAGTAATGGCCGCTGGCTTATTTACAGCATCCATTACTAAGGAGGAGCTTAATGTTAACCGGTGAAAGGGCTAACACTAAACCCCAATATTACCCCGGTACCCACCAACACCAGGGGTGCCGGGAAGAGTCGGGTATGATCCAGTACCCGACCATCTGTAATGGTCGGTCATGGCGCGGCCGCAGGCTGGTATAAGGCTGGGAAGGGCCAAAAACAGTGGGCCTTCCCACTCTGATAATGCTAGACTGCTGCTGCTATGTTGTATCTGGCTGGTTATGAAACATGGGAGGGACCCCACGTCACTTTTCAATTTATTTAAAAAAAAATAATTATGTGGGGCCCCCCTCCCATTTTTCATAACCAGCCAGATGCAACATAGCAGCAGCAGGCTACTATTACCAGGGTGGGAAAGCACACTGTTTTTGGCCCTTCCCAACCTAATAATGCCAGCCAGCGGCCGCCCCAGTGCCCGACCATCAATACAGATGGTCGGGTACTGGAACGTACCCGGCTCCTCCCAACACCGCTGGTTGCGTTGGGTACCGGGGTAATAATGGAGGTTAGTGTTGACCTTTTCACCGGCTAAAATTAAGCCCCTTAGTAATGGACGTTGTCAATCAGCCAGCGGCCATTACTATGGCGGTAGTAATAAAGTGTAAAAAAAATACAAAGACATAGAAAAAATACTTTATTGAAATAAAAGAAAAAAAAACACACAACCCTAATTAACCATTTTATTGAAAATGAAAAAAGCCGTCATTGAAGTAGTCCTCGAATCCGACATAGTCCAACAAATGAGCCTGTAAAAAAAAGCACCAACGCAAAAAAAAACATTAGTAACGCAAGTGGCATGCTTAATACAGGGTCCAAGTGTGATCCTGTCTGTTGGACCCTGTATCTAAGCCTACCACATAGTAGGCTTAGATACAGTGCCCCGGCAGAAAGTAATCTTATACTGTATATATACTACTATGTGGTAGGCTTAGATACGGGGCCCATCAGACAGGATCACACATGGGCCACGTATCTAAGCCTACCATGCGGTAGGCTTAGATACAGGGCAAAGCAGACAGGATCACACCATGTGTATACAGTATAAGATTACTGTCTGCTGGGGCCCTGTATCGAAGCCTAACATGTGGTAGGCTTAGATACAGGGCCCATGTGCGATCCTGTCTGTTGGACCCTGGTAGGCTTAGATACAGGGACACAAGGCAGGCTTAGATACAGGGTTCCAGCAGACAGTAATGCTCTTAGCCTCCTCTTCGGCTCCGGAGATCCTGACACCATCCAGAGTTGTGATGTTGTGTGCAACGCACAGCAGCATGACGTCATGCACGGCGCACAGAGTCATGACGCGAGAAGACGGCAGGACCTCCACTGCGCTCCGGAACGAGGAGGGTACGTATACTGTCAGTCACTATAGTAACAGGGGCCCGTATTGTTTCTTACATAGGTCCCAGTTAATATAGTAACTCTTTATAGACGTGGTGCGGGGGGCCATGGGCAATTGCGATCGCTGCGACGCCTATAGTTATGTCATTATATGGCAAAGATCCGGGGCTTGGGCCCTGAAAGCCCGATGCTAGCGACGCCACTGGTAGGGAGTATAAAAATCACCAAAAATATAAGCGGTCTCAATGACCAATATGTGTATTTCCATCTACCCAAGACCTTGTGTTCACACAGTGCAGATTTGCTCTAATTTTTCAATGTATTTTTTAGCCAAAACCAGGAACGGAACCTAAAAAGAAGAAATATATAAAAAGGCATTAAAGGTCTGCTCTTCTGGATCCAGGTTTGCTTAAAAAAATTTTTTTAAAAAGCAAGCATGCAAAATCTGCAGCAAATCTGCACTGTGTGAACAAGGTCTAAGATCAAACTATAAAACATACCAACCTAAACAAGATTATCTAATACTTTAAGAACAAGTGGTAGGCGGTGCCATTTATAGCTGTCATGTGAAGTGTCATAATTTGGTTTCTGTCCGTCGCTGCCGCTCTCCCACGTTCTTGCCCTCTTCCCTATCGCTTGTAAAAGGATCGAAGATTTGCCTGACACACCTGGGGGATTTTCCTGCAAATTACATTATTTTATTTGGTCAATTCAAAGACAAATTGATTTTCCTGGGCAAATAATGAACATTTATGGTTATATTCCCAGCGGCTGCTTTGTTTTTCTTATACAACAGAAGTCAGTGAAAAATGTCCTGACCTTATTATTTGTCCTCTTTCATAGGGCCTGACAACGGGTGGGTGCAGTTTGAAGGCGCAAAACCACAAACGCCACACCAAAGGATCAGATTTAAAAAAAACATATGCAAATGTTAGGATAGGACTGGAATGTTTTATATGAAAACCTGTCTGCTGTAAATCAGGTAGTAATAATTTTATTGGGACTGATAATTTACAATACTGATTTTGATACACATATAACTAACTATTTCTGAGATTTCACTTAGAGCTGTATCAAATGAGAAAACAACATGGCTGCCTTCTTCTGGAAACCGGAAGATCAGCCCTATTCCAATGAAAGGTGCAATATCAGATCCAGCCTATGGACAAAAGTGGCGCTGTTTCTGCAAGAAAAAGCCAGAATTTTCTCATCTTATGCTGCCCCTTTAAACGACCCGGTTATTTTTCACATTTATGTATGCATTTTCATCTATGCAAATTTCCATTGGCTGATTATTGTTGTGACCGCTCCTTGTCACATGCATTGTTCTGATAATCTCTGCATGTAACTGGGTCTCTGTGTAAACGTCTCGCAGCTTGCCGAGTCCTCCATGAATGAGTCATGCAGTACACGCAGCTCTGCTGAATACAAAATAAGATTTCCAGTTAGGAAGGTAAAAAATGTCAGAAACCAAGAGAAAAACGCTTCCGAGATTGACTTCACCAATTTGTTCTTATTCAAAATTTCACATTTCCTTGCAAATGGAAACACTAAAAAATGGTATAACTACAACTCCCAGCAAGCAGCGGTCAGGGCATGCTGGCAGTTGTAATTTTAGAACAGCTGGAGAGACACTAGTTGGAGACCACAGCTATAGACTTTAAGGCCTTGTTCACACGGTGAAGATTTGCTACAGATTTTGCATGTATATTTTAAGCCCAAACTAGGAACAAAACCTAAACCAAAGAAATGTATAAAGAAAAGCATAAAGGTCTGCTTTCCTGGATGCAATTCAGGTTTTAGCTTAAAAACGCATGCAAAATCTGCACTGTGTGAACAAGGCCTAATAGCCAGTTAGACAACTTGAAGAGCCCACTTCATTTTTTTTAATGGCCATGCCGGAAGACGCTCCACAGGCATAAAAAAAAATGTTCCGGTAGAAAAAAGTGCATTGGCTACTATGAATAGGTTACTTCAAAATCCAGGATAATATCGGCCTCCATAATTCCTACTTTATCTTCCATAGCTCCAATTCTCAGAAACTCCAGAAACATTTAAATACATCTTCATTAAAGGGGTTCTCTGGGATTTTTAGTTTTTTTTATTCAACCCTCCTCATTTAAAAACACTTTCCTTCCCTCCCTACATCGCCCACTGACCTGAGCTATATTTACATATATCGGGACTCATGTAAACCAGAGCTGTAGGGAGAGAGTTTTAAAAAAAAAAAATATAATAATTTAAAAAAAAAAGTTAATTGAAAATTATTCTTCATGAACGAGAACATAAAAGTCCCGGGACAACTCCTGATATGAGCGTCATTATGATTATTATCAATGCTGGTCCCATGTGACAACCTCCTGCACATCAAGGGTGGGCCATCTCCTAAAATCTGTAGTTTAAAAAAAAACACAAAAAAAAACAGCTTTTTGGTTTTGCCATAAAAATCATTCACACATTAGTTTTTAGTCATTTCTCAGAAAGGGTCTATAGTCTATAATTACGTGCAGACGCCATACAGTGACCCTTGTTGGCTCACCCCTCCAACCTTTGACCTGTTGTAAACACTAATGACGATACCACTACAGTGATGACAAATTCACCGCTGGACTGTTGCTGGGGGATCTTTCGAGTACAGTGCCTACATTATGAGGAAAAAAGCCTCCTGCCATCCATTACCCTAGGAGTATTTGTATGGAGTTTATCTGACGCCCTCTAATCAAAATCTCTAAAGAACAGATTATCTACACGACTAAGGCCTTATTCACCCGACCGTTTTCAGAACAATGATGTTCTGTGGGTGTATTCACACGGACGTTTTTCTAACAGCCCGTGAATAATGACCGTCAAAAAATAGGACATGTCCTATTTTTGTCCGTTTTCACGGCCTAACAGCCCCCATAGAAGTCAACGGATCCGTTTTTAACGGCTGTCAATACATGTAACAACCGTTAAAAACGAATCTGTGACATGGGGATTGGCAAGGGAACTACTAGTTCCCTTGCTGGCTATCGGTGACGCGATAACACTCACGTATGCAGCGCCGACCTCTTCAGGTGTGGTCTAGTCTTCCCAGGTTCTGCGAAGGCGATGCGATGACGTCATCGTGCCGCCTTCACAGATCCCGTGAAGAGGAGAGACCACGCGTGAAGACGAGCTTCATCGGTGAGTGTCATCGCAACGCCGCAGATCCCGTGAAGACAGCACTGCATCGGTGAGTATGTAGGGCATTCATGTCGGGCTATGTGGCATATACAGGGAGGGTGTGTGGGATCATCTACAGGGAGGTGTGTGGCATCATCTACAGGGAGGTGTGTGGCATCATCTACAGGGAGGTGTGTGACATCATCTACAGGGAGGTGTGTGACATCATCTACAGGGAGGTGTGTGACATCATCTACAGGGAGGTGTGTGACATCATCTACAGGGAGGTGTGTGGCATCATCTACAGCGAGGTGTGTGGCATCATCTACAGGGAGGTGTGTGACATCATCTACAGGGAGGTGTGTGACATCATCTACAGGGAGGTGTGTGACATCATCTACAGGGAGGTGTGTGGCATCATCTACAGGGAGGTGTGTGGCATCATCTACAGGGAGGTGTGTGGCATCATCTACAGGGAGGTGTGTGGCATCATCTACAGGGAGGTGTGTGGCATCATCTACAGGGAGGTGTGTGGCATCATCTACAGGGAGGTGTGTGGCATCATCTACAGGGAGGTGTGTGGCATCATCTACAGGGGCTGTGTGGCATCATATACAGGGGGCTGTGTGGCATCATATACAGGGGGCTGTGTGGCATCATATACAGTGGGCTGTGTGGCATCATATACAGGGAGGTGTGTGGCATCATATACAGGGAGGAGTGTGGCATCATATACAGGGAGGAGTGTGGCATCATATATAGTGGGTCTGTGCGGCATCATATACAGGGAGCTGTGTGGCATCATATACAGGGAGGTGTGTGGCATCATATACAGGGAGGTGTGTGTCATCATATACAGGGGGTCTGTGCGGCATATACAGGGAGGTGTGTGGCATCATATACAGGGGGCTGTGTGGCATCATATACAGGGAGGTGTGTGGCATCATATACACGGGGCTGTGTGACATCATATACAGGGGGCTGTGGGGCATCATATACAGGGGGCTGTGGGGCATCATATACAGGGGGCTGTGGGGCATCATATACAGGGGGCTGTGTGGCATCATATACAGGGGGCCTAAGGCTATAGTCACACGACAGTAGGGAAAAAAATCGCCCTTAAAAACTGATCAACTGTCAGTTTTTCATGGCCATTTTGCATCAGTGTGTCTCTAAATTTTCATCCATTTCCTGTCCGTCTGTCCCTTTTAATGGCCGTTTGCCATCCGTTTTTCATGGCCATTAAAAAAAATTATGGATTTAATTTGTTGGTTTTATTGTCCAAATCCCCCGAAAAAACCACAGTGCCCATGTAGATGGTGCTGCAATGACCCTGTACATAGTGCCACAGTGCCCACTGTAGATAGTGCCACAGTGCCCACATATAAAGTGCCAGTGCCCTCAGTGTCAGAGTGCCCATATAGATAGCACAACAGTGTCCCCTGTAGATAGTGTCACACCCCCATATAGTAGTGTCACACCCCCATATAGTGCCATGTAGATAGCACCACCCCCACTGTAGATAGCACCACCCCCCACTGTAGAATGCACCTGGCTTCTCCAGTAGCGGAATCCCCTGGCCAAAGCATCAGCCGGAGATTCCGCTCTGGCAGGGGATTCCAGGGATAGCCACTGACATCACTGTCCTTATATGGACAGTAACGCCAGGGGCTTCTCCAGTAGCGGAATCCCCTGGCCAGGAGCTACAGCGGGGTGGGGGTGCCATCTACGGGGGGGGGGGGGGGTCAGCTATTTATAGGGGGAGTACTATTTACAGGGGGGGGTCAGAGACAGGAGTCCCCGGCCAGAGATCTCGCAATGCTCTGGCCGGGGACTCCACAGTTGAAAGCCCGACATCACTGTCCATATATGGATAGTAATGTCAAGGGGCTTCCCCGGGCTCAGCACTCAATGTAGCGCTGTGTGCAGGGAATCCGGCCAAGATCAGTTTTACCGGCCGTTACAGGGATTGTTTCCTAAAAAACGGCCGGTAAAAACTGATCCATTGACTTCTATGGGAGCCATGGGGCCAGTTTTCATGGGCCGTTAAAAAAAAAAAAAACGGCCGTGTGAATACACTCATAGAACTCTATTGTTCTGAAAACAGCCGTGTGTTGGCCGTTACAAAAACGCCCGTCGCACGGCCGTTTTTCACTGTAGCCTAAACCTGCACATCATGGGTTGGTTTAAGATGGTCTTACACATTGGATAAATGTTGGAGGATGATGCCAATTTCGACAGAATCAGCTGACAAACAAATGTTTATTGGGCCAGCCATACGGTCTGGATTTCAACATGCCCAATCCTTCATCCCCGAGAGATAAGCCGCTGCCAGTGGTGTCTTGCAGTATCTTATCCCACTCTCCACCATGTATAGTCAGACTTAGGCCTCATTCAGACGAGCACGTAACTCGTCTATGTGACGGCCGTTAAAACGGCCGTCACACAGCACATGTATTTCAATGGAGCCGTTCACACAGCCATTGTTTCAACGGGCTGTGTGAAGGGTCCGTGGAAAAAAAGGATATGTCCTATTTTCTTGCGTTTTCACGCATCCCTCCATAGACTCTAGTCCGTTTTTCACGTCTGAGGTTGCACACGCTCGTCTGAATGTAGCCTAAGTAAAGAACAAAATGTGGAGAGATGCCTAAAACAAAAAACTCCTACGGGCGGGTGATATGTAAAAGATGTATAAGGCGGAATACGGTACACAAGAATGTACGATTTTAAAACTGGGAAAGAGAATACCAAGGAAAAAAAAAAAAGAAAAGCATCGGAGGTCATGGATAAAAACATAAAGGACTCGTGACAACATCTCCTAAAAAGGATTACTGGATATGGTTTTATTACCATTTTAAAGCCTATCCAAAATTTCCCGTCCATTTTAGAAAGTAGGACTGCAGTGCGTGAACATTGGCCAAGATCACGTAGAGGTCAAGAAACTTACTGGCCAGTCTTTTCTTTATACCTTTCCTTCCTTTTGGATCAATTTCTGGCTTTGGCTCAAAAACTGCATGTGTGTAATCCTGGTCTTAAGAAGATGACAACTGCCAAGACCTATAAATGACACACAAAGACCTAATTTGATGGCCCCAGACTAAATAACACACCTCTCAATCCATCAGTCGAAAGACTAGGGAGGGAAATTCTGGAGCATGTGAAAGGACCTTTATAAACCAATTCTCGGTATCCAGATCTGGTGACATGGGAACAGAAATCACAAAAGTGATTCAGCAAGAGCGATTAATTTACCCAAGTGTAAGAGATGTTAAAGTCCACTAACATTTCTTCTACAGATAGATAATTATTAGTGATCCTTACGTCACTACATTTAGGAGAGAAGGCAGGTATCAGCACAGGAGAACAAGCAATGAGAGGAGACTGTGCAGATTGTGTTCGGCTAATGATAAATGACTTTGGAGAAAGACCTGGAGCAAACTGTAAAGGTCACTACCATAGGGACAGTAATAAATTGGGCCGACTTGAGCGGACGTCATAATTCAATTTTTTTTTCTCCTCTCACTAGTGTATTGTATATGTGATGACTTGCGTTGTGACTCCCATGGAGAACGCATGAACTACTAAATAATAGTTACAAAAACAAACAAAAACACCTACATTCTGGGAAAAAGAAGATGTTTGTAAGATAAGAAAGTGGTTAGTACCTCCTCTGTGCCTGTGGCATTTCCCTGCTCACAGGAGCCTACTCATGCGGTCTAATGTATGAGGGCATATGACAATGTATAAAATGAGGGGTGTTTATTGTCCGTGTTCTCAAGCCAAGTAGGTTTATACAAAAAAAAAAAAGAATAAAAAAAAAAAAAAAGGGGGGAGGTAGATTGTTGGGCACTGAAGATTTTCTTCCTGGCGACACTATTGTAACCACAAAGAGCTAAAGGAATGAAATATTGAAGTTACTGGCAGATCGGAAAGAGTGAGTGAGCTATGTCTACTGCCGGCCCACTGTTGGCGGTGTCTTCATACATCTGAGCGCTCCACATATCGCGTATATATATTTTTTCTACAAATAGAAGAAAGCAGGTGCGCAACGTAAAATTTTTAGATCAGCATAAAATGAAAAATAGGATCAGTAAAAAAAAATATAAAAAAATATGTTCTTAAATCCCATTCTGTCCAGTTTGGAAAATTGTATTCAGCTGCTTAGTTATATTGTAGCTAGGTGACAATCAATATGTTAACCCATACATCTTCTCATGGGTTGTCAACCAGCTTTCCGAGGCTCCTAAAAAACAAATATGACTAGTTCTGAGTTGACACCACTCCTGCTCTCATAGGCCTCATGCACAAGATCGTCATTTGCGTCCGCAATTTATCCATATTTTTTACAGATAAATTGCAGACCCAATCATTTCTATGGCCCCATGCACACAACCGTGGTTTTCACGGATCCATGGGCCGCAAATCCAGACGACAAAAACGTTAACGTTCCAGTTTCACTAAACCGGTGAAATTATTTTTCTTTTTGTTGTTGTTCTGTAAATCCTGATTACACACGGATGCACAACAAGGATTTATTGCAGTCAAATGACTGCAACCGTTACGTGATTTTGCATACCGCAAACCAACTACGGTCGCGTGCACGAGACCATACAGTAGTGTGAATATTAAGACCCATTCCATGAGCCAAAGCCATTAGCTCCCACTCTTTGACGTGGTATATATGATGACATGTGATCTCATAATGACATCACATCCTGTAGTAACCAAAGCATTGCATCACTTCTGCAAACAGGAAAGGGCTTCAACGGCCCATGGTATCATAGGGCGGTAAATACAAAAAAAACACTGTCCCACAGATGCGACAGCCCTAGCTTAAATGCCACTGGTGCCACTAAATCAAGCAACGAGTCTCTGCTGTTTCTCCCAACTGGTCGGCAAGATTAGACATGCAAACATTTGGAGAAAATATACCTCATTCGTATTTGCGGACAGCTGGCCATGTATTGTACATACCCCATCCTGTCTCAGGCTTCATAAAATTGTGCATGTGTGATCTAAAGGGTTAAATTCTGAGGCACAGACAAGAATCCGATTCCGATTTAGTACCTAATGTATTATTTTCACAGAATACACAAGTGAGACAATGTGACATTTAGACGTTAGCAGGGAGGGGCACGATGTCCAGGGATGATAATGGCACATTACTCGCGTTGAAAGGTTTTCCTGGCCCATGGGGAAGCAGAGGAGTGAAAATACACTGATGGATTTCCAAGCTGTAGTCATGAAAGTTCAGGAAATGATCAAATTCTCAAAAGACACAGAAGAAATATCCCAGATGTCCTTCTAAATTAGGTATTCACCGCTGCACTGTTGGAAACGCCGTTGCCACAGCAGAAGCCCCGACGTTTCAACGTTAGAAGATTAGGAACGCTTCCAGTAGTTAAATACATATGGGCATTGGTATAAGGGAGATCCACACTTCATATAATAAAGAACTTGTGTCTGAGGCCATTCAACCCTTTCCAAAAAGAAATTCTGTGACATTAATTTTAGTATTCCTACATGCTGTATTATTAACTCCTTGGTGATTGAACTATGGTTGTCGCAAAATTAAGGTTTTTAATACAACCACCTAAGGCCCTGTTCACACAGAATTTTTTCGCAGGCAGAAAAAAAATCCTTCAGGAATTTTGAGGCAGATGTTAAACGGCCAGTTTTTCCGCTGTGTTTTGAACTCATGGCCATTGAAGCGAATGCAAAAAACGCAGCTAAAAGTGCTCAATGGGGGCGATTTTGCCACGGATTCTGATGTGGTTTCCATGTCAAAATCAGTGCCAAAAAACTCTGCGTGAACAGGGCCTAAGATGGTCTTCATGGACTTCTACTTTTATGTATCAGTTTTTTTTTTAGGTTAGGAGAAAAAGGGTGGTGTCAACTATAACGTTTTTTGGCCGAAGAGTCAATGAATGCGATGTCGTAAAGTCAATGTGTAGCCAACACAAATATTCTTTGCTCCCAGCAAATAACACTGTAGTAAACCCTAGGCTGAGTTTATGTATTGTATCTGAAGTCTCTAGTAGTACATACAACTGCTGAACTACATGCCTTAAGATGGGAACCTGTCACGTTAAACATGGTGTCCTTACTGTGGGGCAGCGTGTTATAGAGAAGGAGGAGCTGAGCAGATTGATATATATGTTGTGGGAAAATATTTTACTCATTTTAATCCCTGCTCATTCTCGGCTTTGGAGTCCAATGGGCGGTCCTAATCAGCACAGTTACACAGGGCAGACTGTCAATCATTGAGTGAGACCGCCCACTGGACTCCTAAACATACAAATAGCATTTCCATCACAGGGAGTTCAATCAATAAATTACAAATTTATACAGAATTTTTTCCAATAAAACTATACATCAATCTGCTCCACTCCTCCTGCTCTATAACGTACCGCCAGAACATTGGACAGCATTTTCAAGGTGACAGGATCCCTTTAAGGAGCTCTAGCACCGCTTGTTACAGACCACTGACTTTCACAAGATTCGGTATACAATAGGTTAGACAGCAATGGTACATGAAAAGAGCTACACAGCTACATGGCCAGATATAGTTATGTAATAGTCCTGCCAAGTACACCTCCAACTCCTGGACTATCATAACAAGATTGCCTATTTTTGATGTAGGGGTAGACAGCACCACCCCCTCCCCTATAGATAGCGCCACAGTAGGAGAGGAATCCCTCTCGTCGGGGACTCCTCGTAGATGGAGCCCCTGACGTCTCTGTCCATATATGGACAGTGACGGCAGGAGAGTGGAATCCCCTGCCAGAGCGGGCCGGGGGCTCCGCTCATAGATGGAGCCCCTGATGTGTCTGTCCATATATGGACAGTGACGTCAGGAGAGCGGAATCCCCTGCCAGAGTAGACCGGGGATTCTTCTCTAGGAGTAACACCTTGACGTCACTGTCAAGGGCTTCCCCAGCAGCGGAATCCCCTGCCAGAGCGGGGTATGACCGCCGGGGATTCCGCTCCTACAGGGAGCTACAGTGGCGCGCTATCTACAGGGGATGGGCGGGGGACTTGTTATCTTCAGGCAGGGGGGTGCTATCTACATGAAGGGGTGCTAGCTACAAGACTGAAGTCCTCGGCCAGAGATCTTGCGATGCTCTGGCCGGGGATTAAATTGCTGAAAGCCCGACATCACTGTCCTTCTATGGACAGTAATGTCAAGGGCTTCCCCGGGTTCAGCGCTCAAAGTGTGCGGGGAATCCCCAGCCAGGATCAGTTTTTACTGGCCGTTACAAGGATTGTTTCCTAAAAAACAGCCGGTAAAAACTGATCCATTGACTTCTATGGGAGCCGTCTGGCAGTGAAAACTGCCAAAAATAGGACATGTCCTATTTTTTGAAGGCCAATATTCACAGGCCATTAAAAAAAACGGCCATGTGAATACACCCATAGAACTTCAGTGTTCTGAAAACAGCCATGACACAGCCGTTTTTCACTGTCATGTGAACGTAGCCTAAGGCCTCATTCACAAATTGCAATTTTGGCCAGTATTTAAGTCTAAATAAAGAGTGGATGCAAAGAAAAGAAGTATAAATCTTTCTACTATATTTCCCTTGTATTTAGGATCCAGTCCTGGTTTTGGCTTCAAAATACTGACCAAATCTGCAATGTGTGAATGTGACCAATTATAGACGAAGGGTAAAAAAAAAAAAAAAAAAGTTGCCCAACTAAAATTGTGCAATTAGTTTAAAGGTGTTGTCCGGGCATGGGGCAGTTTTTCATACTGATGACCTATCCATAGGATAGGTCATCGGTATATGATCGGTGAGGGCACAGCACTCGGACCCTGCACCGATCAGCTGTTCCGGCTTCCTTCGGGCAGTGGATGTTATGCAGTGGTCGGTGCCGGAAACAGATGGCTCCGGTCACAGTTTAGCGGCCGTTCTACAGTACTGCAGCCCTGTTTCGTAACATAAATTGACTTGCTGTGGATTTAAAAACGTTATCGCAGGTCAATAACCGTCCGTGAATGAGGTTTGTTAAAATCTCGTCAACTTTGCCGATACTGTGATACGCTGCAGATTCTCTGCCCACAAACCCAGATGGAAAATCTGCAGCATATCCGCCACGTGTGAACATACCCTTAGGAAGTTCCTGCTCTAGCATTCATGAAGGAGAACCACCCTCCCTCCACGCAGCTATTGCAAACATGTGCAGAGCTTCCCGTCACTACAGGTATCTTGAATAGAGAGGAAGGGGTACTGAACAAGATTTAGGCCCTCTTCTCCTTGGATAGTAAAGGGGCTTGGCGTAATCCAGTGATGGGCTCCCTCTTCCCCTTTAAAAAAAAGTTACTTTTAAAGCCAAAGTTTAACAGGATCAGAATTTTTGCAAACATAATTAAATTACATTTTCAAATTACTAAACCACTGGCCGTACCAAAGTTAACCTGTCTGCCAAGTGACGCCATAGCAGCTTTCCGGACACAATTAATTCACTTTTCATAATTACCCATCAACTAGAACCCACTTTTATCAATGGAGTATATATATAATTGTGTATTTGTCTTTTAAATGCTGTTTAAATAATAATTTTCATTTTAGACTGGTTTATTTTTCCTAGTATCCGGAGAACATAGCAGCTCTGCTGAATCTAGGTCTGGCATTCATCTCCGTACGAGGGATCATTACTGCATTCCTAATTTTTTCCTCCACTTGGACGTACCAGGAACAAGGTGATATGTTGAGGGTTTGCTGGGACAGAGAATTTTTTTTTGTTTGTTGTTTTCCCATATCTTACATTCCATAGACTGTAGAATATCCCTAATACCAACCACAGGTCACCTCACGAGAGGCCGACATCACACAAAGAAATAGGACTACAGTCACTCTAGATCGGAAGCTAGAGACTTATCGCATACTTGCCAACAATCCCGATTTTTATGAAACTGGCAAGAAAACTGTGACTCAAAAGCGGCGGAGTTATGTTAATTACCATTAAAAATGAGCACTTCTTGTCAATTGGGGTGCCGTTATGGAGGCACTCCATGTGCTGCCATATGGTGCTTTGTACAGTGCCATATTATGTAGATATTCTTCCCTAGAAGCAATGCTACTAGTGGAGAAAACGTCCTTGATACGGCACCCAATGAAGTATGCCAAATATTTTTTTTATTCACAACAAATGAAAAAATTGTGTGTCTCTGTATGAAACTGGAAATATACAGTGACACATTAGGGCTCCATAGCAGTGTATAGGTGCCGCATTATGGCTCCGTACAACTCAGAGGTTGACGTTGCACCTTCACAAGAAAAGCTATAAATAATTGAAAATGAGGAATTTCTCAATTTATTTGACACCTGCAGAAGTTTAAAGTGTAGCTAAAACGTTCGACAAACTTCTGACATGTCATAGTGACATGTCAGAAGTTTCGATTGGTGGGGGGTCCGAGCACTGAGACCCCCCACCAATCGCTAGAACGAAGCAGCTGAAGCCCTCGTGTGAGCGCTCAGCCGCTTCGTGTCTGTTCAGCTTTTTCCGGAAATAAATGTATCGTATACGGACACAATAGAAATCTATGAGCCCGCGCTCCGATACATTGGCTTACCGGAAAAAGCCGAACGGACACGAAGCGGCTGAACGCTCACACGAGCACTTCAGCTGCTTCGTTCTAGTGATTGGTGGGGGTCTCAGTGCTCGGGCCTCCACCAATCCAAACTTCTGACATGTCACTATGACATGTCAGAAGTTTCTCAAACATTTAGCTACACTTTAAATAGTTCACAAAAGTTTTACACTGGAAAAACAAAAAACAAAAAGCGTGTTTTATCAGGCATCATTCTGTATGTTTGTACTAGTCCTGCTCAATGAATTAGAATATCATCAAAAATTTATTTCTGTAATTCAATTCAAAAAGTTAAAAAATTTTTTCTTTTAATGTTGATGATTATGGTAACAGTTAATGAAAAATCCAAAATTTTGTGTGTCAGAAAATTAGAATATTATATAAGCCCAATGTCAAAAATGATGTTTAATACCGAAATGTTGGCCTACTATAAAGTATGTACAGTATCTGCCCTCAATGCTTGGTCGGGGCTCCTTTTGCATGAATTACTGCATCAATGCGGCGTGGCATGGAGGCGATCAGCCTGTGGCACTGCTGAGGTGTTATCAATGCGGCGTGGCATGGGGGTGATCAGCCTGTGGCACTGCTGAGGTGTTATCAATGCAGCGTGGCATGGGGACGATCAGCCTGTGGCACTGCTGAGGTGTTATGGAAGCCCAGGTTGCTTTGATATCGGCCTTCAGCTCGTCTGCATTGTTGGGTCTGGTGTCTCTCATCTTCCTCTTGACAATACCCTATATATTCTCTGTGGGGTTTAGGTCAGGCGAGTTTGCTGGCCAGTCAAGCGTAGTGATACTGTGGTTATTACACCAGGTATTGGTACTTTTGGCAGTGTGGGCAGGTGCCACGTCCTGATGGAAAATGAAATCAGCATCTCCATAAAGCTTGTCAGCAGAGGGAAGCATGAAGTGCTCGAAAATTTCCTAAGGGCGTTGTAACGATTTTCTTTACTGGTCGCTGATATGTTTTCTGACAACAAGCCGCTACTAATCAGTACTTTTGCAAAATTCCGTCTATCATATTTGTAAGGGTATTTTAGAGGTAAAATGATTATTCAAGTCCTGTAAAGGGCTCTAAAAGTGATCCCTGTAGTCTCAGGCTGAATTTATATTCAGGCGGTCTAGTTTCCAACCCTGTCCCTCCCGGCTTGATTGACACAACCCCCGGCCGCTAGCTTGTGGTGACACACTGTGGGGAAAGTCAATAAAGCCTGGAGGGACGATTTGGAGACCGGACTTCCTGAATGTTCCAGATATCGTGAACGCCCTTATGACTTCACTGGTAACATACAGTGTGCGCCATTTTAAAAATAGATTTTACTGTATTTGCTACATCTGCAAAGACACAGAGGCATGTTTGGAAACGGTCAGGTATTGTAAGGTCTAGTTCACACAGTTTTGTTTTGCAGGCACAAAAATTCCGGCAGTTGAATGTAATGCAAAAACCGTGAGCAAAAAAAAAAGTCACAAAAAAGCGTCGTTTTTTTTCTGCCTCCCATTGGTTTCAATAGGAGGTCAGAGGCGAAAACCACTTGAAGAAAGAGCATGCCGCCTTTTTTTCCCCGCAAGCACCCAAAGAAAAAACGCCTCTGCCTGGTATTGAAATGAATGGGGGGGTTTTCGCATCAAAATCAGTGCCAAAAAACTCTGTGTGAACTGACACCAAAAAGACATGGTGGCGGTTTTGGGAGGTAAAACGACCTGATAGGTTCCCTTTTAGTGTACTAAAGTATATTTATAACCTTTGAAAAGAGCGCAGTGGCATATTAATATATTACGTGGAAGTATACAAAACGATATAGTTAAATAGTAATTGTGCATGGTACAGGGGTCTGGAAACAACAAGGTTATCACAACCCCATGAAGCGTTGACGCGGTGTATCCTTACAGCATGGGTCCTGCCAGCAGTCGAGGGCAATGACTCCAGGGATTGTGCACAGACAGAAGCCAAAGTCCACGTATAAAGTACAAAAAATTAAGTGCTTTTCGTATTCTGTATTTATTTTGCTACAGGTATACAGACCGGCAGAATATTGTGGCCGAAATTTAATAAGAATATATTGCCAAAATGGGTTGCTACTGGACTATTCGGGATTACAGCTCTATTACAGTACGTTATTAACGTTATACCAAACACTGGCACTTCAAGACAATAAGTGGCCCTCGTCTTTACAATAAGGAGCAGCACATAAATATACAATTATATTCACACGGCAATCATCAAAGCCAGAAAAGGAACTGGAGGTGTGCGCAAGACACATACAAACTTATTTGCCTTATAATTCTCATCAAAGAAGTATAAAATCCGAAGAACAAACAGAAAACTAAGCAAACAAAGAGAGAAAATGCTATTTGCCAACGTTGTGTGTGTGTATATATATATATATATATATAGAGAGAGAGAGAGAGAGAGATCTCCTTACAGCATGGGTTCTGCCATCGGCTGAGGGCAATGACTACAGGTGTCGTGCACAGAGACAGAACCCAAAAATCACATATTAGGCTCAGTTCACATCTCATTTTTTGCACACGTTTGTGGTATACGACGGCATACACGTTTATGCATTTGTAACATATGCTTACTTTTTGTGGTATACGTTGTTATACGTTTGTGTCCGTTCTTAATTATTAAAACGAATACCTTTTTTGTTCTTTAGCCAAATCAAACTTTGTAAAGTCAAGATTTCCCATATAAGGTGACAAAAACGTATACGTTTTACGTATGCAAACGTAGTTGAATACGTCGGCCATACGTCACCATTGACTTCAATACAAATAAAACCGTATACGCGTGGTATACGTTTTGGAAAAGTACTGAAACGTGTAGTAAACTACACTTTTCAGGACATGGAAGAAAAAAAAGGATACAACGTAAGCACACAAAACGTAAGCACAAACTACACCATTAGGGCATCCGTCCTGACCATAGAAATCAATGTGCATGCTGTGGTACAGGTTTTGACACGGTTTTCTCATGTCAAAACGTGCACGTCAGACGTAGAGCAAAATCGACATATGACCTTCACCTTAAAAAAAAACTGCTTTTCCCATTTTGATACAGAAATACATACATATCTAAGTAAATAAGTCATAATACAGGTTGCAAAATTCTTAGTTCCCCATGGAACTGCATGCTGTAACGTCCAAGCTCCTACATTCTGACAGAAGTGACCGCTACAGCTCCAATTGATAATGCCAAAGATGAAATGTTACAACGCTGGGTTGCGGCTGACATGACATGGCACGGGTCAGTGAAAGGACCACAGTACAACATTGTTCAGCGGTCAGAGTAGGAAGAAGCTGTGGGAAAAGGGTTAAAATGTCACTGGAAATAGCCGTTTCTGAACGCTCTTCCCTTCCCTCATTGTCCGGGGTCTTTGCTCCTCAGGTTTCCCCCTTTCATATACATTGCACGTATGCTGAATGAACTAGATTTACAGAGCTATAATAGGAGAGGCATGACCTACATAATAACACCGCCAGTGAAATACAAGCAGCGCTGATCATTGGGAATCCGCCAGGCACCTTATCTAAGCGTGAATGGAGGAAGCAGCAAGGGGTAAACATAAGGGCCTGTGCTTACTGAACCGGGAACACAGTAAAAAGACAAGAAGTGATGTCACAAACTAATGTCTATCTTGAAGGCCGCCATCTTTCTACTCCAAAAGTTGATTAAAAGTTCATGATCAAGTTGCTCATAATCCTTTTTGGCCTTTAATCGCTTTGAAACGATGTAGATGGACAATTTTGCAGACTATGGACCAGGCATTAGACCACCATATGTTTCCAGCTATCAGAAATATTCAAAAACTATGGGCAAGGTGGGGTATCCCCAAGGAGTCTGACCCTTAGACGGTTGACTAATGTCCATGTCTCCAATGCCTGCGAAACATCTACCATGTAAGATAAACAACTGCATAAAATAAGTTATTTGGACCTTCTATTCACAGTCCATATCAATAAAATATAATATAATAACTTTCCAAGCACGTACGTGTTGTATGTCAGTCAACGGAAAGACAAGAGCATTTGATTCTTCAATGTCTAGTAGACTTATGGCTGACACATAAAAAAAATTTGCCTACGCCACAGTGCCTGGCGGACTTCCACAATCATGCGACACTCCGGGTGGTGTGTGTACAGAGATCAAGCCTTGAGAAAACAGCCTTATAATTGGCTACATAGAAAGAGACCCACTCCTCCCTGCTTCCCCACCTGACAGCCCAAAAAATATATAACACAGGGAGTGGAAGGAAGAAAGCATCCAGGTGCACGGAAACTTGGCTGCTTTCCCCACCACGGAAGTCAACAAAGATCCTGGGACCTAACGCCTCCAAATCAATTCCCCGAAGGCTGTAAACATATGCGTTGTGACAGACTGCAGGTGGAGAACAGAAGGAACGCCCGCAACCACTCCAGGGCTAAAGCATCTGGACATGGAGGCATCTACATCTCAGTGCAAATTTTGGAGATTATCAGCATTTGTAGCTTGAGGTTTTAATGCAGGTTATGCTAAAAGGAGTTTGTCGATAATCAACATGGCTAATACACTAGCATAATGCAGGGACCAGGTCTGCTTGTTATGAGATTGTTAAGAAACTTCCCATAGGGGGAGAAAAGGCTAGATCACGTTATACAGAAAAGAGTCTACACTATTCCACAAAAAACACATACGCTATATAATACATAAGACCTTGGTTAGACAAGACTTTAGGTGTATGAGGATGACCAGCCTGCATTTGTATGACAATGCAATTTTGTGCAACCTTCGGGCAAAATATAAAAATTATTGAGCTTTATAAATACTTAGAAAAACATAGTGGGACTGAGTTGCAATACCACACCCAACCTGTGGACAGGTGTGGCACTGTTTTTTGGAAGAAAGCAGCCATGTTTTTCTAATATTGTACAACTCTGTGAAACTTTTCCCTGGGGTTATGGCATTCTACCTTCCCCCAACATTTTATTTGCATGAGAGGTAAGACTATGGAAATCCCTTGCTGCCCTTTTTAGGCCACAATTAAAGCTTAGGCTTGGCAATCATGGACAATTTTTTAAATGGGTTTTTCCTGAATCATAAATTATAGGTGATCATTTTCTGATCGTGGCGCACCCACCAATCGTGAGATTGGGGTGAACCCCTGTTGCTCCTCACTGCTCAACTGCATTGAAGGGGGACATTGAATGGAGCAGCGGTCGAGCATGCGCGCTGCCACTCCATTCAATGTCTTTTGGAATGACTGAAACAGCCGAGTACAGCACTTGACTGTTTCGGTCATTCTCATAGACATTGAAAGGAGCGGCGGGTGCATGCTTGACCACCGCTCCATTCAAGTGCCTCCTCACTGCATGGTGGTTCAGTGAAGAGGATCTGAGGATTTGGGACCCCCGCTTTCACAACCGGTGTGGGCCCCAGCGATATTGTGTGTATCGGTGATCATTTATGATTATGGGAAAACCCCTTTAAGGTATATTCACACTGTGCACTTTTGGTGCAGTTTTTGAAAGCCACAGCCAGGAGTAGATTTTAAAAAAAAAACAAAAAACAAAAAAGGGAGAAGTAGAGTCTTTTCTACATACTGGTTGTAGCTTCAAAAACTGCATCCACAGCCTGCACCAAAACTTGAGTGTGTGAATAAGGGTTTATAAAAGACGGGTGGACCATGACAACGCTGATTAATAGTGTGACCAGTACAATATTTGTGGTTACAAATAGATGTAGGGATGTCCCAAATGGCTCCAGTTTTTAGTAAGTAAATAACTAATTTTAGATACACATGAAAAAAATAACAGATCTGCAATTTTGTTGCTATTTACCCCAATGACACAATGGGCCTCATGTAGCAAAACGGTCATTACATTTTTCGAGTTCAGTTTAGGAAATAAAAGCTGAACTCTGCTTAGTTGCTTAAGGCAGAAAAGTTTTGCTACATGAGGCCCAATGGCTGATCATGATCTATTACTATAAGCGACATCAGATACAGAACTGACCGATTACACAATAAGTATCTTGAGGTGCCCTAAACCCATTTCCCTCCCTGTGTATTGTATTTTCATTTGCACAAAATGTAATGGGAGCTCATGTTTTAACCGCCCTAAAGACAGCCTGTCAGACAGAGCTCAGTGACCCTCAATTATCTGCGCCCATCGACTATCGTTCCATCAATGGAGCGCTAGACAGTGGGGAGAAGGGACGCCTGCCCTTTCCCGTCTTCAAATCCTGGCTGTCGTTACCCTGGAAACAGAGAAGTGGCAGCGTCCTGGGTACCACCTATTGGGTTTGTTTTCAAACTGAGGGATACTGGTCTATTGAAAGCTGCACTGAAGCCCAAACTTGTGTCTCTGAATGAGAACATAATAACCGGTAGACAGACGTGCAGCGTGAGCGGGCGCTGATAGCAACGTAATTAGCCGATCTCATTTGGAGCAAAAGATTAGGTTCATGTAGACAGTGCTAATAAGTATAAAGACAAACACAGATTCCAGATTAAAGAGCAGCTTTTTAGTGGATGACATCTCCACTTGGAGCTGTGGCGCTCATCTTGGGTGATATCCAGCTTTTTTTAAAATAAAAAAATGATATTATATACACTAGTGCTTAGAATGTCAAAGAGTTAATTTATTTCAGTAATTCAAGTCAAAAAGTGAAACTCATATTATATAGATTCATTACACACAGGGTGATCTATTTCCAGCATGTTTTTCTTTAAATGTTGATGATTATGAAATTTAGGGTCTCAAAATTAGAATATTATAGAAGCCCAATTTCAAAAATGATTTGTAATACTGAAATATTGACCTACTGACAAGTCTGTACAGTATATGCTCTCAATACTTGGTCGGGGCTCCTTTTGCATGAATTACTGCATCAATGCGGCGTGGCATGGAGGCGATCAGCCTGTGGCAATGCTGAGGTGTTATCAATGCGGCGTGGCATGGGGGCGATCAGCCTGTGGCAGTGCTGAGGTGTTATCAATGCGGCGTGGCATGGAGGCGATCAGCCTGTGGCACTGCTGAGGTGTTATCAATGCGGCATGGCATGGAGGTGATGAGCCTGTGGCACTGCTGAGGTGTTATCAATGCGGCGTGGCATGGGGGCGATCAGCCTGTGGCACTGCTGAGGTGTTATCAATGCGGCGTGGCATGGAGGCGATCAGCCTGTGGCACTGCTGAGGTGTTATCAATGCGGCGTGGCATGGAGGCGATCAGCCTGTGGCACTGCTGAGGTGTTATCAATGTGGCGTGGCATGGTGGTGATCAGCCTGTGGCACTGCTGAGGTGTTATCAATGTGGCATGAAGGCGATCAGCCTGTGGCACTGCTGAGGTGTTATGGAAGCCCAGGTTGCTTTGATAGCGACCTTCAGCTCGTCTGCATTGTTGGGTCTGGTTTCTCTCATCTTCCTCTTGACAATACCCCATAGATTCTCTATGGGGTTTAGGACAGGTGAGTTTGCTGGCCAATCAAGCGCAGTGATACTGTGGCTATTAAACCAGGTGTTGGTACTTTTGGCAGTGTGGGCAGGTGCCAAGTCCTGCTGGAAAATGTAATCAGCATCTCCATAAAGCTTGTCAGCAGAGGGAAGCATGAAGTGCTCGAAAATGTCCTGATAGATGACTAAGCTGACTCTGGACTTGATATAACACAGTGGACCAACATCGGTAGATGACGTGGCCCCCAAACCATCACTGACTGTAGAAACTTCACACTGAAACGCAAGACACTTGGATTGATGCCTGTCCACTCTTCCTCCAGCAAACTCGCCTGACTTAAACCCCAGAGAATCTATAGAGTATTGTCAAGAGGAAGATAAGAGACCCCAGACCCAACAATGTAGACGAGCTGAAGGCCGATATCAAAGCAACCTGGGCTTCCATAGCACCTCAGCAGTGCCACAGATGATCCCCTCCATGCCATGCCACATTTATATAGTAATTCATGCAAAAGGAGCCCCGACCAAGTATTGAGGGCATATATTGTACAGACTTTTCGGTAGGCCTACATTTCGGTATTAGAAATCATTTTTGATATTGGGCTTTATATAATATTCTGATTTTCTGAGATTCCAAATTTTGGGTATTCATTAACTGTTTGGCCCCATGCATACGAACGTGCTTTTGCGGCTGCAATTCCCCCCGAAAATCAACAGGAGAATTATGGCCCCATTCATTCCTATGGGGCCATGCACACGACCGTGGTTTTCACGGTCCGTGCATGGCCCCGGAGCCCGTATTGCAGAAAGAGCGGGCAAGCCTTATTACGGCCGTGCTCTGCGGTCCGGGCTCATTTAAAATAATGGCCGCGGCCATGTGCACGGCCCGCGATTTGCAGGCGGCTCGTGGCTGTCACTCCGTGGCGGGCCGACCCGGAAATCACGGCCGTGCACATGGTTACGGTTGTGTGCATGAGGCCTTACCATAGTAATCAACGATAAAAGAAAAAAAATGCTGGAAATAGATCACTCTGTGTGTAATGAATCTATAGAATATATGAGTTAACTTTTTGACGATATTCTAATTCATTGAGAAGGACTAGTGTGTGTCTGTGTGTATATATATATATATATAACAAAAAATAGGCAGCACTCCGTTCAGGTAGAGGTGAAAAAAGAGGGTACTTTTATTGTCCCATAAACAGTGGCAACGTTTCAGCTCCTTCCACTGGAGCCTTTCTGAGAAAGGCTCCAGTGGAAGGAGCTGAAACGTTGCCACTGTTTATGGGACAATAAAAGTACCCTCTTTTTTCACCTCTACCTGAACGGAGTGCTGCCTATTTTTTGTCTTATATACCATTGGGATTGTGGTCTTATCCCGTTGGCTTGCACCCATAGCATACCGGTGCGGCTGGATCCATTTGTTTTTATATATATATATATATATATATATATATATATATACACATATATATACACACACACACACACACACACACACACACACACACACACACACACACACATATGAGAAACAGCTGAAAATAATTTTTAACTTCTTAACTTGGCAGAAAAGAACTCACGGACATCAACTAACTATAGTGATTCCAGAGTACATGCACCTGGGGTCCAAAACATAAAACTTAAACGCTGTCCAATACCATGACAAAGATGCCAGTCTTGTTCTGAGCAGGTGTTTGTGGGCTAAACGATATTCAAAATATTATGTTTACGTGCTGACAGAGAATTTCGGAGAAACGCCTGTCCCATTGGCAGCCATGGGGTATCCGTTGCCAATACCTAAACATAACCGGTTGTAATAAGGCTAGAAATGAGCTCCATTGAATAACAATGGGGCTACCGAGGTGCCGATCCGCTGATCAATCTGTGGCGGAAATCTGAGTGTCAGCTGTGGATTTTCTTTAAAAAAAAAAGAATGCCGAATTTGCCATAGGCAAATCTATGACGTGAGAACATGGCCTACAGACCTTGACACAACAACCTCCTAGAACTTACTGTTGGAGAGACATTCGGCTTCCATTACTGCCACAGGTGGAGTACTGCAGGTGACTACTACACACTGGCATTTAATCCTGGTGTTATGCCACTCATGATCAGGCACCCACACCGCTGCCAACGCAATGGTACAACTACTCCCACCCTCCCTATAAGCCTCATTTATTCTTTTCACACGTAGATCCTTATTTCCATTGCCAAAAGCGGTTCTCCTCCTCCCGCTTCCCCTCTTATCCCCTTCAATTATCTCTCCGCTCCTTCGACACTATCATCCACCCTCCTTCCTCCCCACCTTCGCCCTCGCCAAGTAATTTCCTCTTCAAATCAATTCTCCTAATCACAGAAAACCCAAAAGGCCCACATGAACGCAGCCTCAAACCAGAGCGCAGACATTAATTAAACCCCCTCTAGCCTCCCTGACACTACAAATTGGATGCGACAGGGGTGGGCTACCTCCTCGGAAACGTTAACCCTTCCCACGGAAGGTGAAAGTCGGTATGAGAGAAAACACAAGGACGAGTACAAGCGTCGTGATTGGATCAATGCCAGCCGGAGCCTAGGACGTACACGTTCCTCTAATAGCAATTATTAATAAGAAAGCTCCCTATTCATCTCAGGGATTTGGCAGGGATGCAATTTCCACACTCCAGCACATAAAGCTGACAGTTTCTTGGTCGTGCTTACAGGGAGAGGGTGGGAGGTCCCTGGCAGGGGAACAAGGTGCTTATGAAAGGAGCTTGGGCTTCCCTCCTGTGTCCCATCACCCGCTGGGCACCATGTCAGCCGCCAATAGCGGAGTGGGCCCGGTGTGCCCCTGACACTGAAACCGCAGTCAACAGACACAAGGAGACGAGTCCTGCCCATTTCCTGAGAGCTTTCAAAGGGGAATTGTTAGTTGAATATCTGTGTGCAACTCTGACAGCCCCTCTGGAGATCCCCTCCCCCGACAGCACAGAGAGACGGTTTATCTGACAGCTGTGAGGTCTGACCGCATGGGGAGGGGGGAAAGGACGTGTTACGGGTGCAGCTGGAGAATCAAGCTTTCAGTTATAGGCAGGGGGTCGCCTAGATAAGAACACACTGAGCAACCACACAGTGGCCAAGTGAGGAGAAAGGGAAGGGAGGAGGGGGTCGGAGATAAATACTCAAGAGGAAGACTGTGTCAAAGTGTTGCTGCTGTTTTCCTCAGATGATTAAAAAAAAAACACCCAAATTTTTTTTTTAAATAAAAACTTGTTCGGAAATTTCGTATTTTTCTTATAGAACAGCAGAAACCTGCAGTTTCAAGTCAATAATTTTACAGGGACTGTATTAAGGCCTCTACACAGGGGTCTTTTTGCAAATTTTAGCTTAATTTTTACTTCAATGAGTTCAAACTTTCTGTAATGATTTTGGATACTGAATCTCCCTCCGTATAGGTGTCATTATTATATAGATATCTCCATCATTTATCTCAAGCTATACACTGCTGAGTGTTGAAAAAAAAAAAAAAATGGATGACGCCGGAGGGCAAGTGGACTCTAGGGGCCAATTCCTGACAGATTTTTGATTGATTTTCGTATGGATCAACAGCACAGCATGCAAATGTGTAAATTGACAAAAGACTGACGTAAAACCTGCAAAGTGAAATGTTTCTTGAGTAAATTGTCCAATATATTGATATTCTGGCCGGTCCCGCGATAGTCAATATTAAAGGGTTTATGTGGGGACCAAAAAGTATTATCTGTGTAGTATGTGCGTACACTCGCTAATATACATTCCGGTCATCCGTCGCTCTGATTCTGAGATTTTCATGACGATATGACTCTGCGTCATGTGACCGGTCCTGCTGTAATCTATGTAATCGCTGTACTACTGCTTGTACATGGAGTACAGCGGGGCCGGTCACATGATGAAGAGTCGTATCGTCAAAGAAAAATGTGCAACTAGACTTACGGTCCCCAGTCAGCGCTATAAAAATCTATGAATATCTCAGAATCAGCACGACGGGGGACCGGAATGTATATTAGCGAGTGTTCTCCCATACTGCCGTGACTGCACTGATAATAATGTTTGGTCCCCACATAACCCCTTTAGCTCACTATATTTTGTGAAATTATGAAGTAACTGTGAAACTCACTCCTTTACTATAACAGGAAACACATTTTTAAACCAATCTAAGACTTCTTTAATTCAACTTTTTGTCTTCTAAAAACTCTTTTATTCTGACCCCCCCCCCCCCCCCCAGTTTGACAATAGGCCATTTCCTGGCCTATACTTTACAGCCAACTACATGGGAGAATAATTTTGCACAGAAGTACCTGTAGTAGTAGTCCATACATTTCTATGGAAAGATCCGGTGTATATGAGTTACTTTAGTCACTGCGCCAAATAACTGTCTACAGGAGATGCAGCTTGTTGCCTGTCGCAGAGTCCCTTCCATAGGAGTTGCATGTGAGTGCGCTATTCCATATGGATGCCATAAGTACATCCCTATGGACAGTATGGAAGTAAATAAACACTGCCCCCTCCCCATTTGCAGATTCACAGTGCTTATTTCTGTGTAGATCGGTAGAAGATAATAAGTGAATAGAAATAAATCGGGTTGTGAAATATAATGGGCACACTCTTGTTCTGCCATTGATATCCATGTCTTTTATATGCAAAAAGAAAAAACATTTGCATAAAGATATTAAACCTGATGTTTGTAATGCCAGCCTTAAACTCCTTTAGGTCAGCGGGAATGCGCCAAATTATGAGGTGCACAACTCTAAATAAATTTGGCGCATCTTTGGCTGTCGACAATAATGCAAATCTATGCCTGCTATGAGCTGGTGTAGATTTGTGGCATAACTTAAGCCAGTTTATGCCAGGAAAATTATGGTAAATTTGTTGTTTCTCTGAGTCCCCGCCCCACCTGCTAAATCCCGCCCCCATTTCTCCCACTTTTGGAAAGCGCTGGGCATAGTAAAAAGTTGCAAATTTTAGCGCAATTATGGCGTGCGTCAAAATTTGCAGTCTTTTTTATGCCCCAAAACTGGTGTAAACCTTTTAATATATTCCCCAGTGCCCTCTCTTTTAGGATTAGTAATGCCATAGATCAGCTTGGAGTGGCACCAGTAATCACTAATGGATGAGCAGCTGACAAACGCGGCTGTTATAGACAGGGTTGAATCTCGATACAGTTGAGAGATTTTTCAACATGTTGATAAATCTCTGTGAAATTGAGTGAAAAAAAAGAAAATCAGTCCCTCAAGGTGTTGGTGATGCTGCTTATGGACATGAAGATTCCCGCCAATCCATTTCAATATTGTTGTGATATACTGGTTGGGAAAGGGGCGCACGGACAAATATTTGACCCGGCATGAATGAGTTCCCTCATGGAAAATTGTCTGCAGCCTGGCAAACACAGAAAACATGGCTCCCCTCTTCCAGAAGTGAATGGGCTATGCTGCAATACCAGATACAACCCATCGACAAAAGTGGCACTGTTTCAGGAAGAAAGTAGAGATGTTTTTTAATCGCATACAGCTGCTGTTTCCGTCAACCATTTTAGTACCGCGGAAATTACCATTATTGATCATCATAAAGGGTGGGATTGTAAACTATAAAAGTTATGTCTATTGCTCGCCCATAAGGGGTTTTCCCACAAAGGACATTTATCACCTATCCACAGGATACATTATAAATGTATGATTGCTGGAGGTCCCACCACTGATCTCTAGAATGGGGCTCTTCACTGCACGAACGCCGTGAGGAGGATTTTGAATGCCGCTCCATTTAAAGTCTATGGGAACGACGGAAACAGCCAAGCGCTGTAGTTGGCTGTCTCAGTCGGCCCCATAGACATTAATTGGAGCAGCGACGCACATGTACAGCCACTGCTCCATTGAGATCTGTGGGGGTTCCCAGTGGTGTGGCCCTCAGCGATCATACATTTATCACCTATCCTATGGATTGGTGATGAATGTCCTTTGTGGAAAAAACCCTTTAAGCTGACCCTACACATAAGATGAAAATTTGCGAAAGTGGCCAAATTTAACCATTTCGATCGACCATCGGTTTAAAAAAACTTTACGAGAAGGAATCGCGATGGACAACAGCAGACTGCCAAAAAAGTGATCTGTGATGTTGGTTTATTTTTCATCTGTCGTCGGCTGAAACTAGGCGTGAATGGCATGGTCTGCCAATTCCGCTATGTGCAAGTGCATTCTGTTGTCTTACATTATTTTTTTTAACTATGTCCCTGATCTGCTACTTTGGTCTGTTACGTTTATGGTCATATAGCTCGAACGAACAATCCGACGTACAATTGATCGGCCCATGGCTAGCTTTATATATAATGACTTCAATGTCATGGTTTTGGATAAGTAATGAGGTAGATATACCCTGCCCTGGACCATATACTTAGCCTGTAAAAAACACGCAATTTGACAATCAATCTGCACAACTCAGGTTGTATTGGTCTAGGAACAGAGCAGACATCTCCAGCTCAACAAGCATCAAAGTAAATTCTTGCCCTTCTTTAGAAGAAGGCTAGTCAATATTTTAAAATACTGTTATTAAAAGTCAAAAGGATGGAGCGTCCATATTCAATTCCGTTAGAACTTTTCGTACAACACAGATTAATAGTAACTGAGACAAAGGCGGGAGTAGGAAATACTTAGGCCTCATGCACACGACCGTGTTTTTGCGTCCGCAATTCAACCGCAAATCCACGGGTTAATTGCGGACCCATTCATTTCTATGTGGCCATACCCACTATCCGTGTTTTCACGGCTCTCCGCATGTCCGCACATCCGTGCCGCAGAAACTCCGGACATGTCTTATTATGGGCCGCAAATGCGGTGCGGACATGCCAATAGAAGTCAATGGGCCCGTGGAAATTGCGGATACACCTCCGTATGTCATCCGCAGTTTGCGGATTTGCGGAAGTGTTGCTAGGCGACGAGCGGGAATGAGTTCTGTCGTCATCCTGTTTTACCTAGGCTTTTTTTTTTTCATCCGCATTTTGCGGATTACATACGGATGAACTGCGGATTACATACGGATGAACTGCGGATGACATTCCACGGAACACGGTCCTGGAATTTGCGGACCAGAAAAACACCACGGTCGTGTGCATGAGGCCTTAGCCCAGTGAACCTGCTGCGCCCATTATCAAAGTAGAGGAAGTGTCCAACTATAAACCCTTTCTTATTACGTGTAACGTGGTCCTCTAGAAGTCCCTTTCTATGTTTTATCACAGTTTTCGGACCTCTAATGTCTAGTCTAGCAGTGGCTTATTCCCCTCTCCCGATGCCCGCTCAGCCAAGCATGTTTATGGTGAAGTCGGGAGGAATAGCTTTTGGCTGACAGGTTTCTTAAGTGTATGCCCAGCTTTAGAATAAAAGGGGTCAGATCTCTCATTCTCTCAAGATCTCAGAGCTAAAAGTTGATGGTTCTCCCGTAGATTAGAACAGGGCTGCAATGCAAATGCGATCAGGGGGCTCCCAGGTTACAAACTCTATAACATTAAAAGTATTAACACCTGAGCTTATGGACCACTACTGCTCCCATCGTTTGTCCAACAGCTGTCTAAAGTGTATGGCCATCTTTTCATGCAATTTCCATATGCATTGAAGTCAATGAGGAAAAAAAAAACAGTACACAAATGCCAGGGACAAGACATGTGTTGGATTGGCCCACAGAATACCAGGTAATCCTCCGATGGGTCCAGGCTCTGACGCAATAATGAGCCCCAAAAGGTCCAGCAGAAGACAACCCCAATTGAATCTGACTTTGGAGTCAATCACTTGCCGCTAGGGTATATTTCTTACGGGATGATTCACAAATACCCTGTTAGATCTTATTGATGATATATCCTGTGTGTGCAGTAACAACGTTTATAATGCAATTAAGGCTATATACACATTTGAAAACGTGTATATATATATATATAAGCACTCCAAAAGTTGATGTCAAACAATGATGTGGTTTATTATTCCATGTTTCAAGCTTGAAAAAGGTCTTGTGAGAGTACTGAAATGTAGCTGGTCTTTGAAACATGGAATAATAAACCACATCTTTGTTTGACATCAACTTTTGGAGTGCTGCGGTCATTTCTGCATATATCTATAGGACCGTTTGGATAAAGGTCGGGATCGCATAGCACCAGCATATACAACTACGAAGTGCTGCTTTTTTTCTACACACACACACACACATTGTCTATCAGTGTTTTTGGTGCGGCTTTCTAATTACTTTTTGAGATACAGCTGCTTTGTATCCTGTATACAGAGCAGCTGTATCTATCGCTGAACCTGTATCCGTCAGGTAAGCGGCACTGACTGGTTCAATGTCAGTGGGTCCTGCAGGCCTCTGAAACGCAGGTTCGAGCTGTTACCTATCACATCCAAGTTCATAACTTAGATGTGATTGATAACAAGTGGATCATCTCTCCTGCCGTCACTGAACCCGTCAGTGCCGCTGAACTGACTGATACAGGTCTCAGCACAAGATACAGCTGCTCTGTATACAGAATACAAAGCAGCTGTATCTCAAAAAGTTATTTTTAAGAAAAAGTACTTAGAAACTTGCACCAAACACACATAGTGTTTTATTTAAAAAAAATATATATAATTATTTAAAAAGTTGTACATAGCCTTTAAAGGTGGACGTGGACATGTTTTGTATGGGGGGGGGTGTCATTTCGTCTGGGGACCTAAGGAATCCCTGTCTAAGGCCCAATGCACACGACTGTGCCCGTAATAACGGTCTATGATTACGGGCACAACCGGCCGCGGACAGTCATCCGCATTTGCAGACCGTGCTCCCATTATAATGTATGGGAGCACGGTACGTAAAATACAAAAAAAAAATAGGACATGTCGTATTTTTTCCGGAGGGTTTCTACGGCCCGGACACCCTTCCATAAATATACGGGAAGGTGTCCGTCCGCCATAGAAATTAGTGAGTCCGTAATTACAGTCCGTATTTACAGATGAATTCTACGGTCGTGTGCACGGAGCCTAACACTGCATGTAGGGGTATAAAAATAAACCTGCAGGGTATGCTAGAAAACGCACAGCTACAAAAACCCCATTCATTACATTATAATATCAGGCCACTGATAGACTTTTTGCATTGAGAATACTACAGACTTTGTTTTCTATTATCCATGACTGAATGATTTAGATATTCAGCCTGTTTTTTTTTTTTTTTAGGTATGAGGCTTCTTCATTTATGTCATTATTTCCAAGTGTATTGATGGGCTAGACGTCTGAATACTGGTCAGGCATCAGTGGGGTATTCACTGTAAAATAACTACTGAGGGTCTTTCTGATCCACACTATTGCAATTCCTTCCTAAAAACCCTAGAAGAGATCTCAGCATGTTAAACAACATACTCTCCTGGAAAAGATTCATCTGGCCCGAAGCATTGATAAAATATCGCAAAAATTCCACCTCAGCTCACATAAAGGAGCCCTTTAAAATCTTCAATTATATTACAGTATAAAATGCATTCAGGTTGGGCAATAAAATAATGATATCAATGAAACTGCCATTCCATCCCACAAAATTGTCTTTTTGACTAATTTCTTCCGTCTGCCTATAGGATTTCATTGATTTTACTGTTCCTCGCCATTAATTCCCTTTCGTTACGTTTTTTATCACTTCCAGCGCTGGCTGTCGGCTGCTACGGTTAGTTCATACCTCAAGATAAAAGCCACAGATAAATCCACAGGACCAGCTGGCGCCGTGTTATTAGGAACAGGACCAGCATGAACAAGTATACAGTTAGAGATTTATTTTTCTTCATCTTTAAGAAAAAGAAACACAACTATATACAAAATGTTGTGAAGAGCCGTGTTTAATGAGCGTATCTACACACGGGGTGTCGTGGCACAAACCTACATTACTACTGCTCCACAAAAACCACGTTAATAAAGATTTTTTTTTTTTTATTGCTCGAGATCGATGGGAATCTGCATTACAGACACAGTCAGAATTTTTGTGACAGTGGCTAGGTTGTTTGCAATTTTTCCCTTATAGGAAACTACTGAAGTAACGGTGCAAGTGCAATTTTACCAAGACTTGCGCACAACTTCATGTTACGGTGTAGCCTGAGGGCCTGTTGACATCAGAGTTGGAGGCTCCGTTCTGCGCTATTGTTTCTGATAATGATGGAGACCCGACGGAAACCATTAAAGTTAACAGGTTCCAACAGGTGCCGATTGCGTCTGTCATGCAACGGAATCGGCCCTTCTGATATGTTCAATGTTCTGCTCCTCTGACATAGCAGAGTAACGGAAACAGCGAACTCAGGTGTGAAAAAGCCCTAAGACTTTGTTCACACAGCGCTATTTGTTGCTATAGGGAAAAACTAGGTGTGGATCCTAAAGAGGTAAAAAGGGAGAATTAAAAGGGTTATCTCATGAAGAATATGTAGTGGACATTGCAGGGGGAAATGTTTTATTACATGGCACCCATTGTAATGAATGATTGACAATTAAAAATCCCCTCTATGATGTCTATATACCCTAAGGGTATGTTCACACGCCCTATGTACGGACATAATGTCTATATACCTCTAAGGACATGTTCACATGCTGTGGATTTTTTCCAAAGTGTAGCCTTCAGAAAATCAGCAAGTATTAACTAGTTTAGAACATGCTGTTAAAGGCAGCCTTGTAAATGGGATGCAGACTTATGACTGCCATAAAATAGTAGTCTGTAGTCTAATGAATTAATTTGAAAAGGAATTTGACCTTCCCTGAAGCACTGTACGTTCTTATTGGAACACTCACAAGTAATGGATGGGATTCCAAGTATACCAATATATTGGGGAACTTTTATTAATATCTTCAACTATTCTTATCGATCACCACTGGACCCCTTTGGCTGCAGGTGGATTTTCTTTTTGCTTATGCTTCTTCAAAAGACATAAAAGTTAAGAAAATAGAGATCAAAGCACATTTAGTCTCAATGGAATAGGGCAGTGGTCTCCAACTGGCGGCTCAAGCTACAACTCCCAACATTATCTGACAGGGCTGTCAGCACATGATGGTGGTTGTAGTTTTCCAACAGCTGAGTAGCTACAGATTGGAGAAAAAAAAATGACAATAACAAATTGTAATTCATTCTACATTTTAAAGAGAGCTGTGGGTCTTTTCTTTGTTAACCTTTATTAAGAGAGCCCCTTTAACTCATTGCAACACAGAAATATTGTCATAATTGGTAATCAGACGCCAAGCCACCAATGATACACAATAGAACATCACGGAAATAGGAAAAAATATAGTGTGCAAATGTGTCTCAAAGTCTTTTGGTGTATGCGGAACAGATCACACGTACAACCGTTATTTGCTCCTATGCTTCTGCATACTGGAAAATGTTACAAAATGTTTCCTCCATGGCTATGTCTCACAATGACCAACACGTCCTAAACGGTTATTGGCAAAAGTGACTAAGAAACTGCTCAAACTAATTCCTCACCAACGACCCTTTTTCCACGCATGTGTAGAAGACACTTATCTGCTCAGTCATATAAAAGTGCACAAATACATAATACACGTCTACTTCGGTCCACGTTCTCATCATGAAAACAAAAGGAAACACTATAATTAACGATTCATTCCACAGCCAATATATTGGTCATCATCTGGTGGTATTAAGGGGTTAAATTTTCTATATTATATACAGGACTCAAATAGCAGTACACATGTGGTGTTAAAAAATGCGGGGGATGGGGAATTATATGTTTAAATGCTCATGGATAGAACGAATATCTTTGAACAAGATACATGGGATACATCCAAAGAAGGTTGTTGTGAACATATCCCGCACATAGACCTTCCAGAAAATTGCCATATGAATAAAACAATTCACCGGACCTTACAGTGGTCCGCAAAACACGCTCCCTGGGACCAACTTTTTTTATTTATTTTTTTTACTTCCCCTTGTTCAGATTAGAAATTGTGGGTACTACATGTACTCTGTTATTTCAGCCTTACTTAGGTGACACCACAGAACCCCTTTCAAATGAATATTTCTCTAAAGGAAAGTCAAAGAAGCACCCATGTAATATCAAAACTTATTAACAGGACGACCCTAAAATGGCACATCTGTCAACGGCACTGACAATGAATACAGCAGTGACATAACCTCTGGTCAAACAGCCTATGATGCAGGAAAAAGGAGTTTAAACAGAGTCTGAACAATGATCTTACCACTGGAGACGAAATTCGACACCCAGGGCAATCACAGATTGGAGGATGTACCTGTAAGATTCCTTTTGACATAAGAGTCTTCAGACTTTTCCCTGGAAGCAGCACATGAAAGAGAGAGGAGACAAGGTGATGAGCTGCAGGCAGTGCAGAGGGTCAGCAGCAGATAAAGGGACAGCACACTAGTAGATAAAGGGACAGCACACTAGTATCCCTCCATAGACAGGTTCACACAGAACGACATTGACCCCAATCAGACCGACATCTCAATAATACCTAGCATGGGAATTACTCAAATAAAACCCTGCTATTCCCCATTATGGATTGATCACCATTTCAGCATTCTAAGGCTAAAAACTTTTTGTTAGCAGTTGGGAACTAAATCCAATGGACACCATCACTCTGCACATTTACACACATAGATTAGTCACTCAGAATAGTTATACAGAACATTGACAGGCGGGAACATCCATTCTCCTCCAGGACACACACAGAGCACATATACTGCAATACATTTGGTATAGATTGATACATAGTTGCATAAATAACATACAAACATGTCATAACATAAACAAAGTAACCAGTAAAAACAATGCACAATCTATGCATGAAAAGGAAGCACAATTTAAAGTGACAGTACTAAAATAGATCAAGTAGATTGTCATCCTTAAAAATAAAAGTCTATGTGGAATAGTAGAGGGCATACTCCACTCTCCTACGTGCCTCAATGTCAGGGACTGGCAGCGCACACTGGGTGCATCGCAGCCAAGTAAACAGTCTAGAAGGGTTAATGACCTCTTATTAGCACTGCCCTGTTTATCCTCACCCCCTCCCCACAGTAATGGCTCATACGCTACCTCCCCCTCCTTACAGACCTTAACCCTACAAAAGACCAAGTGCTGGAGTTTCTGCGGGGTCCCACTCGACATCTATGGACATTCCTGAGTCTATCCTCTGATCTGGGATTATTGATACAGTGAAATTAACCCTAGCAAAATATATACGCGTGGGAAAATAAATCCCCTATATGCATACTGTGTGATACCTGCAACTTGTTTCATCAGAATATGTGTCCAAAATCTCCATGACTATGAAACCCCCCTTATGTAATTTGTGCCCTTTACCCTGGCGGTGACCGTGTGCCCCTGGGTGGTAGAGGGTGGGTGTGCGGATGTGTCCATATCAATCCCTCCCCATTTACCTCCACAACCCCAGCAGCCTGCGCTTCAGTGCCAAATCCCCATCCGGAGAGCCGGGGTCACCGGAGAGGGAAGGAAGGAAGGAGGAGGGAGAAGGGGAGGGCAGTGAGGGTTGGTGTCAGTGAATAGAACCAGCCCTTAACCACGTTTGGATGTTACAAACCCCCCCCCTCTCTCCAGTTAGAGCAATGTCTAATAAATTAATGATCCCACAGCAGCAATGACAAGTGATGCGTAAAGGGTTAATCCCCATACAGTCAGACTGTCATCATCATCCTCATCATCTATTCTCTAATGATTGACACCTTGTTCTCTCCCAACACACAGATCACTTGTTATATAAACACACAGTGCCCAAAATATGACCAGATGGACTCACTACATAACTTTATGGTAAGATCTGGGGTTTGCAGCCCCCCGTGTCTAATGCAAAGCGATTATTGTGACAGATCAATGCTGTATATCGTTCAGAAAATACATCGCGCATCCGTCTCCCAAACCATACCCATCGCTCAACTAAACCATCGATGAGATCGCAAGGCGATCGTTATTGTACTGACTTATCAGCAAATGTGGGGTTAAAATGAGTAAAGGTGAGATCCCACATTAAATCGGTTTTAATTAACCCCTTCCTGCCCTGCAGTCATTCACATGGGTGCAGGTAGTTTGCTGTGGGCATCCTCCTTGCTAATCCCATGATCTGTCATAGCCAGGGCTCATTTAGAGACTTTCCCCTAACTTTGGCCGTAGTTGCCCCTGCTGCCCCCGGTACCTTTGTGCCTGATGCTCCGCTTCCAGTCTTTGGCCGTCTCCCGTCCGCTGACAAACTGGAACTCGTTGGGGGTGAGCCACTCTCCCCGGTAGCGGATGGAGGGCCCCTTGCTGCCCTGGCACAACTTCTGGATGTAGAGCAGCGCCTTGTTCTCGCCGCACTCCACCTCTATGCACGGCTCCCCCTGATCAAAGAGGGGCTGGAAGTCCGGGATGGAGGAGAACCTCTCCAGCATGAGGTCATCAGGCAGAGGCGGGTGGTGGGGCTCATGTAAGCCCAGGTATGCACGGTGGGCATGGGTAGCAAAGAGGTGCTCGTAGGCTGGAGGGTGCGGGGTCACCACTGGGATAGCGGCGGTCAGATATCCGGGGATAGTGTCCATGGGTTGGTTAAATGCTGCCAGGGCCAGTTCCTCGAGATCCGGTCGTTCCTTCTTGATGGCCGGCATGATGTCCCCAGGCTGCGCGGTGATTGCGCCTGGTTGCCTTGCGCCTGTTTCCTTTGCGCCTGGGTTTGCGCTCTCCGGGCTGCAGCGGCTCCTGCCTTCTCCCGGGCTCACAGCTGCTCGCACTGCGCCTCCTCTGCTGATCTGCCAGGCAGCCCGACTGAGACATGACATGCTGGAGAGGAGGGCTGAGCCGCCGGAGACATCATGCTGCCTCACAAAATGCTGCTTATTGATCCCTTATTGACCTCCCCCGTGGTGCTAACTGCGCTCCCCGTGCGCCCTGATCACCTCCGTATGCGCCTCTTGCTTCACCCTCCTTGTTGCCCGTTTTATTGCCCCTCTTTACTGCCCTCTACCTTTTTGCCCTCTCCTTGCCGACCGGCTTGTTGCCCCTTCTAGCTATCACTCCTCTAGTTCCTACCCTCCTATTAATGGCACCCTCTTATTGCCCCCTCCTAGTTACCCCATTTCCTTTTGCCCCCTGCTTGCTGACTCTCAGAGCGCAGTGGGCATCAGTAGAGGAAAGTTTTGCGGGCGCTCAGCAGTGTGTCCCTCCACCTGCCCGGCTCCCTGTATTAATGAGCAGAGTGCTAATAATGATCACTTATAAGAAGTACAATGTGACTGTGGCGCCGGCCTGTCCCTGCTGCTGTCCCCGGCAGCGCCGCTCTGTCCGGGTGTGCGGACTGTGCTGCCGCCGCTGCTGGGGGATCCCGCTACGTTCTATGTGTCACACAGCGGAGTTCACACACTCTCCTGACCAAACAAGACTCCGCAAATCCGCCGCTTCTCCAACTTGGCCCATTTAAACAGCAGCACAGGCGGCAGCGGAGGGGGGAGCCGGCGAGTCTAGGGGGGTGTGCGACAGACGACGCTCAGCGGCGGCTCACAGCCTGCGCTGGTACAGTGACCCACGTGGGTGAGTGTGGAAGAATAACACACGGGTCCTGGAGAAATAATCTTATTAACAGATTGTATAAGTGTCGACTCCATATGGGTTTTGTACATTTTTATCAAAAACCTTTTTAGGGGGACTCATCTGTGGGGGGTCCCTGAGCTTGGACTATCACTATGAAGGGGGCCACACTAAGAAAAGCGCTGTGCCCTTAAGGCTTTGACCTTAGAGCTCAGCGCATGCCAAATGTTGATGGTGGCAGGGCGCTCCAATAAATGGGGTTGTAGAGTCCATGGGACTGGTGTAGGGCCCATAAGCTTAGGGGTTCTAAAACTAACATGTCATAGATATTGTAGCCTAGAACCCCATTGACTGTACGGTTTTTGCAGCCCTATTAAAATCAAGAGAGCACTCAAATTTTAGTTAAAGCTAAACGTACATGCAACTGGCCCCTTTTATTCTGGGGATCGGTGGGAGTCCTACCTCGTAGACCACTGATGAAAACATCACAGATCTCTATGATGTGTCATAAAAATCCTACAAACGGAGGTGCTCCAAAGGTTTTGTGATCTTTCGATTGAAAAGGGTCCATGAGCAGTTTCTTTTTTACCCACCAGTCCATGTGACAACCTCCTCCCCCCATGACATCAGGCAGCAGTGACGTCACCAAGCCTGTGTCATCTGCCCCATGACCTCACGTCCGCAGCATTATCACTCACTATGGATCCTTACAGAGGAGCGGTCACCTCTCCTGACATGTCTGTTTTAGTAAATAATTGCATTCCCTATAAAATAACAAGGGTAGAGCAACTCTGCATTATGCCATTCCTCTGTTATTCTTCCTAGAAATTTATGAATAAATTGTCAACTAGGTGATAACAGTTGGGGGGGGGGCTCCCTACACAGTCTGACAATGTCCAATCAGTGTAGACAGAGCGAGACCATACGAAAAGTGGAATGGTAGCACCCAGTTGTCAATTTATTAAATTTCTAGGTGGAATAACAGAGGAGGAGCATAACGCAGAGTTCTAAGAAAAGATGTCCCAGAATCGTTATTTCATGGCGAATACAAGCATATAGTAATACAGATATGTCAAGGGGACCTGACGGGTCCTCTTTAAATGGGAAGCACTTGTTGACATAATTAGTGGTGACATCACCAAGTCAGTAACCAATCAGATTACAGTGTTTATCTTTCAAGCGCAGATTATAAAATTAAAGAAGTGATCTGATTGGCTGCTATGGACAGCTGCTTGAGTCCCATAATTAAATGCATTAAGAAAAGAAAAAAAAGTGCATTGCAACATCATTTGTGTTACGGAGGATCACATGATCAGCAAACACATTCCTAAAGGGGTTGTCAAACCCATTCCCGCTACTGGTATTTTTTGGATTTTAATTTTCGGTTTTTCCTGCCCATCTTCCAAAAGCCCAAACTTTTTTTTTTCTGAAAAAGAGCTGTATGAAGGCTTGATTTTTGTGAGACGAGTTCTTGTTTTTCATGGCACCATTTACTGTACCATATAATGTACGAGGAAACATGAAAAAAACTTCTGTGTGGGGTGGAATGGGCAATTCCTCCATTGTTTTTTGGGTTTCGTTTTTACGGCATTCACCATGCAATAAAAACATCATAACTTTATTCTGCGGGGGCAATGTGATTACGGCGATACCAAATTTATATAGTTTTTTCATATTTTACAAGGAAAAAAATAATTTATAAAAATAAAATTAGTTTTGTGTCGCCATATTCTGAGAGCCATAACTTTTTTATTTTTTCATCGAATGAGCGGTATGAAGGTTTATTTTTTTGCGGGATGAACTGTAGTTTTTAATAGTACCATTTTGGTGTACATGCAAGTTTTTGGTCACTTCCACTTTATGTGGGAGATGAGGTGATCAAAAAGCAGCGATACTGGCATTTAGATTATTTTTTTTTACTGCATTCACTGTGCGGGTTATATTGTAATACTTTTACGGATGCTATGATACCCATTATGTATGTTATTTGTATTTATTTTGCAATGTTTGAGGGGGGAATTTTTTTTTAACGTTTTTATTTTATTGTACATAAAAAAAACCAACAACTAATCTATTGCAGTACATCATAATTTTGACAGCCTCCTATCAAGCCCGGCCAAAGGCATGGTTTCGGCCTCGTGCACACGTCCGACACAGTTTTCACGGCCGTTTGTGACGGATCCGTGTGCCCGTTTTAGCGGCCGTGTGCACTCCGTGTTTCCGTTTCCGTGCGCCGAGCATGGTACTGTCCAGGGTGCTGAAAGAGTTAATGGGCTGCACTGATCGGCGGTAACTCTTTCAGCACCCTGGACAGTACCATGCTCGGCACTCGGAAAATAACATTTTAATGTAATAAAAAAAATAAAGTTCATACTTACTTTCCTCCTGTCCGGCCTCCAGCGATGACGTTTCATCCATGTCGCCGCTGCAGCCAATCACAGGCTGTAGTGGCGGTCAGGATGATGTCAGAAGGCCGGCCTCCAGGGATGACGCTTCATCCCACGTGACCGCCTCTGCAGCCAATCACAGGCTGCAGCGGCCTCTGCAGCCAATCACGGGCTGCAGCGGCCTCTGCAGCCAATCACGGGCTGCAACGGCCTCTGCAGCCAATCACAGGCTACCGCGTCATTCAGGAAGGTCGGACTGGAGGAAGAAGAGGGACTCGTCACCAAGACAACGACCAGGGTACGTATGAACTGATATTTTAATTTTATTTTTAATCAGCAGCCTCTTCTCTCTATCAGTGATTGATAGAGACAAGTGGCTGTCGATTAGTGTAATATTTCTGTAATATTTTTCTGCCCGCCCGGCCGTTGCTAGGCAACAGCTCCGTCACACACGGACGGCACACGGATGCCTTCCGTGTGCCTTCAGTTTTTTTGACGGCCCCATTGACTTGCATGGGCCTCACGGTCATGGAATCTCGGACCAAAGTAGGACATGCTCTACTTTTGATCGGAACGGAGCAACGGGACCGTCAAAAAAACTGAAGTGTGCATGGCCCCATTGAAATGAATGGGTCAGGGTGCTAGCCGTCAGAAAAACGGCTAGCACACTGAAGAAAAAGACTGAAGTGGGCATGGGGCCTTAATAGGAGTACAAAGATGGCAGACCTGGGGTCTTTCATTAGGCCATCAGAGGGGCCGACCCCAACTTTCAAGCGGCTTAGATGCCGCAGTCGCTTTTGACCGCGGCATCTAAGGGGTTTAATGAGCGGCATCCCGTTCGTAAGGGTAAGGCCACACGGAGCGGCTCTGACACAGTTGCAACGCGGCTAACAACCGCACCGGCATCATGTTCGGCGTGGCTGTCAAATACTCTGCAGTATAGTCCCTTTATCTGCAAAATCGTGCTGCCATTAATACACCCTTTATGGCTGTATGATTTTGCAGGTAAAGGGCAGTTTTACCTGCAATAACGCACAGCCATTAACAGGGAACATGGTGCCGGAACGGTTGTTGGCCGTGATCGTGTCAGGGCCGCTCCGTGTGGACTTACCCTTGCGGTGAAGTGTCGGTTATATCATAGAGCCGACACCTGCGTTGAATAGAGCGGACTCAGTCTGTGAGCCTGTGCCCCCAGCCCCCACCCAGTTATGACGTACGCTGGGAAGTGGTTAAAATACCCTATTAGGCCGGGTCCCCACATAGCGTAAACGCTGCAAAATTTCCACAACTGAATTGTGTGCGGAAATTCAGCAGCATTTAGGGCACGTTCCGACGTGGCGGAATTGCTGTGGACAGTCCGCAGTGGAATTCTCAAGCGGCCGTTTTTTTCATTTCTTTCTATACATTTTTAGGAAAGTTAGTTCAGACGTTGCAGAAAATTACTTGCAGAAATGGCTGCGGTGCAGATTTTTCCCTCCGCAGCATGCTCTTTCCATTGTGGAGAAGAAGCGGAATTTCACTGCAATGCAAAAACTGAAATCTGTGGCAAGTCCGCTGTGATATCTGCAACGTCTGAATTACCTGTCAAGTATGCAAATGTTGGTGCAGATTCCCTTGCGTAATTGGCCCAAATCTGCACCAACATTTGCAGCGGAAAAATTCCGTCACATCTGAACGTGCCCTCACAGTAGCAGAAAGTGGATGAGATTAAGAAAATCTCATGCCCACGCTGCAGAAAAAAAATGCAGCGTAAACGTTAATAAATTGAACTGCGGTGCGAAATTTAATGCGTTTTCACTGCTTTTCTCTTGCAGGGTTTCCCCATTGAATTCAATGGGAATGCAAAACCCGCAACAGAAAGCCATGCGTTGTGGCTTTTGCGGTGATTATGCCGCAAAAATCGCATCTGCGGAAAACCCCAGAACGCCCTCCATCTTCATGCAGTTCGGCCTCCTGGGATGATGTGCCATCCCATGTGACTGCTGCAGTCAATCACAGGCTGCAGCATTACATGGCCTGCAACTTCTTCATGCTGCATAGTTTTTGAGCAGCGTATCTGACCCGTGGGAACCCAACTTTAGGGTACAGCCACATGCAGCAGATTTTGTTGCAGAAAATAATGCGACTGAAAATCAGTTGTATTCATCTGAATGCAAAGTTCACAAATCCATGCAATGAATGGAAATTCTTCAACAAAATCTGCCGCATGTGACTGCACTCTTAGGCCGCCACGGGTTGTATACGCTGGGTAAAAATCATACAGCATGTCCGACCTGGAAAACACAGTACATTCCGTTTGAAAGATCGCACCACATTGTGGTGTGTGTATTCGGACGGGTTTTCCGTTGCGGAAAGCAGTGGTAAAAAACTCATTGGTGAATGATAGCCATGACTAAGAGCACTCGACGTGCTTGAAACGCGTAGGCTCACTACACCTACCGATTGCTGCCTTGATACCAAGTCTGCCTGTTATCGAATTTTATATGTTTTGATACGAATAAAATTGGGAATACATTCCTTTTTAAATACACTCCTTCAGCGCTGGATCAACTCTTTCTTTTCTAAAAAAAACTCTCATACTTACCTAGGCCGTTTATTATGGCGACGCGTCCCTCCTGTGCAGTCCGGTCCGGCCTCCCTGGATGACGCCGCAGCCCATGTGAACACTGCAGCCTGTGATTGGCTGCAGCGGCGGCCACATGGAATGTAACGTCATCCCAGGAGGCCGGCCCTCTGACTTCATCCAGGCCGGCCTCCTGGGATGAAGTTTTCTCCCATGTGACCACCACTACAGCCTGTGATTGGCTGCAGCCGTCACATGGGATGCAACATCATCCCAGGAGGCCAGACTCTTTGCGGCGTAATCACTGCGAATATGCCGCAAAAGTCGCAACACCTGGCTTTCTGTTGCAGGATTTGCATCCCCATTGAATGGAAAACCCGCAATGAAAAATCAACAAAAACGCATCATAAATTGACATGCTCCGGTTTTAAATTCCACACAGCAGGTCAATTTATTAACGTTTACGCTGCAGTATTTTTCCACAGCGTGGGCTTGAGATTTGCTAAATCTCATCAACTTTGCTGCTACTGTAAATGCTGCAGAATTTCCGCACAGAATTCCGTTGCTGAAATTCCGCAGTGTTAACGCTACGCGAGAACCTAATGGAATTAATCAATTAGCCAGAGCAGCTAAAAAAAATTATCTTTCACTTGAGGAGAACCCAGCATTACACAGACGGCCCATTGATTTCAACGGGCACCATGCAATTGCTCTGTGGTGGTACTGCAGAGGTATTAAAATCTTGCTGTTAGGTTCTCCCACGGATTGCAGATTGTCTGCCGGACAACCTATTATCAGTTTATTTATTTTTATTAGAAAAATTCATTGTAAAAAGCGGACAACACCTTTAATTCAAATTTGTATTATTAGAGCCACTTTAATGAATATAATAGAAAGGTAATTCCCAAATACATTATCTGGATTAATACCTTCCATAAGTATTGCAGTGTATTGAACCAGCAATCTAATGATCGCTGGTTCTAATCCCCCATTGAAACTAAAAAGAAATGTAAAAATTAGTTAATAAGAGTTTTTACTAATATAGGAAAAAAAAAATAATTTTCCAATATTTCCTCTAAAGCAATGTAAAAAATATATAAAAAATAAACATGGTTTGTATTGCCGCACCTGTAAAAGCCCAAACTATTACAACATAACATAATTTATCCCAGATAATGAACGCCTTAAAAAAAATAAAATGGCAGAATTGGTGTTTTTGAATCACCTCCCCCAAAAAAATTGAATAAAAAGTGATCAAAAAGTCATATGCACCCCAAAATGGTGCCAATAAAAACGACAGCTCACTCTGCAAAAAACAAGCCCTCACACAGCTCCATTGAAATCTAAACATGGTTTGGGTCTCTGAATATGGTGTTTTTTAATTTGTAAAAGTGGTCAAACATAAAAAAAACTATATAAATTTGGTAACTAACATGCCATTTTTACTGCATGGTGAACGCCATAAAAGCAAAACCCAAAAAACTATGGGAAAATTGAATTTTTTTCCTTTTTTCTGTACATTATATGGTACATTAAATGATGTCATTTAAAACTACAACTCGTCCCGCAAAAAACAAGTCTGTATACAGCTAGGTCGATAGAAAAATGCACTGATGACGTGCTGGAAGTCGTTCCTTCTTCGAGAGCTATTCTAGCATTGCTTCTAGGGGAGAATACTGTATATTTGGGTTCATGTTGTAGACCTGTAAAGCAGTCCGTGCGCCACCACATGGGTCCAGGCACATGGCATTGTCGTGTTAATGAATCCTAATATAATCCATGCTAGGGGGGGGCCTTATCTCCTGGGGCGCAGTACATATGAAATATAGAGCGATTTAAATACATAACATGAACAAATGATAAAAACCAGCAAGTACAATAATCATGAGCTTGTTGAGTGACCATGGTACAGGAGTGACGGTCCTGCCTGCGAGGACTTTCAACCTACAAGGGAAAGACCCGGAAGGTGAGGGTGAAAGCTGCTCATATATTTTTATACAATTTGATGAGTTTAGTGATAATCATTGGGTGTACGAAATTAAACCAGCAACGCATAATATGTTGCATTAGCTAGTATTAGAGATTGCTGCCCCAAAACAAGATATACTTCAATACCGCTGATTTCACTATATTGGAAATGGAGTTAGCAAGTGACTGCTTATGACCTGTAAACATAGGTTCTTATGTTTAGGCAAAATTATAATGCTGGGCTCTTGCTCTTGACTAATGTTCACACAGTGAAAAACGTACAACACAAGGCAAAGCAAAGTAGAATATATGCACCCTAGTGGTTTGTGATCCATGCTTATCAATGTAATAATTGCTTCTCAGGAAAAAAAAAAAAAGTTAAAAAACTAACACTGATATTAGAAATCCTTTAGGGCTCATCCACACACTCCGGAATTGACGCGTTTTCTCCGGTTGGAATTCCGGCCGGAAAAAACGCAGCACAATACAGTAGCAGGATAGTGGATGGGATTTAACAAATCTCATCCACATGCTGCGTAAAATTTCGGAGGCAAAATTGACCTGCGGTGCGTATTTTTCAGGCCCCAGCATGTCAATTCCTGCTGCGGAAAGTGTCCCGAATTGTTGCGTTTTTCAGAGGAGATGTCGCCATCTCATAACATTGGGAAAAATGCAGCAATTTACACACCATTTTCTGCCGTAAAAACCGCATGAAAATGGTGCGTTTTTGCCGCAGCGGAAAGTCTTTAACTTTGAACGGAATTACTGCAGACAAGCCCTTAATGCTACATGCAAACGTTGCGGAATTTGGTGCAGAAAATCTGCATCAAAACTGCAGATAAATCCGCACCAAAAATCTGCACCTAATAGTGCGTTTTTTTTAATGCGTTTTTAAGTGCGGTTTTTACATTTTGATGCGGAAATAAGTCTGGTTTTATGTTGCGGATTTTGGTGTGTTTTTTTTTGTTTTTTTTTAAAACTAGTCAGATACAATTCGCAAGTGGAAATAAAAGATAAAGAGACAGGAAGCACATTTTGAAATTCGCACCGCAGGTCAATTTACGTGCAGAAAAAAATCTGAAACATATAGATGAGATTTCTTGTCATCTCATTTACTTTGCTGGCCCTGGATCATGCTGCGGATTTGCCGCACGAAAATATGTGCGAAAAATCCACCCATAATATGCATTGTGTGCATTTGACCAAAAAGCGCTCCATTGGCACAGTTTTACATTTTTCTACGCTTCGGCAGTGCCAGTGGAGTAGAGAAATCACAGCATTCTGGTGTGCATACATATTACCATAGCAAATGATTGCACTGCATATTATTGAGCTGCAAAGATCATACTGCAACCTATCCAAACAGATGGGACTTGCAGGCAGAGAGATATTTTCTTATTGGACTGGACTTAATATAGGCTTATTTGTCTACCAGTGTGCAGCTTCCAATTACGTTAATAATTCCATTCTTTTTAAAATGAATCTGTGGTTTGAAGCTGCTATAACTTTTATTTTATGGAATTGCATTACGAGCAAATCCCTTATATAAAGTTATTATTGAAATCTCTCCCTTTACATGAGGGAGCAATTCCCAGAGTAGAGCAGAGCAGCGTCACGTTATGTGCCCTGGTTTATCTCAATTTTCTCCTATGTCAAAAATGAAATAATAAAAAATACATAAAACTTGCAAAAATAGACCTAATATTCCCTAAACCAAGCTGACGGGCAGCGAATTATGTTCTGTTAAGACCAATATATTAGTAAATTAGCAGCACTAGTTATGGCAGCTCTACAGTGGAGTCTAGTCAGTTCACACAGAGTTTTTTTGACGTGGAAACCGCGTGTCGGAAAATGCGCCAAAAAACGTCCGAAAATGGCTCTCATTGATTTCAATGGGAGGCAGAGGCGTTTTTTTCCCGCGAGCGGAAAAAAATGCTTGCGGGAAAAAGAAGGGACATGCCCTATCTTCGGGCGTTTACGTCTCTGACCTCCCATTGAGATCAATGGGAGGCAGAGAAAGCGTATTTCGCTGCGTTTTATGCCCGTGGTGCTCAATGGCCGCAGGCGAAAAACGCCGCGAAAAATCGGCGTGCAGGCAGAGCAAAATCTGCCTAAAAAATTCCAAACAGAATTTTGAGGCATATTTTCTGCAGGTGACCATACACATTATATGAACATTAACCGAACCTGCCAACTACGGCTTGACCGGACGACTATCTAAGGGCCTGTTCACATCACCGTTCGCTTTCCGTTCTGGGGTTCCGTCGGAGGTTTCCGTCGAGTGCACCCCGCAACGGAAAGTCAAATTGAAACCACAGCTTCCGTTTCTGTCACCATTGATGTGTGTACGCTGATGTGAACAGGCCCTAATGTGTATAGGGGTGTCAGGGGAAAGTAGGATCAAGCATGTTAGATTTCAAAGGGGTTCTCCAGGTATGGGGCGGTCTTTCATACTGATGACCTATTTACAGGATAGGTCAGCAGTATATGATCGGTGGGGGTACAACACCCGGACCCCGCACCAATCAGCTGTTCTGGCAGCCTCAGACACCAGAAGTTTTGAATTGGTCGGTGTTTGAAGCAGATGGCTCCGTACACTGTATAGCGGCTGCAACACTGCAGCTCTGCTTGTATTCAAGTGAATAGGAGAAAAGCTTCAGTACTGCAGCACGGCCGCTATACAGTGTACGGCGCCATCTGCTTCCGGCACCGACCACTGCATAGCTAACAAGTGCCTAAGGCAGGCGGAACAGCTGATCGGTGCAGGGTCCGTGTGTGGGACCCCCTACGATCATATCCTGATGACCTATCCTGTGGATAGGTCATCAGTATAAAAAAACACCCCATACCTGGACAACATGGCTGATCTTTTGTTTTCACAGGAGATAAGCTGCCACCAAAGATGTCTGGCAGCTGCTTATTCCCCCTTTCACCATTGAGTACACATGCATGCTCGGCCAAGCCAAGTGTAAGGGGGGATTTACATGAGCGTGTGCGTTTTTGCGCACGCAAAAAACGCGTCGTTTTGCGTGCGCAAAAGGCACTTAACAACTCTGTGTGTTATCACATAGGATGTGCGGCTGTATGATTTTCACGCAGCCGCCATCATTATGACACTCCGTTTGGATGTTTGTAAACAGAAAAGCACGTGGTGCTTTTCTGTTTGCAAACATACTTTTGACTGCTGTTGCGCGAATCACGCGCGTCCCACGCAAGTGCTTCCGTGTGGTACGCGTGATTTTCATGCACCCATTGATTTCAATGGGTGTGTGATGCGCGAACAACGCACAAATATAGGACATGTCGTGAGTTTTACGCAGCGGACTCAAGCTGCGCAAAAATCACAGACTGTCTGCATGTTCGTGTAAATCCGCCCTAAGGATAAGCAATACCCATTGGTGGTCACGCATGCGCGGTAATCTTTCATAGTCATCTACTGTCCGGGCATGAGTGGGCACCTCTATTACATCCAGTATACTCTCTGAAGTGCAGAGAACTGTGGGTGTGACGAGTCAAGGGCAGCGGCAGGAAAATTGTGGAAGAGCGTCACGATACACACATTTCTGGAGATCAATGCGGAAGTCAACTGCTCGCATGGGGAGAAGAAACATGCAAAATTGTCAGTTGATTAGATTAAAAAAATCAGCCCATTAGGATCCCTATAAAAAAAGATTAGCTGGTCCTAGGATTATGTGGCTACTTTGGGTAGTGGATAAACCCTTCTAAATATTAATCTCCCCACTGAAGCACTATAAATTAATAAAAGACTATATATTAAAAAATGAATCAGTACAGAATTAATTGTAAAGGCAGTATATGTGCTATACACATGGATTCTGGATTCATGGTAATAAAAGAACAATCCCAAAACAAGGAATAACATCCTCAAATTGTATTATGTAATTAAAGTGATCTATGTAAATACCGTCTGTAAATTCCTGAACATTTTCCCAGTTTGCAGGTACAATTTGTACTGTTATAAAGAATGAATGGCAACAGCAAGTACTACTGACCATCCGTGAAAATTTGTACTGACCTTTGGCAAATAATGCTTCCCTGTGTCAATCAGATAAAGAGTGCTCTGACCCTTGTGCATCCTGCCAATAACTTACCCCTGTCCCATTTATCAGTTCTGGATCATTGCAGACTCTGCCAAAATGTCATTTTAAACATCTCCAAAAAATCCAGCTCAACCTGCTGGATTTGTGCAAGCAGAAGAAACACCTGATATTAAAGGGTTTTATTACAGGTTTTTATAAACTGTATACATCCCATACAAAATGACAGTTTTCACAAATTGATCTCTAAGGAAGTACTCACTCATTTTTCAATAATTTGCGCATTAATGTTATTTGCTGGAGTACCAGAGTAAGGCTGGGTTCCCACAGTGCAGATTTTGCCTGCATTTTGTAAGCCAAAACCAGAATTGGATCCAGGAGAACAGACCTATGAGGACTTTCTTTTATATATTTCTTCTGTTTAGGTTCCGTACCTTGTTTCGGCTTAAAAAACGCATGCAAAATCTGCAGCAAATCTGCACGGTGGGAACCCAACCTAGGGGTATGTTCACACGAGGGCGTCCGTAACGGCTGAAATTACGGGGATGTTTCAGCCTGAAAACATCCCTGTAATTTCAGCCGTAACGGCATGTGCAGGCGTTTGAACGCCGCGTCAATTACGGACGTAATTGGCGCTGCTATTCATTGGAGTCAATGAATAACGGCTCCAATTACGGCCAAAGAAGTGACAGGTCACTTCTTAGACGCGGCCGTCTATTTACGCGCCGTCATTTGACAGCGGCGCGTAAATTACGCCTCGTGTGAACAGACAAACATCTGCCCATTGCTTTCAATGGGCAGATGTTTGTCAGCGCTATTGAGGCGCTATTTTCGGACGTAATTCGGGGCAAAAACGCCCTAAGGCATAACTATGATGCTAGGAGCCCGGCTCCCTGCACTGAGTTCGGTCCGGGACTTCCGGCCGAAATACGTCCGTCCATTACGGACGTTAATGTGCTCGTGTGAACCCAGCCTAAGAGCCACACTCTACCTCTGTATGCCTCTGACTTCCAAGGCTTATGGTGTTTTTTTCTGTCAGATTCGTGCCCAATTGGAACATGCCACAATTTTTCCTGCCCAAAGGATACTGTATTACATAGATATTCTCCCTTAGAAGCATTGCCTCTAGGGGAGACTATATCCTTGATATGGTGCCATAAGGAGGCACCATACAGTGGCACACTAAGTGCCTACAGAGCTAAAGAGACTTCATGTGAAAGATGCCTGAGTCCTGAGAACTGAAGAAGTTTATGTAGTTGTGCACTTTTCTGAAAGCAGCAGATGTTATAGTGAAGGTCAATGCATGGACCATCCGGGTCAGGAACCGATGATCTTTGGAGCAGTTACATTTTACAGTCATCTCAGAAGCAGTCAGCAATGATGAAAGGAACACAGATAACTTACTATTCATTCATATTTCACATTTAAACTTCATATCAGCCTCAATATTAAATGCAAGGAGACAATGAATTTATTGATGCACGAGTCAAAGCTTGTTCTATTTGATGCCCAAATGACCAGACTGAAGTGATCTTATTCTGGACAAGCTATTGGAAAATTGGATTTATTCGATTATATGTATTTGAAAAAAATCACATATAGAAAAAGACCAGGATCAGAACTAGATGAGGCCATAGGGAAGAGATAATGTAGCCCAGGGTCACAGGTCAGGACAAGCCCTCGGTGCCCAAAGCAGGAGATTCAGAATGTACCCCCACCTTCGGTCGCTGAAAATCAGAATGACAGTTTTCGATGGACAATCATTTATTTAATTGAAGTATAGCTGAACCCTCTTTGACATTCAGAACCGACTACATTAACAGCCATTTGAACACAGTCTCCATTTATTTGTGCAAAAACGTTAACTGCAGAGCATTGTTTTTTTACTACTGTATTACTTGCACCCCCCCCCCCCATACCTGCTTTCTAGTCCTGGGACCTAGATCCACAACTATGTTAAAACCCTGTTCCATTTTACCAATGCCCATGCATACCGCCAGCCAGCATTACCCATTAAATGTTCTAGCTGCTGTCTACTGTTTGAATGGAGAGATGGTCGAGCATGTGCCCTGCCACTCTATTCAACTCTATGGCGAGATGGGAGCTAGCAAAGTACAGCGCTCAACTATCTTCGTCAGTCCTGTAAAGTTGAACGTAGTAGAAGGGCACGTGCCCGACCATTGCTCTATTCAAACGTGGGACACAGGTACCCCGCTCTTGCAATTTGTGGGGGACCACCACAGCGATCAGACAACTATACATGTGGTACCAAAAAACTTGAGGACAGCATCCGTATGGCAAAATGGTAAAAGGTGTTTATTAAGGGCATGACCACACGTGGCGGATTTCCTCCGCAACTGTCCGCATCAATGCCGCACAGAATCTGCGTTGCAGATTCTGCAGCGGATCTGCACAAAATGTGCAGTAAATTGATGCGGACTAGCTGCTGCGGACTGCGGTAAAAGTACTTCCCTTCTCCCTATCAGTGCAGGATAGAGAGAAGGGACAGCACTTTCCCTTGTGAAAGTCAAAGAAATTCATACTTACCGCCCGTTGTCTTGGTGACGCGTCCCTCCTTCGGCATCCAGCCCGATCTCCCTGGATGACGCGGCAGTCCATGTGACCGCTGCAGCCTGTTATTAGCCTGTGATTGGCTGCAGCCGTCACTTAGACTGAAACGTCATCCTGGGAGGCCGGACTGGAGACAGAAGCAGGGAGTTCTCGGTAAGTATGAACTTCATTTTTTTTTACAGATACATGTATATTGGGATCGGTAGTCACTGTCCCGGGTGCAGAAACAGTTACTGCCGATCGCTTAACTCTTTCAGCACCCTGGACAGTGACTATTTACTGACGTCTCCTAGCAACGCTCCCGTCATTACGGGAGCCCCATTGACTTCCTCAGTCTGGCTGTAGACCTAGAAATACATAGGTCCAGCCAGAATGAAGAAATGTCAAGTTAAAAAAGCAAGACGGATCCGCAGCACACATAACATGTGCATGACAGCTGCGGACTTCATTGCGGAAATTAGAATCTCCATTGAAGTCAATGGAGAAATTCCGCCATGAGTCCGCCACTGCTCCGCAACAGACAGAGCATGCTGCGGACACCAAATTCCGCTCCGCAGCCTATGCTCCGCAGCGGAATTTTACGCCTCGTCTAAACGAACACTGCTAAATTAAAGTGTAAGTCAATGGACAAACGGCTCCGCTGCGGATTAACGCTGCGGAGTGTCCGCAGCGGAATTTAAGTGAAATTCCGCCACGTGTGAACCCAGCCTAACACATCCCAGTAATAAAGTGCTACGTTTTGACTCCGCAGGAGTCTTTGTCAAGCTTGACAAAGACTCCTGCGGAGTCGAAACTTAGCACTTTATTACTGGGATGTGTTAATAAACACCTTTTACCATTTTGCCATACGGATGCTGTCCTCAAGTTTTTTGGTACCAATCGAGTGTCCGGGAGGGATCCCTGGACTAGGAATTTGCATTCTGCTGAAACTGAATGGATACAATCTGATCAAGTGAGTACTGTGGATATCCATATTGCAATTATACATAAGTGTTGATCGCACACTGAACAAAGCAGCCTATTCAGAATCCACAATTAGCAAGAATGTATAAATTACTACAATTACATAACTTTTCAGCAACTTTCTGAGGATGTTCAGAATCTGCAGCTGCTCTTCTCAGCCGGAGAAAGCGTATGCTTACCTATCTGCCAAACCCTAGAGAACCCTGTACATACTGTAATGTAAAGGATCTCTTCCCTCACACACTGTGATCGCTATTCAGCTACAAGTTTTCAGAGGGAAGATTTATTATATCTCTGGCAGAATGAAGCACTGCCTAGTGAAAGCAGAATATAGGACCAGCAGGTCCTGTACCAGGCACTTCACTCCTGCTGCATTAGGTCTGACTGATACAGGGAGGAGACTGTGCAGTAACAGCTGGGAAAAGTATGTAATGTACAGTGATTGGAGTATGATACAGAGTTCTGGAGGCCACTATAACTAGCAGTCGACTACGCTATTGTTTCCGTTAAAAAAAAACCTGAAACTTTACGGAACGGAAACAAACGGAAACCAACTGAAATGGAAGCATTACCATTGAAATCAACGGTAATGCAAAGGGAATCTATAGTTTCCGTTCGGCTTTCCGTTCCTCTGACGCAATAGGTGAACGGAAACCCTAAACATAACCCGACGCTGATGTGAACAGGCCCTAAGAAATTATATAATGGATGTATCCAGTTGAGTGCCAATACTGATCATCAGGGAGCGAGCTGATTTCTACCTATCACAGTGATGGTCGATCTTTTTTATGCATTTTCTATAATCTAGGTTTACTGTGGTCACGGGAACGTGTACGGAATCATTATTTAATTGAATCACTCCCTTGACTATGTGTCTGAAAGGGAAAAGGTGGGGAAGAAAGCTCACACACAGATCACTGATCTCTATGGAAAACGACCTGTGCAGTACACACGCGTTTCAGCAAGAATGACAGATCAGGGACAGGAATAATGTAGCACATTTCTTTCCTGTTCAATCATCTGGCTTATAAAGATGCACCGCACTGCACAGCAATTCTCCTTTGAGATTAATGATCTTTCTGGTAGATCCAATTTCCCTACTTTCAACTGTATAAAGGGACTGGATGGCTCCTGGTATGGTTTTATAACCACAGCTCCCCTCCCTGAGATTAAAATTGAACCCTAAAACTCAATATAACTTGATGTTTTATGGCAATTTTATTTTTATTTTATTCAGTCAAACAAGACCTTGCTTTCTACATTACAATATTTGGTGCATTGTAGACAGTCCTCTGGTAGGTGCCCTGTTATGACTGTTTTAAAGTAGTAGATTCAGTAAAAGTAATTACATATTACAAAAGTAATCTTTTACCTGTCTGCCTGTTTCTAACCATAGAGATCCCTGTTCACACTGTAATGTAAACATGAAAAGGATCTCTTCACTCACAGACTGTCACTATCATCCCCATATTACCAGTCTTAGTATCTACAAGACGCGCCGAAATCCTTGTGAAGTGCAACCCTAATATCACCTATTACACAAAGCAACACGGACGGCAGCACTACCCACCGGGGGAAAAAATGGTGGACCAGTGGTGTAGTGACAGTCACTACTGGTCTAACGGTATTGTAGTAATTAGTATTAAAACATCAAATCCTCATCCAGTAATATAATTACCTAAATAGGTTTGTAGACATGGGAGGATGTTAAGAACTCATTTCACTATTTTTGTGGCACAAGTTAGAAATAAATGAAAATATATTTATTGACGTCATATAATGAGTGTCATTCCTACTAATTGTTACATGTATTGTGGGCAACACAGCATGCTTTCCCCTATAGAAAGTCACACATATAAGCAGAAAAGAGTGCAGCGGATTCTTGCTACTTGTGGTTCCTTTTATTTTTTTAAGGCCTTGCCTTTTCTCTAGAAGTTGTTGTCTAGTCGATTGCGACTCTGGCCCTGAAAAACCAGTAACGTAAAGTAAATGTCCACTCTTGAACACCATTTTTTTATTTTTATCAAAGTAAGTCCAAACTTCTGTGCTGATTATTTTCTTTATATTTAAAGGGGTTTTCCCGGGACACAACATTTTTGAACTAATATTCTATGTAACTGTTTAATAAAGTTCTTCATATATAGTCTGCATTAAATCTGAACCCTTTCCTTCCTATTCTCCCTACCTCTGCCCTGCCGGAAATTCTGATAAACGGAGCGGACATTGAGGACGCTGTGGACCAATAGGAAGCCTCAAACCTGGGACTTGTGACGTATACCCGGGTTTGAGGCATCCTATTGGTCCACAGTCTCCTCAATGCCCGCCCCTTTGAATTCTTTGATTACGCCTCAATGCCCGCCCCATTTGACTCTTATTAATAAAACTCCTCAGTGCTAGTGCACTGCCTGGCATGAGACAATTTGTGTCCCTGGAAAACCCCTTTAAGGGTTATTACTATCTCAGTCATTTATAGCATATTGACAGGATATTCCATAAATGTGTGATAGATGCAGGTCCCAGCTCTGGGACCAGCACCTATATCGAGAACGGGGGTCACCCGACCCCCTCCCACCCCACCTAATGAAGTGGCCGCTGGCCACCGACTTCAGACGGGGACTCAGTGGAGAGGTGAACACGCATGCGCACGGCCCTCTCCATTATGTTCTATGGGAGTTGCGGAAACAGCCAAGCAAACACTGTTCAGCTTTTTCCATAACTCCCTTAAAATAGAATGTTTAAGGGCTATGTAAACCTTTGAAGGCTAATTTATTTTTTTAATAAAAAGGTGTATTAGTGTGCTTGGTGCAACTTTAACAATGCTTTCTATTACAATTTTTTTTTTTTTTTAGATATAGCTGCTCTGTATTCTCTATACAGAGCAGTTGTATCTAATGCTATTCACTGAATCTGTCAGTTCCGTAGACAGCGGGTTCTGCATGTCTCTGAGACGCAAGATTCATCTGTAAGCTATCGCATCTAAGTTATGAACCCATCAAGTCCGCGGGACTGACGGATTCAGTGAATAGTGCTAGATACAGCTGCTCTGTATAGAGAATACAAAGCAGCTGTATCTAAAAAAGTAAAACGATTTTTTAATAAAAAAAGTATTTGTAAAAGTTGCATTAAAACACACTGATACACCCATATATACTGTATATATATTTCAAAGCTTTACATAGCCTTTTGGGTATGTTCACACGCAAAACGAAAAACGTCTGTTTCAAGGGAATACAGCCACTGATTTTCAGCTTTTGTTTAAGCGTCAAACTAAAAACGGCTCCAAAAATGGGTCAAGAAGTGCTACGCACTTTTTACGGGGCTTTTTTTTACGTGCCGTTTTTACAAATAGCCGCATAAAAAAAACACCCCGTCGGAACAAAACCCTGCTTCTCCCATTGAAATCAATGGCCAGATGTTTGAAGGAGTCAAGCTTCTGCATTTTCAGCCATTTTTCGCGGTGTCTACGGCCCGAAAAACGGCTGAAAATAAGCCGTGTGAACATAGCCTTCAATTGTATCTACCATAGCCTTTATTTGGACAAATCGTACAATGAAAATCTATGCAATATTGCAATCTACCTGTCCATCTGTTGAAGACCACACATTGTGGCACCATCCCTGCCTTGTAGTCAATCACCAGTTGCCTTTTTTCCAGGATAAATCTGAACTTTTAGGCTGAATTTGACATTTTAACATAAAAACCTTGAAAGTTACTGAAGAGCGACATCATAAAACGTAAATGACATACTAGTTTATTAGTTAGGAGATTATTTTTATAAAAGCATGACATTTTCATATGTCATAAGATTACTTATTACAGTACACTGGCACAATGATGTTTTTGTTGCTTTTGTTTTTATCAATCTTCTTCTCAAGCCTGGCATTCTGGAGTGTTTTTGCATTGTAAGCCTGGTAGATCTGGATGGAAATGATGATATGTCACATAGCCTGGTTGAACTTTTATTTCAGACTTGCCCATTTGAGGCATTCTTTATCCTTCCCTTTATTCCGCTTTATTTATTTTTGCTTATATAGCTCCAACATATTCCGCAGTTCTGTATAAAAATTATCACCATTCACATCAGTCTCTGTCCCCTGTGGGGCTCACAACAAATGTCCTATCTCTCACACACATATGTACACTGCAGCTAATTGCATTGAACTCCAATTAACTTATCAGTGTGTTGCAGTGTGGGAGGAAACCGGAGTATTCGGCGGAAATCCAGGAAAACACGTGGGAACATACAAACTCCATGCAGATGTTGCCCCAGATTCGAACCCTTTACATGTATTATGCTGCTATATGAACATAACAAGAAAGTGAATCATTGTAAGGACAGTGCGGTGCCCACGGCTCCTATAAGTCCTCAAAAGGTGGTGTGGTCTTGGCTGTATGTTACTCATAGGTCATGGCCCTCAGATAAGCCCAGACTGGTAGACCGGAGAAAGCATGGCTTCCAGATGGACTGTAACTTACAGGCAAATGAGGTCCATTCCAGTGTAAATCAAGTAGAGGTCGACTATAAGCTGTTCCAGCGGGAGACCGGGGCTTTTTAAAATAAAGCAAGGAAGTTGGATGGATAAGGCGATATAGGAATTATGCAATAGGGGAATCTAAGACCAAAGCTCACAGAGCTAAGGGTATGTTCACACAGTATTTAGGGGAGGCTGAAAAAGCAGTCGCTGAATCTGCCTCCAAAATCAGCCTGTTTTCCAGGGTGATTTTGATTGCAGACTTTTAAAAGCTTTGTACACCTTTGAAAATGTTTTTTGTTTTTAAATAAAAATGATTATCAGTATGTTTTGGTGCAACTTTCTAATTATGTTGTATAAAAAAATATTTTTACTTTTTGAGATACAGCTGCTTTGTATACTGTATACAGAGAAGCTGTATCTTGCGCTGAGACCTGAATCTGTCAGGTCAGCAGTACTGACGGGTTCAGTGCCAGCAGGGTCCTACGTATCTCTAACACGCAGGATCCACCTGTAATCGATCACATCTAAGTTATGAACAGATGTGATTAGTAACAGCTTGATCCTGCGTGTCAGAGATACGTAGGACCCTGCTGGCACTGAACCCGTCAGTCCCGCTGACCTGACAGATTAAGGTCTCAGCGCAAGATACAGCTTCTCTGTATACAGGATACAAAGCAGCTGTATCTCAAAAAGTAAAAATAATTTTTAATAAAAAGTATTTAGAAAGTTGCACTAAACACAGTGATAATCATTTAAATTAAAAAATCTATATGTTTTCAAAGTTATACAAAGCTTTAAAAATGCAAGTTGTTTTCGACGCCGTGTTTGTAGCTTTTCAGCGCAAGCTATTTGCCGCCATTGTTTTTAATGGGAATGTGTAGCACAGAATCCACGCTATAATCAGGGTCAACAGGGATTTTTTAGCGCCGCTGATTTAGTTTCAGTGAGCTGAAAAATCAGCGCCGTGTGATCTTTGCCACTGATTACTATCGAAAGCAATGGGAACCAAAAGAGGTGCGTTCAACGCTGATTCTGACGCTGAAACATCATCGGGAACTTAGCTTTAGAGAAATGGTTTGGAAGAAAGTCTGAAAAATCTTAAGGCTGGGTTCACACGACCTATTTTCAGGCGTATTATGCCTCGATTTACGCCTGAAAATACGGCTCCAATACGTCGGCAAACATCTGCCCATTCATTTGAATGGGTTTGCCGACGTACTGTGCCGACGACCTGTCATTTACGCGTCGTCATTTGACAGCTGTCAAACGACGCCGCGTAAAATTACTGCCTCGGCAAAGAAGTGCAGGACACTTCTTTGCAACGTAATTTGAGCCGTTTTTCATTGAATTCAATGAAGAACAGCTCAAGATTACGGGCGTCAATGACGCCTCGCAAAATGCGAGGAGGAGCATTTACGTCTGAAACGACGCAGCTGTTTTCTCCTGAAAACAGTCTGTAATTTCAGCCGTAAAAGCCAGTTATCGTGTGCACATACCCTCAGTATTAAACCTCTAGTCAAGATCAGAAACAGGAATCTCTCCAATCAAATAACATGTATGTGTCTAGTAGTATAACCCGCTTCATTCAGTAATATATCTAGTTTCATATACAAAACTCTTGTTTACTTATGTGCTGGTGAAATGCGGACATTACCAGTTTTAGTAGAAGTCCTGACTGTTGAGGCTTCATTAGTTCTTGTGCCTGCCAAGCAGAACCGCTTATTATAAGGTCAATACTTATAAAGACAAAATCTGTTATAATCTCATGTGGGGTGGAGAAGGATAATCAGCAGTCCGAATCACTGATCTGTGAATTCAGACACCTGGATCCTGAAGGAATAGATGCTCTTTATGACCAAGGACAATTTTATTGTAGCAGAGCTGAGTTGGTCAATTTGCACTAATCATCCCAATGTGTTGTGTATAATTTTCCATCAGACCAGAAGTAAAGCTACAGAATTAGATCTCGTACATAAAAAAAAAAATTGCATAACTTTTTATTATACAATAAGTAAGCATTATTTGCTGAAACAAAAACACCATTCATGTAGGCGTAAATGGGGTGGTAATAAAGTCAGCTCTAAAAATCCAGAGCAAATCCACCATGAGAGAACATTTGAAACAATTTCCACCACTTTTCCATTTAGGTACAATCTTGTGTGGTTCAGTAGCTTGCATCATATTTCTCAACAAGCAGGGTCCATGGTAGGGCACCCGCGGCACTACAAAGACCAATTAGCTTGGGGTCGACCAAATCCTAATATAACTTTTTTTTAAAGGGCTTTGCTTATCGGTATAGCACATTTTTAATAAAGGATATTAGGCAAATTATGGGTTGCCCCACTCGGTACATTCAACTTATGCCGAGAGCCATGTCAGGTGTATGGTGCTGACTGAAATCAAAGGATGAGATAGATGCTGATTGAATTTAAAAGACTTTCCTTATAGCGATGTGGCGGGGAAAGTGGGCAATTACACTTCAGTCACCGCATTGCAAACAGTTCATTTTAAAGATTCCCAGTAGAAACCATCCAAGATCTGCAAGCCTGAGGCGGAAATGAAATGTGAGAAGGATACGTCCAAACAACCAGGTGGCTATACATGTAACTATTATTTATCCAATAGGATGGCTATTAAGCATATGCAATGACTGTCACTACATGTACAGCACCTGCCCTGACTTTCCGACTTTTGCACGACTACATCTCTATCGTCTTGGTACTGCGCTTCACATCTTCATCCTGTCTGTGCATCAGCTCCAAACAACCTACAACTTTAAACTACTCTGCTGGAATTTCAGGTATTCAAAAAATTCATCAAAATTAATATTATGCAGGAAAATAGTGGAGAATGTAGGTCAAAAGTGGACATTTAACAAAATGTGTCCAGGAAAGTGTTGAGAGAAAGACTTAAAGAATGACTTAAAGGGAACCTGCCACGTCGAGCATGCTGTCCAATCTGTAGGCATTATGTTATACAGCAACAAGAGCTGAGCACATTGTTATATAGTTTTGTGGAAAAAGATTTAGGATAGCCTGTAACTTATTCATTGCGATCCCTGCTCAATGTGGGCTAAAGAGTCGTGTGGGCGGTTTCAAACATTGATTGACAGCCTTGCATTATTGTACATATAAAAATAGCTGCCAATCAATGAGTAGGACCGCCCACTGGACTCTTTAGCCCAGAGTCAGCAGGGACTTAAATCAATAAATGACTGGTTATCCTGAAACTTTTCCAGTTGTTACCCGCGCCTTGTTACCTGTTCCGGTTTCCCGTGCTGTGCCTTTAGTATCAAGTCGTGCCACGTCCAGAGGAATCCGCCACGTCCTGTGTCATCTGCCACGTCCGGAGGAGTCCGCCACGTTCTGTGTCATCTGCCACGTCCGGAGGAGTCCGCCACGTTCTGTGTCATCTGCCACGTCTGGAGGAGTCCGCCACGTCCTGTGTCATCTGCCACGTCTGGAGGTATCCGCTTCGTCCTGTGTCATCTGCCACGTCCGGAGGAATCCGCCACGTCTGGCGCAACCTGCGGCACCTGTGTCATCCACCACGTTTGGCGTTATCTGCTGCAACCATCTCCATCAGTGCCGGAGCTGCGGCCACCGTCTGGACTATCCAGGTACCCTTGTACGGGATATTGTAATTCTTGGGTTTCCTGTTGTTTGGCCAGCTGCCTCCCCGCTACGGCGGTACGGCCTAGTGGGTCCACTAACCCGCTTTGTGACAGTGGGGCAGCATGTTTGACATGACGGGTTCCCTTTAAAGGGGGTTGCCTCAACCCCTATCCATATACCTTACTATACTTGGGACCCCACTTTATGAGTCAGAAAGGAGAGCCGATCAGACCTGGCCTATCCATGCATTACATTAATTTTTTTTACTTGAATGGCTGGCATGTAATGCTAAATATCTGGCCACAAGCATCTTCCCCCAACGGGCACAAACAGCAGAGGGCCCCTGTGCAAGAACAGTATATGGGCTCCTGCTCTCCTCTTCATAAAGCACGGGTCAATTTTTTTCTATAATAATCCACTAGTAACGGTGAGCCATGAAATCCATCAGCTCAGTCTCTTACAAGCAATCTTTAAACCGTAGGAAGCTGAATTTACTGTAGCAGTGAGCCCCCTTATCTATTGGTCTCCTGTACAGGTTGCATATATGGTATGTCCACCCCTGCGCTGGTGGTTACAGAAGCCAGACTCGGATTACATTTGAAAAGGGTTTGTCTTCATGAGACAATCCCTTTAAATGTTCCTCTTTTTTTCTTGGATTTAATTATCGTTTTGGAGAACACAAAAAATATACATGCAAAAATAGTAATGCCTAAGCAAGCTTCAGAACGCAAATTTTACGTGTAGGAAAATATTATTTTTCTGGCAAAATAAAAAGAAAGATGGTGCAGACCCTGAACAAAATAATCAACAAGAAGCTGTGCCAATGAAATACTGAAGTGAAATATGTTAGGTGAGACGTGCATTTATTTTTGCCTTATGCTTCACACTTTTAAATGCATTTCATTAGGTTATTATAACACATACATTGTATGTATATATATATATATATATATATATATATATATATATATATACACATATATACATACACTACCGTTCAAAAGTTTGGGGTCACCCAGACAATTTTGTGTTTTCCATGAAAACTCACACTTATATTTATCAAATGAGTTGCAAAATCACTAGAAAATATAGTCAAGACATTGACAAGGTTAGAAATAATGATTTTTATTTGAAATAATAATTTTCTCCTTCAAACTTTGCTTTCGTCTTGGAATGCTCCATTTGCAGCAATTACAGCATTGCAGACCTTTGGCATTCTAGCTGTTAATTTGCTGAGGTAATCGGGAGAAATTTCACCCCATGCTTCCAGAAGCCCCTCCCACATGTTGGATTGGCTTGATGGGCACTTCTTGCGTACCATACGGTCAAGCTGCTCCCACAACAGCTCTATGGGGTTGAGATCTGGTGACTGCGCTGGCCACTCCATTACAGATAGAATACCAGCTGCCTGCTTCTTCCCTAAATAGTTCTTGCATGATTTGGAGGTGTGCTTTGGGTCATTGTCCTGTTGTAGGATGAAATTGGCTTCAATCAAGCGCTGTCCACAGGGTATGGCATGGCGTTGCAAAATGGAGTGATAGCCTTCCTTATTCAAAATCCCTTTTACCTTGTACAAATCTCCCACTTTACCAGCACCAAAGCAACCCCAGACCATCACATTACCTCCACCATGCTTGACAGATGGCGTCAGGCACTCTTCCAGCATCTTTTCAGTTGTTCTGCGTCTCACAAATGTTCTTCTGTGTGATCCAAACACCTCAAACTTCGATTGGTCTGTCCATAACACTTTTTTCCAATCTTCCTCTGTCCAATGTCTGTGTGCTTTTGCCCATATTAATCTTTTCCTTTTATTGGTCAGTCTCAGATATGGCATTATCTTTGCCACTCTGCCCTGAAGGCCAGCATCCCGGAGTCGCCTCTTCACTATAGACGTTGACACTGAAGTTTTTCGGGTACTATTTAATGAAGCGGACAGTTGAGGACCTGTGAGGCGTCTATTTCTCAAACTAGAGACTCTAATGTACATGTCTTGTTGCTGAGTTGTGCAGCGGGGCCTCCCACTTCTCTTTCTACTCTGGTTAGAGCCTGTGTGTGCTGTCCTCTGAAGGGAGTAGTACACACCGTTGTAGGAAATCTTCAGTTTCTTGGCAATTTCTCGCATGGAATTGCCTTCATTTCTAAGAACAAGAATAGACTGTCGAGTTTCACATGAAAGCTCTCTTTTTCTAGCCATTTTGAGAGTTTAATCGAACCCACAAATGTAATGCTCCAGATTCTCAACTAGCTCAAAGGAAGGTCAGTTTTATAGCTCCTCTAAACAGCAAAACTGTTTACAGCGGTGCTAACATAATTGCACAAGGGTTTTCAAGTGTTTTTTAATCATCCATTAGCCTTCTAACACAGTTAGCAAACACAATGTACCATTAGAACACTGGAGTGATGGTTGCTGGAAATGGGCCTCTATACACCTATGCAGATACTGCATTAAAAAACAGACGTTTGCAGCTAGAATAGACATTTAGCACATTAACAATGTATAGAGTGTATTTCTGATTAATTTAATGTTATCTTCATTGAAAAAAACTGTGCTTTTCTTTCAAAAATAAGGACATTTCTAAGTGACCCTAAACTTTTGAACGGTAGTGTATATATATATATATATATATATATATATACACATACGCACACACACACACACACACACACACACACACACACACACACACACAGGGTGGTGCATAAGTAGGTATACAGTTTAAATAATACGTAACTATAATAATAATAATAGGTATAAAGTTTAAATATATTTTATAGAATAACAAAACAATTAAGTACAATCTCTTATATGCTCGAATTCTCGGCCCTCGCTATTAACACATCGCTATAATCTAGTTTTTACACTTTTGCACAAAGTTCTTTATTGGCATTCATTTCTTGGCGTGCTTCTTTTATGAACTAAATCATGTTATCAACCGTGCGTGGCTTTCTTGAATGTACCTTATCTTTGATAACTCCCAAAAAGATAAAGTCCATTGGGGTAAAGTCCGGTGATCGTGGTGGCCATTCAATCAGGCCTCGTTTACCTATCCATTTATTGGGTAATTTTCCAGAAGTCTTCATTTTCATGCTCCAACTGCAATCGTGGTATTACATTTTCTTGGAGTATGTGAAGGTCCAGGTCTGAGGTAACCGTTGTATTGTAGAAGATTGGTTCAATTACCCCTTTACATGATAGGGCCGTCCAAACTGTAACCCCGGGTTGATTCAACTGTTCTTCAATTATTACAGGGGGTTTTGTGTTGAGTAATAAATACAGTTGCGCCTATTAACCGCACCTGAAAGTTTGAAGTTGGCTTCATCGGACCAAGTTATTTTTCTAATAATGTCATGTCCTTGTGTTTCTTCATTCAAAATTGCATCACAAAATTGTAATTAGACTGTTTGAAAAATCTCCCCCTACTTATGCACCCCCTGTATATATATATTTATTAGGGTTGAGCGATTATGACCAAAATCACGATTAATTGAACAAGCAACCACGATTAATGAACAATTTTTTAGGCTTCCTCTTTTTGCATGCAATGCCCCCTATTTGCATTCCACACCATTTAATTCATATAGATCCCCAGAGCCTGCTGTATACTACTGCATATAATATACCCCCTGACATTGCCCACCACACAGTATAATGCCCCACAGCTGCCCCCACGCGGTATAATGCCCCAAAGTTGCCCCCACGCAGTATAATGCCCCCATAGATGCCCCATGCAGTATAATGCCTCCATAGCTGCCCACACACAGTATAATTCCCAACACCTGCCCCCACACAGTATAATACCCCACATCTGCCCACATGCAGTATAATGCCCCTATAGCTGCCCCTACACAGTATAGGTGCCTCACACAGTATAATGTCCATATAGCTGCCCCCACACAGTGTAATGCCCGACAGCTGCCCCATACAGTATAATGCCCCCATAGCTGCCCCATGCAGTATAATGCCCCCACACAGTATAATGCCCCTATAGCTACCCACATGCAGTATAATGCCCCCACAGATACCCCCACACAGTATAATACCATTCACTATGCAACGCCAGCCTCTCACAACTCGGCACAAACAGGCGTGAGGCAGTGATGTCATCGCGCCTTTCTGCGCTGGGACGCGAGAGGCTGGTGTTGCATAGTGAATGGTATTATACTGCGTGGAGGTAGCTGTGGGGGCACTATACTGCATGTGGGCAGCTATGAATGGTAGAGCAGGGAACAGACAGCTCCATACTCTACCATAGGTATCAACTGTATCTGCGTCCTGAGGATGCAGATAAAATTGAAACAGGTAAAAAACAAACCGAAAAATAATGCACAAGATGACGTCTGTTATCTGCACTGAACTTTGTTTTGTTTTTTTCTTTCGATTAATTGCCCAGGTCTAATAAAAAAAATATATATATATATACACACACATGTATATATAGTTAGCTTCAGCAGGAATTCCTTCTACCACCAGAGTTCAGGTAATGAACAGTAAGCCTTTGCCCATCCTAAAGTCATCTCATCAGATTGAGGGAAGCTAAGCATCGGCATCAGGTCAGTACATATGAGATATATCATTTTAATGGCTCATACAATTTTTTTCATCTAATTTTATCTTTACAAATATGTAATAATATCACTTTCAGAGATATCAAGGGGCCATTGGGCCGTGTCCCTAAGGCGTGCACCCACCTACCTATATTTATATGTCGTTTGATCTAGTGCTGCTGATATCCATTGAACTTTTAGAGATAGATGAAAGTATAATTTGACTATTAACAAGCTTTTTTGCCTTTCTCTGCTAAACAGATTGTTAAGGATGTGCTGCCTGACAAGCCTATATAAAAGATAGTAGCTGTGGGGCAATGTATCAGTATCCGCCAATCTGTCTCAAATGACCTTAGATGAAAAAGGGGTAATGGTCCATGCACACAGCATTGCCATATGCACGAACCCTATACAGTGGCACACAGAGTCCAGATGGGTCTGAATTACAGGCTGTAAGCTGTGTGTCGTCTCTGTGAAAATGTGTACCACGCTGTATATGGTTTAATACTGGAGGCATAGAGTAGTTGAATAGCGTAGTAGACCATGCTATTTCATACCGTAAAAAATAAAAGTATTCTGACTTATTCCTTCCCTTCCGACTAAACTGTGGCTTGGTTGTCTCAAAGAAGTTTTAGTTGCATGTTGAGCTCAGGTTGGACTGGTTCACCAAATGAACCCCGTAGAAGACCACACCATTAGAACTGACTTGCCACTAGGGTTTATTTCTTTTGGGTTTATTCACAAATATCTTATTAGACCTTACTGATATGTCTTGTGTGTGTAATGATGACAACAAAGTTCACACTGCAATTACACATGGGCATGCACATGAAGGGTCAGCCCTCAGAATCATTTCCTCTGGTGGGCCCAGTCTGACACTTATTGAGCCTGTACAATTTTACATACCAGAAAGAGTCCAATTTTACCAGTGCCAGATTAATTCAATTAAATAAAAACATATCCTGCATTTTAAATGGAATCTCCTCTTTGGACAATCCCTATTTATTGGAATTATCCCTTGAAAGTAAGCTGATCACAAAGTGTCCCCCGGCTGGGACCCCCAGCGATCAGCTGTAATCTGAGGGGAAACCTGGCAGTAAGTATTTAATTTCCCTGCAGCGCCACCACAGGGGAAAATAAGCATTACACAGTGCCCATTCATATCAATGGGTTGTCTGTGTAATGCAGGACAGGACAGGTCCTCTAGAGTGAGAGATGATCAATGTAACCGCTCTGAGATTAGGATCCTGAACAGGGGGACCCCTCTACTAACTCAGAACTCCCTAATAGGATATATGAAAATGGGTTTTCTAAACTATACAACCCCTTAAGCTTTTAAAACATTTATTCGTAGCCTATGTATACAGAAAATACTGTATTAATCGTACATATAATAAATGTATCCATGCATTACTTTATATACTAAATATTAGTAATTAGCTGAGAGCAAATAGTCCCTTTTATTCATCTTTAAATTAATACATATCTAGGGTAAGTTCACATGTAGCGTAAATACTGCTGATTTTCCGTAACGGACAATCTGCAGCATAATACAGTAGCACCAGAGTGTTCAAATCTCATCCACAAGCTGCGTAAATGAGCGGAAAAAAACGCTCAGAAATTGACCTGTGGTGCAGTATTTTAATCTGCAGCATGCCAATTTATTCTGTGGAATCGCTGCTTTTTTGTTGCAGGTTTTCCCCATTGAATTCAATGGGGAGATAAAACCCGCAACAAAAAGTAGATGTTGCGATTTTTGTGTTAGAAAAGCTGTAATTCCGCCACAAAAATTGCAATTCAGAAAAAAAAAAATTATACTTACCCAGAATTCTGTGCTTTGTACAGGCCAGCCTCCTGGGATGACATGTCATCCCATGTGACCACTGCAGGCAATCACAAGCTGCAGTGGTCCAATGGGATGAAAAGTCATAACACGAGGCCGGGCTGCAGGACACGTCGTCACGGCTACGGATAAGTATGAAAAATTATTTTTTTTACGTGCAGTTTTCCACAGCGGGCATTCCGGCAGAAAAAACGCACCACAATTTGGTGCGGTTTTTTAGCCGGAATTCCCTGCGGCGACCAGGGTGAATAAGCGGTGTGCTTTTACGCAGTGTATCCGCCCTATGTGAACATACCATTAAAGTGAAAGGGAAAAATGATACCTGCCAACAGGTGATGTGACAGGGCAAGATGCTATGGGTCCATCTTTGCTGATTTATAATAACAATTTAACGTGCTGCATTATATATAATTGTTACATCATTTAAATGTTTCCTGTTCCCTCAATATTTAGACAGATGTTCTTAATTAAAGACCATTTATCTCTGGATATTTTTCTATGTATGTTTTAAATATGTTTATTTTATATAGTGAGGTTATGGACATATTCATTTTTGTCGTCTTTTTAGAACGTTTCAAATAATATTTGTAATGATGTTTGGGCAATTTGCAAAAAATCAAAACACATTTAAGATTCTTAAAAAGACATTGGAAATTAGTGTGCAGCCCAAAATAAAATACTGTCATAATAGATGGAGTGTCAATAACCTCACACCCTACCCCTAACCCTATTAGGGGCTGTTTTTGACCATATTAACCTTGACACCACTTTCAATAATGATCCTTAAAGACATTTTAAAAAGTAAATGGACCCTGACTCCCTAAGATTCAGAAATTCTTGAGAAATTACATTTTACATATGGAGTGGGTGGGGTTTTCAATGAAGACAGAGGGCCAGATGTACTAAGATTGGCGTTTTATACGCGAGTATTAGTTATAAACCTATAGGAGTAAGATGCGAGTAATTTATTAAGAGGATGGCATCTTGTGCTGTCCATATGCCTGAAAGTGGAATCTACACCAGCTCCGAGCTGCCGAAGATTTTGATTTCCACTCTAATTTACGCCGGCTTCTGGTATAAATTCTAGTAAATATGTCTGGGCCTTTTTACTAAGCCCTAACCCCTATTTTAAAAAAAAGTGTCAAATGCAGTGTAAAAGTGAAGAAAGTCGAACATGTTTGTGCAAGACAGCAGTGCGCCGACATTTGTGACTTTTTTCCCACCACTAAAGTGGCAGAAATCACTTGATAAATGAGGGCCAGAAATGTAGAAAAGCCTCTTTTCCATAACAAAAATGATTATTAACACCATGTCAAATCCAAGCTATACCAATGCTTTGAAAACACTACATTATACATGAAACAAAGGAGAAGTGACCCTATAAGTCCCCTATCATTCATTACCCAAAATTGTTGACACCAAAAAATCAAACCATTACTCTGCTTTAAAAAGGAAGCTGCATCTAGGACTACGCTTCACTAATAAAGTAAAAACGAAATACAAAAAAATCTCAAACCTGATTGCCTAATAGAATAAGGCCACAGCACTTTCCGTCCGAAAAACCGTCTTTAACGGAATTTGCCCTGTGGAATGCAACGCTGGGAAAAAAACCCACAAAAAAAGTTCATACTCTTTTCTGCGTGACGTTGCAGGACATGTGACGCTGCAGCCTGTGATTGGCTGCAGCGGTTACATGGGATGAAAAGTCATCCATGGAGGCCAGACTGCAGGAAGGAGAGAGTACTGGCTAAGATAGATTTATTTATTATTTTCCTGAGTTGCGATTTTTGCGGCGGAATTGCTGCGATTCCGCCGCAAAGGTCTCATCACTTGGCATTCTGTTGCAGGTTTTGCAACAGAAAATCAAAGAAAATGCAACATAAATTGACGTGCTGAGGATTTAAATTCCACACCGCAGATCAATTTATTAATGTTTACGCTGCGTTTCTTTCCGCAGCGTGGGCATGAGATTTTCTAAATCTCATCAACTTTGCTGCTACTGTAAATGCTGCGGAAGTTCCGCACACAATTCTGTTGCAGAAATTATGCAGCATTTACACTACGTGGGAACCCGGGTTAAGGGTAAAAAGTTGTCTCAGTGGCTGCTATAAGGACACCAGGCACCATGAAGCATGGAGCATCCATATACCTTTTCGGCCAACCCTCCTCAAGCTACATCTTTTTTTCTTCCTTCCCCAAAATTTAGGAACCAAATCCAAATTAGGCTCTGTTCACATCTGTGTTATGGAATCTTTTTATAATGGATGCCACGACGCAGAACCGGATCCTTCACATGATGGATTCCAGTGGCACCCAACAGACCCTAAATTACTTACAATGGGGTCCGTCAGTTTCTGCCGAGGTGTCCGTCATTTTATTTCAAGCAACCATTCTTCCCTACTTCTCCATGGATTCAGTAATACACAATAATATACACAATCCATTCTGTATTAAATAAGAACAGTTCTATCTCAGGTACTCTATCTAATTTCATATTTACAAAAAATTGATAATATCACAGGCAAGGATAGATGGAAGCATTGTGTCACTATTAACTAGCTTATTTTCCTTTCTCTGTCCTGGACTCAGTGCCAATTGAGCATTCAGCTGAGTAAACTATGACAGACTGATTGCTAGGGACATAATGCCTGACAACCTCATATAAAAGGTTGTAGCGGTGAGGCAATGTATCCATAGCAACCAGTCTGTCTCAAATGAATCACCTTTTGAGGTGAAAAACGAGTAAAAGAGGTAAAACATCTAAAACCATGCCATTTCGCAACTCATGATGAAATATTACAGGGGTACTCCGAGGGCTTAAAGGGAATCTGTCATCCACACTACACTGTCCTCACTGAGGGCAGCATAATGTAGTGACAGACATGCTGATTTCAGTGGTCTGTACTTATTTGCTTTAGTAAAGCCGTTTCTAAAAACTTACATGCAGAGCCCGGGCAGTGCCTCAAGAAATAAGCCAGGCATATATAAGAGCTGCAACTAGCTCCGCCCACTCTCCACTGATTGACAGATATCTCACTATTGTAATGTCCGTGGCTTCGGGCTGTCAGCTCCGTTCTCCCCCTGACAGCCGCAGCCACGAGTCGGCAAGTGCTGGCCCCAGCCTCCTCCTCAGGAGAAGCCAGCGCTCGCGTCTACTCACCATAGCCGGATCCCGTAGGGTGCGCGCGCACGCTCGTGCCCGCTCTTAAAGGGGCAGCGCGCGTACCGGACCTCGTTCATGAACTTTGACCCGTGAGTACTCTGGACTATAATAGCGGTCCAGCCCCCTAGTTCGATGCCTTAGCTTTGTTGTGTATTCCTATTCTGTCTTGCATATGGCCCCCTAGTGTTTCCTTGCTCCCAGTGTTCCTGTATCCTATAACTTAGCTTAGCTGTAGCCGTGCTGTATACCACGCCTGTTCTGCTTCTCCACACCTGAGGTCCACCTGCTGCCAAGTTCCTGGCAAGCCTGGCTCGCTACTGTCCGAGCTGCCAAAGGTACCCTATACAAACTGTAGACTTTGACCTGCGTCCTGTTGGCCAGCTGCCTTCCCGCCAAGACGGTACAGCCCAGTGGGTCCACAGACCCTTCGTGACACCTATACACAGTAATAGAGAGACACGTGTCAATCAACGGAGAGAAATCAGCATGTCTGTCACTACATTATGCTACCCTCAGTGAGGGAAGCATAATGTGGATGCCAGGTTCCCTTTAAAGTGGTCATCTAGTTTAGAAAACCAATTTTCATACACACTATAATTGAATTCTGAGTTAATAAAAGGGTATTTTCTGTTGAGGATCCTCATCTCTTGGCCAAAGAGGAGAGCCGTTACAAAGTCAGTCACTCTGGACGACCTGTCTTGCCCTGCTTTACACAGACAACCCATTGATTTCAACAAAAATTGTGTAATGCCTAATTTCCGCTGTGATGGCACTGTAGGCAAAATTAACACTTATTGACAGATTTCTGCACAGATTACAGCTAAACACTGGGAGTCACTCTGTGATCAGCTTATGGTCAAGGGACCCTTCTAATAAGTAGATATTCCAAAGTGGACAACCCCTTAAAAGCTGTTTTCGCCATCACCCAATGATCAATGGTGGGTCCGATTGGTGGCATGAATGTGCTTCCACTTGGCAGTTTCCATGATTTGGTAAAGGCTTTCCTGATGTAAAAGAACAGAATCCGTTCCTGTCCTTTGCACTAAATATGCAGGGCATGTGTAGGGAGCCAGTAGATAACTAGTAAACTTCTGAACGCAGCTATTGTTACGAATGAAATATAAGCATGGCTGGATGTACCTCTGCCAATATAATAGGCCGTGGGGAGAATTTTACACATTACTGGGGATATTCATATGTAAATGATATGTATTAATATGTTATTTAGGTTATCACAGTACTGTGGGGTTAGAGATGACATCCAGTGGGAATATTGGGAATGCTGCCGAGGGTGCTAGATGTTGTGTTTATAGGCTATGTAATGTACACCTTTGGAAGGACATATTTTTAATTAAATCTATGTGTTTTTACTGAACTGACGGATTTGGTTGAGAGAGCTTATATGTATACAAGACACATAGGACACTTATAACGATACAGCTTTTATGTATACATGACACAGAAGTTGTATCATAAAAAGTAAACATTTTTTTTAATAAAGGTCAATTTAAAAGTTGTTTAAAAACACATAACACATTGATTTAGTAATTTAAAAAAAATAAAAAAAGACTCCTTCCAAAAGGTGTGCTGAAGTGGAATTGAAGCTATATATGATTTAACGCGTGGTCTACTTGATGGGAGGCGTCTAAGACGTCAGACCCTTTGTGTCTATGGGCTCGCAAGATGTAAATCTGCTACTGACTATGTAACTCCGGATCAGCGCAAGATAAGTAAAGAAAAGAATTTGTAAAGTTGCTTATATTTAGATTAAACAAGATGTGTAAAGGTAGAGAGCAAGTAGCTGGCCTGTATATGAAGCTCCTCCGGTATCGCTCACTGAAAATAAGGCTTTTCATAGTCAAAACAGAAAAATAGTAAGACTAAGTGGCTCAGCCAATTTTTTCTCTGCATCATTTAGCTGACCTTTACCTCTACAAGTAACAAACACAAATTCACCAACCTGAAACAACAATTAACGGTGCAGCTTAATAGATTGAATAGAGCGACTAGATAGATTCAATACGAACCACAAGGTGATTCACCCACCAGGGGATCCATATAAAACACTAAGGATCTGCTGCAGCTTTTGTAAAATTAAAAGATACCTCCAGCAAGATAATACATGTAAAGTCCAAAATATAAATTATGAGGGTCATAAAATAATGACTGGGATAGTTGCCACGCAGCAGTCATAGTGACAACTATATGTAACTTTATGTAATGTTTGCATTTTTTCATTGTAAAACATTAGTTTTGCTTTCTCTGAACTTCTGCCTGCTTTCAAGATATATTGTTTTATCATTTACTTCGGAATTACAGCAAACAATTTTGAAAATGGGTCTGAAGCAAGATCAGGTAACGGGATTCACATCTGGCAGTGGCTTATCTCTTGCAGGACCAAAGGATTGGGCATGTTGAATGCACGATGCACCCCCATACACATTAGATAGTCAGCTGGTCTTGCCGAAATTGTCGGGTTCTGCCAACTTTCATCTAATGTTTATGGGCCCCCTATGAGTACCCATTAAAGGGCCAGAAGATCACTAAACTAAAGATGTCTGTCCCAGTGTCAGTTTCCCTTTAAATAATATTTTATTCTTAATTACAACTGCTTGATTATGTTATATTAATGAATCATTCATTCAGGTGTAAATGTTGACTCCAAGAATTATTTCCTTAATTCAGGCACTATTGTGCATGGCACCACATCAAAGATCATTGCGAGACGTAAATAGATTATATCTAGTAGACTGTCCTGATCTATATTCTTACTTACTTCCTCAATTAAACTAATAAGATTACTTTAGCATGACATATCGCATAGCCCCTATGAAGAATAATGGAGCACTAAATATTTTCTTGCATAATTTCACCTAAAGCTGCAAAAATGAAGGAATTATTATAAATTATTAAATAAAAATTAAATATTCCTAATAAACCGGGGATAATGGTTGATCTGTGATTAGAAACATTTTTTTTATTGCGGAAGGGGGTGTATGGGGGTGTAAAGTAGATCTGTTGATCTACTTTACTTCATAAGATATAAAACAACACTATGTATTAGGAGTCAACTTTCCTTTTAGACTTATAAATGAAGTTGTTCTTTATTTATCTCTATTCATTTAATTAAAAGCTATGTACACGTTGAAAACATGTTTTTTTTTTTTTATAAAATTGTGTATCAGTGTGTAACTTTGTAATTACGTTTTATTAAAAATTATTTGAGCTGTATCTTGCGCTGAAACATGTATCCGTCAGGTCAGCGGGACAGAAGGGGTCTCTGAAACGCATGATCCATTTAGTTATGAACTTAGATGTGATCAATAACAGTTTGATCCTGCGTGTCAGTGCTGCTGACCTGATGGATACAAGTTTCAGTGCAAGACACAGCTTCTCAGTATACAGGATACAAAGCAGCTGTATCTGAAATAGTAAAAATTATTTTGAATAAAATCTAATTACAAACTTGCACTAATCACACTGATAGACATTTTTGTTAAAAAAAAAAAGTTAATTATTGTTTTCAAAGGTCTCCATAGCCTTCAAATGTGAGGAAATTTCAAGCGCAATGTTTTGGGATCGCCCAACAGCAGTATTGAAGGGCCTTGAATTTAGCTGCTTTAGCCTGGTACCATTGCATCACAGAATTGTACTGCAGCAATTTGTCTGACATACATCATGTAACATATTGCATTTGAGCAACATGGTAATGTTAATGTGCTGGCATTGAATTCTTTTGTGCAACAAGTATTGCTGTCTAGCCCCTGTCTTATTGTTAGAATAATCACACAGCGGAATTCAGTGCACAGTTTGCCATATGTATGCACGACTGGAGCCGGAGTTCCAGGGTGAATATCTCTGTGGCAGATGTGAGCATATTGTTCACCTGGAAGCTCGTATTAGAGATCTGGAGGAGCAGAATGCAACACTGAGGAGGATAGACAATTTTGAACGGAGCTTGCTGCTCACAGAGCATGCAGTTAGTGGGTTACAACTGGAGGGTGAAGACATGGGTGAGCAGGATCAGGTAAGTAGCTGGGTTAATGTAGTTAGGGGCAGTAGAAAGGGGTCAAAGACAAGGAAGGCCGATCCGGTTTCTGACATTCCAGGCAAAATTGCCAAGTTGGGTGATGATGCGAGGGTGTCAGTCTCAGAAATGGCAGCCCTAGTGGATACTGATCTCCCTAACAGCCGGGAGAACAGCCCAGCTAGTAGTCGGCGGGATGGTAATGCAGGTAAGCCAAGACAATTGATAGTCGTAGGGGATTCTATAATCAGGAAGACGGATAGAATTATTTGTCGCCAAGACCACCTCAACCGAATGGTTTGCTGTCTCCCTGGTGCCAGGGTTCGGCATGTGGTGGAACGGGTGGACAAATTGCTGGGAGGGGCTGGTGATGATCCAGCTGTCGTGGTCCATGTCGGTACCAACGACAGAATAAATGGTAGGTGGAGGAGCCTTAAGAATAATTTTAAAGAACTAGGCTACAAGCTGAAGGGAAGGACCTCCAAGGTTGTATTCTCAGGAATACTGCCTGTGCCATGCGCATCACAGGAAAGACAGCGGGAGCTTAGGGAGTTAAATGCATGGCTGAAGTCTTGGTGTAGAGGAGAAGGATTTGGGTTCCTAGAGCACTGGGCTGACTTTTCATTGGGGTACAAACTGTATTCTGCAGATGATTTGCACCTAAATGGAAGGGGGTCCGCTGTGCTGGGGGAGAGAATTCTAGCTGGGGTGGCGGAGTATTTAAACTAGGGCTGAGGAGGGAGGTCAATGTAGAAAAAAAAGGGGTAGCCAGGTTAGAGAGGGGTCAGACTATATTGGTGGGGGGAGAAACAGAATGTGGGGAGAGGACTGGACAACAGGATAAGGAGATCCTTTCGTTACAAAACATCAGTGTAAATAAAAAGGACCGATTAATGTCAAATCACATTTCTGATAATAAAAGTGAAAAACTGACAGGCAAGTTAAAGTGTATGTTCACAAATGCCAGAAGTCTAGCAAGTAAAATGGGGGAGCTGGAGGCCTTGATACTGGAAGAAAATATAGATATAGTTGGTGTTGCTGAAACATGGCTGGACTCTTCACATGACTGGGCTGTAAATCTACAGGGTTTTACACTTTTTCGTAAAGACAGGACAAATAGGAAAGGTGGTGGTGTATGTCTGTATGTGAGAAGTGATATGAAGGCGAGTGTGAAAGAGACAATAGTGGGTGAAGACTGTGAGGAGGTTGAAACCTTGTGGGTGGAACCAGGGCCGCCATCAGGGGGGGACTGGGGGTACTGCAGTGAGGGGCCCGGGCATAAATTTTAAAAAAAGGGGCCCGCACTCTGCCGCTGGAATTAATATACTCACGGCAGTGTGACTCTTACGATTTCATTTCGGTGAAAGGAACAGGTCCCATCACGAAGCAGGGGCCCGTTCATTACATCAGAATAAAACCGTAAGGGCCCGCTGGAGAGTGACATGTGCCTGCCCCTCCTCCTCCGCAACAGTGTGACAGCGTGTGGGGAGGAGACAAGGGGTGGAGACATCACAGCAGCGGGAGTTATGAGCTCAGCCTCGGAGGATACGTCCAGCAGCAGCAGCAGTCGTCGTCTTCTTCTTCAGACACAGTGAGTACTAACTTATGTCTGTGTCCGGCTGCTGCTGCCCGGAGCCTCCTGAAAAAATCTCCTCCTGCCCCCATAGAAAGTAAATATCTTCCCCACCTCTGTATTATGTTAACACCGCAGCATAGGATTGTATCAGCTCTACAGCTCTTATCTCCCGTCCTGTGTAACATGTGGCAATAAACCTGTCTTCTCCCTCTGTTTACACAGGACAGGAGAAAAGAGCCGTTGTAGAGCTGAGTGATACAATCCTATGCTGCAGTGTGAACCAATACAGACGTGCTTTCTATGGGGAGGGGGTAGAGTTAGATAATAATGGGGGCAGGGAGATGATAATGGGGGCAGATAGATGATAATGGGGGCAGGGAGATGATAATGGGGGCAGGGAGATGATAATGGGGCAGGGAGATGATAATGGGGGCAGGGAGATGATAATGGGGGCAGGGAGATAATAATGGGGCAGGGAGATGATAATGGAGGCAGGGAGATGATAATGGGGGCAGGGAGATAATAATGGGGCAGGGAGATGATAATGGGGGCAGGGAGATGATAATGGGGGCAGGGAGATGATAATGGGGGCAGGGAGATGATAATGGGGCAGGGAGATGATAATGGGGCAGGGAGATGATAATGGGGGCAGGGAGATGATAATGGGGGCAGGGAGATGATAATGGGGGCAGGGAGATAATAATGGGGCAGGGAGATGATAATGGGGGCAGGGAGATGATAATGGGGGCAGGGAGATAATAATGGGGCAGGGAGATGATAATGGGGGCAGGGAGATGATAATGGGGGCAGGGAGATGATAATGGGGGCAGATAGATGATAATGGGGGCAGGGAGATGATAATGGGGGCAGGGAGATGATAATGGGGCAGGGAGATGATAATGGGGGCAGGGAGATGATAATGGGGGCAGATAGATGATAATGGGGGCAGGGAGATGATAATGGGGGCAGGGAGATGATAATGGGGGCAGGGAGATGATAATGGGGCAGGGAGATGATAATGGGGGCAGGGAGATGATAATGGGGCAGTGAGATGATAATGGGGGCAGGGAGATGATAATGGGGGCAGGGAGATGATAATGGGGGCAGCGAGATGATAATGGGGGCAGGGAGATGGCATTGGGTAGGGAGGGAAATGATGCTAGAGTGGGAAGGAGATAATAATGGAGGGAGGATGGCACTTGAGTAGGGATGCACGATGCATCAAAACTTCGATACGGTTTCGATACCGTGCACCCCCAAACGGTTCAATACCGTTATTTCATGTATTTCGATACTAAGCTGTGCGGCCGCACAGCTCAATATTGTAATACATGAATGTATGAGAGCGGAGCTGCGGCTGTGTAACACAGTCACGGCCCTGCTCCGGAGTCCTGACATGTGCGCGCCGCCAGGATTATGTGATGCGGCCAGCGCTGCACTAATGAGCGGCGGCACTGAAAACAGAACATGGCGGGCGCACTACAAAACACCCCCACATGTTCTGTCTTCAGTGCCTGAACCGCCGCTCATTAGTGCAGCGCCGCCCGCATCACCTCGTGCTGACCGCGTGCGGGGCGGGGCAATGGTTGTATTACACAGCCGCAGTCCCACTCTATAAAGGCAGAGATCAGAGAAACCTCTCATCTCTGTCGCTATTCCCCTGAATGCTGCGATCACAGCTGACTGCAGCATTCAGGGGAAAATAAGAAGGGGGGATGCCCCTTGGATCACGTCACAGGAATCCCTATGACGCGATTGAGGGACATACCATATATGGGCAGACAGCCCAAGGTCCAATGAAGGACCCCAGGGCTGTCTTACCATATTTCCTGTTAGGGCATACTCAGGTCTGTCCTAACAACTGCCTGTGTACTATGCGTATATAGATATATACCAGTACATTAAAGTTTCAAAAAGAAAGTAAAAACATAAAGTAATGTTAAATAAAAAAAAATACACATACACCTTTTTTACAAAACACATTAAAATAAGTCTCAATACATAAAATATACACATTCATTATTGGCGCGGCTGTAATAACCTGCACAACAATTTTTTTGCATCATTTATGATGTGTACGTTGTAAAAAATAAAATAAAAACTTCTTTCACTTATTAATGTGAGGCACGAGGTATTATGAATTTTGAACCTCCATATGCCTCACATTAATAGTAATTAACCCCATCATGTACCTTACACATTAACCCTTTATAATTGAGGAACATGATGGGGTTAATTACTATTAATGTGAGGCACATGGAGGTTAAATTTACCATCACACCTCGTGCCTCACATAAGAAATGGAAGAACTGTTTTGTTTTTTTATTACTGTTGGCAAAGTATCGCTTTGTTATCGAAATCGCAATACTACACAAAGCATCGGTACCGAAGTCCAAATTCTGGTATCGTGACATCCCTCCACTGGAGGAGGCATTATACAATGGGGGGGGGGGTAATAATTGGGTGAAAAGTGATGATATCTGAAGGGAGGGGAGAAATTATACATGGGGAGGGGTAGAGGAAGGAGAGAGTATACCTGGGTAGGGGGAGAAAGCTTATACCGGAGGCATAGTTAGCAACAGTCCTGAATTTGCAGGGACTGTCCTGAATCTAAAGAGGCAGTCCCGGCAAATTACTGTCCCAGACGTGTCTCAGCCACTGCCATATTCAATTGTATCTGCGTCCACAGGATGCAGATACAATTGAATACTATGGCAGAGCAGGAAAGTATCAGCTTCCTGCTCTGCCATTCACCCATCCAGGAGCGAAATCCCCGGCCAGAGAGTTGCCGACACTCTGGTCGGGGATTCCTCTCCTAGAGGTAGCCCCTGAGGTCACTGTCCATATATGGACAGTGAGGTCAGGGTCTCCTCCTGGACTGGAATCCCCTGTAGAGAGTGCCACACACTCCCCTGTAGTCAGCGCCGAACATACCCCCTGTAGATAGCGCCACACACACACACCCCTGTAGATAGTGTCACACACTGCCCCCTGTAGATAGCACCACACAATCCCATGTAGATAGCGCCACACAATCCCATGTAGATAGCGCCTCACCCACCCCTGCAGATAGCGCCACACACAGCCCCCTGTAGATAGCGCTACACACAGATAACGTGTGTGCAGCGTGTGAAGAGAATGCAAAAGCATCATCCAGACATGCCCGTGGCGGTGGGAGATCTTAGGGACTACATTTTGGTGAGTGACTCTGCTGTGTATAGGGCTTCAGTGCAATGATTTTTGTTTATATTGCCCTCCTACACCCTGACAGATTCTACATACACACACACATACACACACACTCACTTTCCCTTTTTGCCCCCCACAGAGCCCCTGTGAGGTTGCGTCCCCCTGGCTACCACTGCTACCTTCAGTTCTCCCAGCCCTGGGACTTAGTTTCTCCCCTTTGCCCTCCGACACCCACCTCCTGTCTCTGCCCTGCTCCTCCAAAGAGTTTTCTTTTTAATGTGCCCTACCTCCCGCCCCTTTACATTTCACCCCCCCTCCTAATAACGAGGGGGGCGGGGGCCCAGACTCATTGGCAGTATGGGGCCCAGAAATTCCTGATGGCAGCCCTGGGTGGAACTAGAAAGGGAGGTAAACACTGAAAAAATTACTTTTGGTGTAATCTATAGACCCCCCAATATAACTGAGGAGATGGAAGTTCAGCTATATAAACAGATGGAGCGGGCTGCACAGGCGGGTACTGTAGTGATAATGGGAGATTTTAATTTCCGGGATATTAATTGGTGTCATGGTTCGGCTACAACTGCAAGGGGGAGACATTTCCTCAACCTGTTGCAGGAAAATTTTATGGGCCAGTTTGTGGAAGACCCGACTAGAGGTGAAGCTCTGTTGGATCTGGTCATTTCTAATAATGCAGATCTTGTTGGGAATGTCAATGTTCGTGAAAACCTCGGTAACAGTGATCACAATATAGTTACATTTTACCTATACTGTAAAAAACAAACGCAGGCTGGGCGGGCAAAAACATTTAATTTTAAGAAAGCCAATTTCCCCAGGATGAGGGCTGCAATTCAGGATATAGACTGGGAAGAACTAATGTCAAATAATGGAACAAATGATAAATGGGAGATTTTCAAATCTACTTTGAGTTATTATAGTGCAAAATTTATTCCTACAGGTAATAAGTATAAACGACTCAAATTAAACCCCACATGGCTTACACCTTCTGTGAAAGGGGCAATACATGACAAAAAAAGGGCATTTAAAAAATACAAATCTGAGGGTACAGCTGTAGCCTTTGTAAAATATAAAGAGCTTAATAAAATCTGTAAAAATGTAATAAAATTAGCAAAAATACAAAATGAAAGGCAGGTGGCCAAGGATAGTAAAACAAATCCTAAAAAATTCTTCAAGCATATAAATGCAAAAAAGCCAAGGTCTGAACATGTAGGACCCCTAGATAATGGTAATGGGGAGTTGATCACAGGGGATCAAGAGAAGGCAGAGTTACTAAATGGGTTCTTTAGCTCTGTATATACAACTGAAGAAAGAGCAGCTGATGTAGCCAGTGCCAGTGCTGTTAATATATCGGCTGATATACTGAATTGGATGAATGTAGATATGGTCCAAGCTAAATAAAATAAAATAAATGTGCACAAGGCTCCGGGACCAGATGGGTTACACCCTAGAATTCTTAAAGAGCTTAGTTCAGTAATTTCTGTCCCCCTTTTCATAATATTCAGAGAATCTCTAGTGACTGGTATAGTGCCAAGGGACTGGCGCAGGGCAAATGTGGTGCCTATTTTCAAAAAGGGCTCTAGGTCTTCCCCGGGTAATTATAGACCAGTAAGCTTAACATCCATCGTGGGGAAAATGTTTGAGGGGCTATTGAGGGACTATATACAGGATTATGTGACAATAAAAAGCATTATAAGTGACAGCCAGCATGGTTTTACTAAGGACAGAAGTTGTCAAACTAACCTAATCTGTTTTTATGAAGAGGTAAGCAGAAGTCTAGACAGAGGGGCCGCTGTGGATTTAGTGTTTTTGGACTTTGCAAAGGCATTTGACACTGTCCCCCATAGACGCCTAATGGGTAAATTACGGACTATAGGTTTAGAAAATATAGTTTGTAATTGGATTGAGAATTGGCTCAAGGACCGTATCCAGAGAGTTGTGGTCAATGATTCCTTCTCTGAATGGTCCCCGGTTATAAGTGGTGTACCCCAGGGTTCAGTGCTGGGACCCCTATTATTCAACTTATTTATTAATGATATAGAGGATGGGATTAATAGCACTATTTCTATTTTTGCAGATGACACCAAGCTATGTAATATAGTTCAGACTATGGAAGATGTTTGTGAATTGCAGGCAGATTTAAACAAACTAAGTGTTTGGGCGTCCACTTGGCAAATGAAGTTTAATGTAGATAAATGTAAAGTTATGCATCTTGGTACCAACAACCTGCATGCATCATATGTCCTAGGGGGAGCTACACTGGCGGATTCACTTGTTGAGAAGGATCTGGGTGTTCTTGTAAATCATAAACTCAATAACAGCATGCAGTGTCAATCAGCTGCTTCAAAGGCCAGCAAGATATTGTCGTGTATTAAAAGAGGCATGGACTCGCGGGACAGAGATGTAATATTGCCACTTTACAAAGCATTAGTGAGGCCCCATCTAGAATATGCAGTTCAGTTCTGGGCTCCAGTTCATAGAAAGGATGCCCTGGAGTTGGAAAAAATACAAAGAAGAGCAACGAAGCTAATAAGGGGCATGGAGAATTTAAGTTATGAGGAAAGATTGAAAGAATTAAACCTATTTAGCCTTGAAAAAAGACGACTAAGGGGGGACATGATTAACTTATATAAATATATTAATGGCACATACAAAAAATATGGTGATATCCTGTTCCTTGTAAAACCCCCTCAAAAAACAAGGGGGCACTCCCTCCGTCTGGAGAAAAAAAGGTTCAACCTGCAGAGGCGACAAGGCTTCTTTACAGTGAGAACTGTGAATCTATGGAATAGCCTACCGCAGGAGCTGGTCACAGCAGGGACAGTAGATGGCTTTAAAAAAGGGTTAGATAATTTCCTAGAACAAAAAAATATTAGCTCCTATGTGTAGAAATTTTTCCTTCCCTTTTCCCTTCCCTTGGTTGGACTTGATGGACATGTGTCTTTTTTCAGCCGTACTAACTATGTAACTATGTAATATAATCAGACTTTAATTTACGCTATTATCATTTTTTTATCATAGGTTTTCATCATTCAGGCTATGACATAGGATTTAAAGAACTTGAAGAAGAAGAAAAAAGGGAAGAGAAGAAACACTGGCGCTCCTCTAAGGTCATACTGTCGGGATCATAGGCTTAGCGAAAACGTTAAAACATAGGTATTAAGTGATTTCTCACCTTTTTCGGTTGTTCTGGTTCATCGGCACAACTCAATTTTGGTACGTGTTGACTCTAATACACAGCTCGCTGGCCTTAAAGGGAAGGTGTCACAAATTATATTATTTTTATCTTATTGCTTTTAGTATGTCATTTTTGTGTTGTACTTTTTTCTTTTTTCTTTCTTTTACTTCTCTATGCGGGCTGCCGTTTTTTTTTTCATCTCTGTATGTGTCGATTAACGACACATACAGAGATGGAATACGGCACATACATCCCCATAGAGAATGCGAACGGGAGCCGTTCCATTAACTATAGCGTACGGCCTCTGTGTGGGAACGACGCATGCGCCGCTCCCACACAGACCAAAAGGAGGTCTTCGGCAGAGCGATATCCGGCGCCATATTCATGTGGACCGGAAGCCACGGCCGGACAGTAAGACGTCTACTTCCGGTCGCGGCTACTGTCCATATGTTCAGAAGCAAGGACTAGGAGCGGAGGCGGCGGCGACAGCGACGATGGCAGCAGGAGCAGGTAAGTTATGTTTGTGTATGTGATGTGTGTGTATGTTCGTGTTATACTGTGTGATTACCACTGTATCTAACCCTCCTACACTGTGCATTCGCTCAAAAAATGGCGGCACACAGTGTAGGAGGTTTGCACATTCAATCCCCTCCTTTCTCCTGGCACTAGCCAGGATAAAGGAGGGGGGATTGTTTGAGGACACTAGAGCGAGTGTGTCTTCTCCAATTTTGCAGCATAAAGCAATGAGGTTGCTTTACCACATGCCAATGCTGCAATTTTGGGAATTGCTCCCTCTAGTGACCAGCACATGGAAATGTTATAAATGAACTTACAATTTACTAACTAATTTATAATATTTCCTGACTTGTGAAAAAATTAAAAAATTAGAACAATGTGTATCATTTATATACTAACTGTTTAACTAAAAAAATAAAAAATTCTAGCGACACATTCCCTTTAAAAGATAACATCGGGTGTAGGCTTTTCACAGCTCTACCGATGTCTCGCAGGATCCAAAGTAAACAGAATATGTAGGCGCTCCTGTGTCAATGGTAATTCAGATAGGGCTTGTTAGTAAATAAGAATATACTTTTTAAGCATAATCCCTCTGCGATCCTTTCTGATCGAAAGCCCTATCAAGATTACCATCGACACTGGACAGCCTACATAGGATAATTTTTTTCTGTTTTCTTTGGATCCATGAGAATTAAAGAGGTTGCTTCACAAAGAGAACTCATAAGGGCTAGTTCACACAGAGTTTTTTGGCGCTGATTTTTACGTGGAAACCACGTTATAAACAGCGCCAAAAACTGGCAGTTATCGCCTCCCATTGATTTCAATGGGAGGCAGAAGCGTTTTTTCCCCACAAGCGTTTATTTATGCTCGCGGGAATTAAAAAGCGTCATGCTCTTTCTTCCTGCGTTTCCATCTCTGACCTATTGACATCAATAAGAGGCAGAGAAAGCGGATTTCACTACGTTTTTTACCCACGGCGCTCAATGGCCGCGGCTGAAAAACGTTGCAAAGAAAGTGCAGGCAGGTCAAAATCTGCCTGCAAAAAACTCAGTGTGAACCTACCCTTAACCCCTAGGCGCACCACGACGCAACTGTACGTCCCGGTGGCCAGTGTCTTAGCGCACGAGGACATAGTTACTGCGCGGATCCCGGTGCACACTGTCGGTGACAGTGTGCACCGAGAACCGGGAGGCTAGTTGTCCCCGACAGCTGACACTCCACTGTTGCCGATCAGCGTCTCATTTCCGCTGATTTCGGCAAATAACCCCTTAAATGCAGGGATCGATTGCAATCGCCGCATTTTAGGGGTTTCTAGCACATCGGCAGACCTCACACTGAATTCGTGAGGTTTGCAGTTGGCTAGCATGGCGACCAGAGGCCAAGTAATGGCCTCCGTGTCTGCCATGTACGGAAGCCTATCAGGACCAGTCTACTCATAGGCTTCCTGTCAGAGTGACAGGAAGTCACTGTGTCATTGCCGATGCACACTGTCGGTGACAGTGTGCATCGGGAACCGGGAGGTCAGCTGTCCACGACAGCTGACATTCCACTGTTGCCGATCAGCGGCTCATCGCTGCTGATTTAGGCAATTAACCCCTTAAATGCGGTGCTCGATTGCGATCGCCGCATTTAAGAGGTTGGTAGCACATCAGCAGCCCCCATGCAATTGTGGGGGTTGCTGATGCCTGTGATGGTATCCGGAGGCCAGATAACGGCCTCCAGGTCTGCCATATATGGAAGCCTACGGCTTGTCCTCGTAGACTTACTGTCAGAGTGACTGTGACGTCACACTGACAGTTGGAATACATTACACTACCTAGGTAGTGTAATGTATTCTAGCAGAGATCGGAGCTGCCGGTCAAAAAAGAAAGTGTAAAAAGTAAATAAAAAATGTTAAAAAAAGTTAATAAAAAGGTTGGCAACCTTGACCCCGGTCTCCGTAGTCATGGCGAAGCGTCCCTCAGTTGTCCGTGCAGTCCGGCCTCATGGGATGATGTTTCATCCCATGTGACCGCTAAAGCCTGTGATTGGCTGCAGCAGTCATCCCAGGAGGCCGGCCTGGACAAAGAACAGAGGGATGTTTCGCCATGACTAGAGAGACCAGGGTAAGTATAAGCTTTTTTTTCTGAGTTGAGATTTTTGCTACGAAATTGAAGCTATTTTGCCGCCAATATCGCAACATTTGCTATTTGTTGCAGGTTTTACCTCCCCATTGAATTAAATTGGGAAAACTTGCAACAAAAAAGCAGCGATTCCGAAGCATAAATTGACATACTGCGGATTAAAAAAAAACACAATGAAAATTAATTTCTGAAAGTTTTTTTCTGCTGTTTTTTTACGCAGCATGTGGATGAGATTTGTTGAAATCTCATCCACTGTATTAGGCCCCATTCACATCGCATTTGTTCTATCTGCCAAGCGTATACGATTTTTTTATAAAAATGTGGACCATTGAATTACAAATGTGTACCATTTTCTGTTTACTTCTGTGTTTTTTATACCGTGTACGTTTAGCGTATACTCATACGTCGATATACGATTCTGTTCATTTTTTACGTAAAAAAGGTATTTATTTTTTTAAAGTTTAGACTGATAGAAAAAAACTTAAAACGGATAGATTTACTGTATGGAAACAGATACAAACATATAGCATTAAGTTTGAATACGTCGTCTATTGAGATCAATGCTAAAAAAAAACATTATGTCGTGTACACTTTTTTTGAAGTACAGAATAGCGTAGCAGACTACGCTTTTCAGTACTTTCAAAAAACAGTATCCCAACGTAAACCATGACAAACATAGACCAAACGGGTGCTATTTTGGTCTACTTTTGACCCATTATAGTGTATGTATACACCGGGCTATACGTTTCAATACTTTTTGAATGTTTGAAAACGTATACGCTCGGCGGATAGCACAAACGCGATGCAAATCAGGCCTTGTGCTGCAGATTTTCCACAATGAAATCCTTTGTGGAAAATCCACAGTGTTTACGCTATGTCTGGACATGCCCTTGAAATATACACTACCGTTCAAAATATTAGGGTCACTTAGAAAATTTCCTTATTTTTGCAAGAAAAGCACAGTTTTTTTCAATGAAGATAACATTAAATTAATCAGAAATACACTCTATACATTGTTAATGTGCTAAATGACTATTCTAGCTGCAAACGTCTGGTTTTTAATGCAATATCTACATAAGTGTATAGAGGCCCATTTCCAGCAACCATCACTCCAGTGTTCTAATGGTACATTGTGTTTGCTAACTGTGTTAGAAGGCTAATGGATGATTAGAAAACACTTGAAAACCCTTGTGCAATTATGTTAGCACCGCTGTATACAGTTTTGCTGTTTAGAGGAGCTATAAAACTGACCTTCCTTTGAGCTAGTTGAGAATCTGGAGCATTACATTTGTGGGTTCGATTAAACTCTCAAAATGGCTAGAAAAAGAGCTTTCATGTGAAACTCGACAGTCTATTCTTGTTCTTAGAAATGAAGGCTATTCCATGCGAGAAATTGCGAAGAAACTGAAGATTTCCTACAACAGGGTGTGTACTACTCCCTTCAGAGGACAGCACAAACAGGCTCTAACCAGAGTAGAAAGAGAAGTGGGAGGCCCCGCTGCACAACTGAGCAACAAGACAAGTACATTAGAGTCTCTAGTTTGAGAAATAGACGCCTCACAGGTCCTCAACTGGCAGCTTCATTAAATAGTACCCGCAAAACGCCAGTGTCAACGTTTACAGTGAAGAGGCGACTCCGGGATGCTGGCCTTCAGGGCAGAGTGGCAAAGAAAAAGGCATATCTGAGACTGGCTAATAAAAGGAAAATATTAATATGGGCAAAAGCACACAGACATTGGACAGAGGAAGATTGGAAAAAAGTGATATGGACAGACGAATCGAAGTTTGAGGTGTTTGGATCACACAGAAGAACATTTGTGAGACGCAGAACAACTGAAAAGATGCTGGAAGAGTGCCTGACGCCATCTGTCAAGCATGGTGGAGGTAATGTGATGGTCTGGGGTTGCTTTGGTGCTAGTAAAGTGGGAGATTTGTACAAGGTAAAAGGGATTTTGAATAAGGAAGGCTATCACTCCATTTTGCAACGCCATGCCATACCCAGTGGACAGCGCTTGATTGGAGCCAATTTCATCCTACAACAGGACAATGACAAAAGCCCACCTCCAAATTATGCAAGAACTATTTAGGGAAGAAGCAGGCAGCTGGTATTCTATCTGTAATGGAGTGGCCAGCTCGGTCACCAGATCTCAACCCCATAGAGCTGTTGTGGGAGCAGCTTGACAGTATGGTACGCAAGAAGTGCCCATCAAGCCAATCCAACTTGTGGGAGGGGCTTCTGGAAGCATGGGGTGAAATTTCTCCCGATTACCTCAGCAAATTAACAGCTAGAATGCCAAAGGTCTGCAATGCTGTAATGGCTGCAAATGGAGCATTCTTTGACGAAAGCAAAGTTTGAAGGAGAAAATGATTATTTGAAATAAAAATCATTATTTCTAACCTTGTCAATGTCTTGACTATATTTTCTAGTCATTTTGCAACTTATTTGATAAAAATAAATGTGAGTTTTCATGGAAAACACAAAATTGTCTGGGTGACCCAAAACTTTTGAACGGTAGTGTAGTTCAAAGTATAGAGACTTTTTTCTAAAACATCTTCACCTGTCCTGTACTCTCCCACCCAGCCTGAGCCTATAATGTTTATTGCAGCTTGTATGGTTTTCTTGCTATAAATCAGAGTCTCCACCAAGTTCCTTAGAAACAGTCACAGGTCATAAGACTTACAAAAGTAAAGGTAGACTGTGATGGAAAGTGTTATTAGCCATGTTCCTTCTAAGGTGTGTGCTCCGGAAAAGGAATAAAACATCATTCCAATAACAAGCAGCTATACCTGTTTGGAATCCGAATCTCTATATTTATTTGTATTATTGTTTATTAATATAAAGCCTGTATAATGTGATAAGGCTCTCTTTACACGAACGTCATAACACGACAGCTATGACGAATTCTAACAGGTGCCAACATATCCTGACACATCCCATTGATTTATAATGGGGTCCGCCAAGTTTTCATTGGGGTTCTGGTATTTTTGCCCATAAAAGCACAGCAGACTGCCCTATTCTTGTCCTCAAAAATACAAGAACCCCTGACAGGAAGGTTGCAGGTTGTGAATAGAGCCTCAAAGAGGATAAATGCATTAACACACAAATACAATAAAGAAACACAGAAAAGTCAAAGTAGTGACAGATAATGTAGGAGAAAGCACTGTCCAAACAAGGTTTAAATGGGCACTGTTGAAACTTTGCATAAATCTATAGTAAAAACAAATATAAGAAACTTTGTAATATATCTTATTACAGAAATATTACTTTTTCTCCACTTATCAGCTTCCACCCCCCTCCTAAACGCTAAATCCATCTTGAGAAATGAGACAGATTATCATCTCACTGACGGGTCAGAATACAGCTGCCCTTAGAAGTCTATAGAGAGCGGAGGGGGAGGAGAGAGCAGGAGCTGAGTGAGAGAGAGGCAGAGACAAACAGAGACGCTGCTGAAGCTTCTAGTAAGTGTTTTATCTTACCCCAGTGCTGGATTCACAGTTACACTGCTCAGTACTGCTGTATAATGTCCTCCATTTTGCTTCTGTTTCTGAAGGTGTGCTTCAAGGAGATAGGGGAGCAGGATGTTCTTTTACCTATAAGTGCTGTGTATAGAAGACATTACAGCAGTTAGGCTCCACCCACCAACTCATGGCAAAATAATAATTAGGGATAGAGCCTGCATAAGGAAAAACTACAAAAAAATGCAGAATAGCAACTCTGGCGAGATTATATGACATCGCTCATGCCCCGTCTCGGAAACTGTGAATACAGTTAGAGGCAGTTCAGGCGGCATTACCGCTGCCCTCCTTCCCCTAGGCACCTGGTTCGACCTGGTCCAGAGCCTCGATTCTGACCTTACCACTAGTGATAGGCGATAAGCTCAGGACCCTTAACAGATATCTTTCTCAGTCTGGCTTATTTTCTAGAGATGGACCACTGACGCCGATTGTGGGGAATAGGGATTTCGCCCCGGGTTTACAGCCCTCCTTCTTGGGTAGAACCGGATGAGCCACCGGAGAGGGCTTAACATTTAAAAATTTGCTGGTATTGGGCCAACTGCAACAATATGAGGAGTTAGTGCCAGTAAATTCTAGGTCTTCAAGGACAAGATGGGACTATCTCCAGCTACAACACTACTTTAATAAATGTCGACAGCCCCTTCATTTGCATAGGGATTTGACTCCTTTTGAGCGTCTGATCTCCTCGCCCTCCACAACATCAAAAGTGATAGCCCTCATCTATGGTCTGTTGTTAAATGAGAAGAAGGAACCGAAACCCTCTTATGCGCTTAGCTGGGAAAAAGAACTAGCTGTATCTATTCCCCCTGAAGACTGGTCTAAGGCATTCACTTTGTGCCATAGATTATCAATTTCATGTAAGGCACAAGAAACTAATTTCAAAATCTTGTCCAGATGGTATAGGGTTCCTGTTGTCTTACACAGGACATACCCTTCTACGTCTGATCGATGTTGGCGTTGTGGACAGGCGAGGGGGACGATGACTCATATATGGTGGGAGTGCCAGTTGCTCCATCCGTTCTGGGATTCTATAATAACTTTGATTAGGAAAATCACTGACATAACTTTGGATGATTGTCCAACCGTATTACTCCTATCCATCATCCCGGGTTCCGCTAAGGTCCTGTCCCGTACTTTGGTATGATACTTATTGGTTGCAGCAAGAACGGTGATTCCCAGACACTGGAAAAGTAGCATAGCCCCCACTGTGTCAGAGTGGGTTTTTGAAGTATTACACATACATGACATGAATGAGTCGATAGCTCTCGTTCATCGACGCTCCGACTCTCACTTTCAGATTTGGCAGAAGTGGCTGGACTTTCGTAACTCTCCAGAATTTAGTGCGCTTTGCTCCTTGAGTTCTTAAACCTCCGGGCCTAAGGTACCAATGAGGGACAGGTTTTTGCGTGAAAGCATTTTAGCCTGCATAAGTTTGACAGGTCACAGTCATATATATTGACCTTTGTTAGTCTGTCTAGGCTATCTCTTTTCTTTTTTCTTTTTAACCCCTTATATTTAGTTCCTTCCCCTTTTCATTTATTTTATGTTAATTGGCACTATGATTACTCCTGGTAGTAATATGATATAAGTCTTAATGCATGTTGATTATCCCGCTGACATATTCTACTTAGGCGGTCGTCCAGACCTTTCACATGTTGTGATACATTTTTCCTTTTCTGTATCTCTTTTGAAATTTATGTGAAAACTTTCCTTAAATAAAGAATTACAAAAAAAATGCAGAATACAAGTCATATAATGGCCAGAAATAGTGTTATTCCACATATACAGCTTATTCTGAAAAATCACCTGAAACGACAGGTACACTTATGCACATGATGGATCCCAAATACGGTAGCAATGCATTTCTATTTTCATATAGAGGTATACAGGAATATGGTGCAATATACATCTTACAATACAGGCTGCTATATGTTGTGGTGCACAGTTGTGTGCATGAGGCTTTAATCTGTCATTTCCTGGGAGTACAATTTAGAGGGAACAGTGGTCATAAGAGAATTTTTGTTTGAAAAATACTAGTGTGAGTGTCTAAGTATTCCACATAATGCCCTCAAGCAGTTTTGATTCACTGGCATTTACTTAACAGGCAAACAGGTGGGCGCAGACGGGTCAGAAGGTGAAAGGTATGATATATCAATGTGAAATTTTTCACTCACAAGAGGGCACTTTTGCAAAAAATAATAGAAACTTGGGAAAAGAGGTGTAATTGCCATTGCAACCGGTCAGACTACAGCTCCTATTTGTCAGGCCCTAAGCTAAATGATAGCAGTGAGCTGATCGTAGCTCTGAACAATTACACCTCTTTTCCGATGCACTTTTTTCTACAGATCTTCCCCAATATTATTGCCAGTTATGCATTTAGGGCCTTGGTAGCCAAGTTAATGAGAACTCTTCATAGCAGGACATTTTGAAAATTCCATGCAGTTAGTGATCAGGCAAAAGGGGGACTTCCAAGTTTGGCAGTAATCAGGATTGAGGTGTGGTAGCTTAGCACCCTTTATAGACACACTGCATCTATAAATTCATAAAGATAGACAAACAATGGAATAAATAAAGGTTGGGGGAAAGCATAGCAAAGATAAAAATGAGGCCCCTTTTTAGGTGCTGTTTGACATCACCACACTCCTAACCACCTGTTACAGGAGGTTCCATGTGCTCCCATCCCATTTTCATGACTCACATTTTCCACTTATTTGCTATCATTGCAGCACCTATGGAGACCACATCCTTGTCCAGGTTATCACTACCCAATAAAGTGAGGACAATTAAACCTAGAATGGACTGGCTCCCTCCATGGACCTTGTAGCAGCCACATGAGCTACATTTATGGCATGAAAGCAAAATACAAACTCAATGGTATAGTAAAGCAGAGAGGAGAATGTTTCAATAACCGTGTACAATTGAACTTACCTGTTGTTTGGTTTAATATGTAGTTACTGTAGTACATTCAGAAAGATTATTTTCTGTTTGGTTGAGTTAGGCTTTAAAGTGGTCATCTGGTAAAAGAAAATTGATGGCCTAACCTAAATATAGGCCATCAATATCTGATCGATGAGGAACCGACTCACTTGAATGAGTGGAAGCTGTAATACTTTACAGTATTGAGCAACATAAGCGATGAAGCCGCGGCCCCTTCAAACAGCTGATCGGTGGGGGTGCCGAGAGTCGGCCCCTTGACCAACCAGATATTGATGGCCTATTTTGAGGATAAGAAACAATATAAGTGGGTGGACGACACATAGACATATATGGAGTGCAAAACCTTTGCCCTATATGGTACAACAATAGCTATTTTTGCTGTTGGCTAGATGTGCATGTCCATTATTTTTGCCCTACTTTTTTGCTAGCATTCTATCCTGAGGATAGGCCATCAATTTTTTTTCAGTTCAACTACCAGTGTAAAACTACGAACTAAACCAGGTAAATTCTAAATATTCTCCTCTTAATACTGTATCCTGCAGTAAGTTGTCATGAGAAGCGTCTTTGGGGAAAAAAAAGATATAGTTTTTCTAAAAAGGTATTCCCACTATAAAATACCGTGCACAGAAATGTTATATTAGTGAATACTAAAATAGTGAATATTAAGACACAGTCCCGCTACCCTGGCATTAGGTAAAGCTCCTCAGACAAGCCTATTTGGAAGATTATATAACAGAATCTTTTAGTGAAGTAGGATACCCCCGAGGAGATGAATAGATAACTCTGCACCCTGCTTTGAAGTTCCCTTGGGCTCAGAATTCCCTTGAAGGCAACACATAGTTTGAGAGGGGAATTGTTCCATGCCAAGTAATCAGCAAGACGGTTGTGGACAAGTCAGTGTAATGTAAGACCTAGTGCAGAGCTTTGACTGCAATGATCTCTGGTTCCTTGTGAGCCCTAGGGCAAGCCGGATATATCAGTGTCTAAAACAACAGAAACCGTGAATCCACAGGCTTCATAATTATTTTTAAACTTCCGTTGCTATTTTCCTTTTTCTGGAAGTGCAACATAGTATCATTACTACTATCATTACCATCATTGATCCTAGTGCCTGTATATCAGTACTGGCAGAAGCCGTGTAAGCTGGTGGTCAGCTATAAATGCTTGAATATCACGCAGCCATGACTTTCTGATGTTTTGCCGTGACTGGCAGTTTCTACTGCTGCTTGTCTGAACAGAGAGCAAAGACTAATGATAGTTTACTTTTCTTACAAACTGTAAGCACAAGCACATTCTAAGGAAATTATGAGAAAGTCATTGCTGGAATAAGAAGTATGTAAAGCAGTTTTTTTAAGCACGGATTTGAGGACATGCTACATGTAACACAGCGTCTACAGCATGCCCTCAAATTTGTGAAGATTTTTTTATTTTTCGTTACATGTGAATGGGGTTTAACATTTTTCTAACTTGTGCATACAAAGCTGCAGTATAACAAATGAATGAGGGTCAGAGCAGCAGCCTGAGTCAATGATAAGACCGGAGATGTGTTTTTCACAGCATCCGAGAGGCACCCGATAGTTTTCACAGACTCATTCACTTCAGTGTCTGAATCGGGTCCGTGAAAACAGATCCGACTCTCCGATCCGTAGAAAGATAGAACATGTCCTATCTTTCCACGGATCACGGTCGGGACTCGGGCGACACACATGGTCGTGTACATTAGTCGTTAGACCACTTCAATTTTTGCAATTTAGATCACCATGCAGCTTAGTCATAATCTATAGCAATGTCCTAATGGAGCAGAGGTAAAGAGCAGCCAGTACTGAAGAAAATAAATAGCATGGGAATTTTTATACCACAAATTAAACTATGTTTTCTAATCAGACACACTCCCTTTCAAATAGGAGATGGCTGATTTGGCCAGGGGAAGCCATGGCCAGGCAGGCATTTCAAATTAATTTTATTCATACATGGAACGGCTCGAGCCCACCAGAATGGGAGCTGCTCATACTGTTCTGGCCAGGGGCGTAACTAGGAAAGACTGGGCCCATAGCAAACTCTTGACCGGGTCCCCCCCGGGTGCCACAAGGAGCCCCCCTTATAAATAGTGCACCCTGTAGAATGTGCCATACAGCCCCCCTGTAGACAGTGCTATATAGCACCACCTATAGACAGTGTCACACCCCATTTGTAGATAGCGACCCCACCTCCCCTTGTAGATAGTGCCATACAGCCCCCCTGTAGATATCGCCATAAAGCCTCCACTGTATATAGCGCTATACAGCTGCCACTGTATATAGTGCCACAGCCCCCTTCGTAGAAAGTGCAGCACAGCCCCCCCTTAGTAGAAAGTGCCACACACAGACCCCTTTAGATTGCGCCACACTCAACCCCCCTGTATATAGAGCCACAGCCCTCCCCCATGTAAATAGCGCCATACAGCTCCCCCTTGTGTATAGTGCCACACAGCTCCCCCTTGTGTGTAGTGCCACACAGCCCCCCTTTGTGTATAGTGCCACACAGCCCCCCTTTGTGTATAGTGCCACACAGCCCCCCGCTTGTGTATAGTGCCACAGCCCCCCCTTAGTAGAAAGTGGCACACACAGACCTCTGTAGATTACACCACACTCAGTCCCCTGTATATAGAACCACAGCCCTCCCCTTGTAAATAGTGCCATGCAGCTCCCCCTTGTGTATAGTGCCCCACAGCTCCCTCTTGTGTGTAGTGCCACACAGCCCCCCTTTGTGTATAGTGCCACACAGCCCCCCCTTGTGTATAGTGCCACAGCCACCCTTAGTAGAAAGTGCAGCACAGCCCCCCCTTAGTAGAAAGTGCCACACACGAACCCCTGTAGATTGCGCCACACTCAGCCCCCTGTAGATAGAGACACAGCCCTCCCCCTTGTAAATAGTGCCATAAGTTCCCCCATGTGTATAGTGCCACACAGCTCCCCCTGTGTATAGTGCCACACAGCTGCCCCTTGTGTATAGTGCCACACAGCCCCCTTTGTGTATAGTGCCACACAAACTCCCCCCCTTATGTATAGTGCCACAAGGCAATGGCGCATCCGAGAAAGTTGTATCAGCCAGGGAGATGTCACTCAAACATGGAAAGGTGCGTTTGGAGGCAGGACTATGTGACTCTTCAGGATAGCAGCTCCGCCCCATGACCCTCTAATGAGTAATTAGCATATAGTGTGCGCCGTTTTAAAAGTGGATTTTAAGGATTTTGCTGCATCTGAAAAAACCATACAAGTGAATGTTTGGATATATTGTCAGGTCATGTATTACCGCATGGTGGCGGTTCAAGGGGTTAAAACTACCTGACAGATTCCCATTAAATATACAATGAATTGAGAACAATTCCATCTGCCCTGCAATTTTGTTATTATAAATATATCCTATATAACTACAGATCCAGAACCAAGATCTGACATACATACAGTACCACAACCAAGCTCAGTACATAAATACAGTGCTAGAACCAAGTTAAGTACATATATACAGCACCAGAACCAAGCTCAGTACATAAATACATCACTAGAACAAAGCTCTGACATATATACAGCGCCAGAACAAAGCTCAGTACATATATACAACCCTAGAACCAAGCCCATACATATATACAGCACCAGAACCAACCTCAGTACATAAATACAGCACGAGAACTAACCTCAGTACTTAAATACAGCACTACAACCAAGCTCAGTACATATATACAGCACCAGAACCAAACTCATTACATATATACACAGCACCAAAACCAATCTCATACGTATATACAGTACCAGAACCAAGCTCAGTAGTTACATACAGCATCAGAACCAAGATCAGTACATATATACAACATCAGAACAAATACAGCTCAATTTAGTGCAACCCCTGCCGTATAGGTTTGTACGGCGTAAAACTACAGCTCCCAGCATGGCCTGAACAATGTAAAGGCTATGCTGGGAGATGCTGTTTCACAAAAAAATAATCATACTACCATCATCTCGCTGCAGATCACACAGTGACTACAATACTGATTAGAGGCAGAATAAACATTTACATTAAGTAACTCACCGGTGATGTCTCAGATTCTAGTTCTTTTCTTCTCCTTCCGGTCCAGACATCTATGATGGATTTCTACCGGCCATGACCCATTTCTGCAGTTTTCCGCTCAGATGTCTTCAGCTTCTCACTTTTAAAACATTTCTGCACTTATAAACAAAGTTAAAATTCTAAACACCTCTAAATATAATAAAGCACCATACACTGCACCTCTAACTATAATAGCGCCATACACTGTGTCCCTGATTATAATAGTACCATACACTGTCACACAGACACACACACACACACACACACACACACACACACCGTGCCCCCTGTAGATAGTGCCCCCATAGCCCCCTGTAGATAGTGACCCCCATAGAGCCTTTGTAGATAGTGACCTACATAGAAGCCCCTGTAGATAGTATCCCACATACAACCCTCTGTAGATAGTGCCCACATATGGACTCCAGAGCTGCAAGGCAATAGTGCTAACCACTATAGATAATGCCACTCACAGTTTTATGAGAAAAAAAACAAAAAAACTTTACATACTCACATGATCCCGTTCCCACGCTGTTCACTGGCGATGCAGATCTGCTTTCTTCTGAGCAGGTCTGCTGGAGCTGAACGAGCGGCGTCCAATGACGCTGATTGGCGGGGCAGAATGACTTGCCCCGTCAATCAGCGCCTTTCAAGCATGGAAGCGGCGCGATGATGTCATCGTGCCACTAGCCAATCAGAGTCATTGTAAGGCGCTGGATGGTCGGAACATGTCCGGCCATTCAGCGCTAATGTATGTATTTGGCTGTCACTAGCACCGGAGCCCCCTCCGGTGCTAGCGACGCCTACAGGCATGAGAGGGCCTGTGTCGCCCCCCGGGCATATGGGGGGCGTGTCAGCTGGCGGCACAGGCTCCCTCAAGCACTGGGCCCTGTAGCAGCCGCTACGGCTGCTACCGCGGTAGTTATGCCACTGGTTCTGGCTCATAGAGGGGGGTCCATAAGAGCCTGTTCAGATGTGGCGAAAGTTTTCTGCTGCAGATTTTGCCTCAAATTTCTGGCAATTACGCAACGAATCTGCTGCAAAATTTGCACATGTAAAGGTTCATTCAGATATGGTGGATTTCACAGTGGACATGCCATAGGTTTCAGCCTTTGCATTGCATCCCCAGTGAAAATCTTCTGCTTCCCCGCAACAGGATGACCATGCTGTAGACCATAAACTCCACACCGCAAGCTATTTTCTGCACTGTTAACTAAGTAAACTAAAAAGCTATAGAAACCAAAGAAAGAAAAGTCTGCGGCGATTTCCACTGTGGCCTGTCCGAAGCAGAATTCTGCAGCAAATCCGCTACGTCTGAACGTGCCCTAATGGTGGACCCCTCTGCATGATATCAATATGCTCTAATAAGGCATATGGACACGGGTTATTTTCATGAGGCAACCCCTTTAAGCAGGGGCGTAGCTAGAGAGGGGCAGGCGGGGCATGTACCCTGGGCGCAACTAAGAGGGAAGGTGGGGGGCGCCAGGGCTACACCATTCATGACGGCGGCCTGCTGCTTCTCTGAGGTGGTGGTGCCACTGAAAGCAGCCGCCACCACTCCCTCCTTAACTTTAATTGTACCTGCGTCTTTCAACAACGCAAGCTGCGAGATTACTTCTTTGCACCGCTTGCATTGTTAAAATGCGCTGATTGACAGGGCAAGTCATTCTACCCTGCCAATGAGCGCCTTTCATAGACGGAAGCGGCGATGACGTCATGATGGATGGTATGAATTTTTTTTTTGTGAAACAGCATCTCCCAAGATATCCTTACCATTGTGCGGGCCATGCTGGGAACTGTATACAATTTAGTGCAAACCTATATAGCAAGGGTTGTACTAAATTGAGCTGTATTTGTGCTGGTGGTGTATTTATGTACTGAGCTTGGTTCTGGTGCTGTATATATGTATTGAGCTTGGTTCTGGTGTTGTATTTATGTACTGAGCTTGGTTTTGGTGTTGTATATATGTACTGAGCTTGGTTTTGGTGTTGTATATATTTACTGAGCTTGGTTCTGGTACTGTGTATATATGTACTGAGCTTGGTTCTGGTACTGTGTGTATGTATGTATGTGTATATATATATATATATATATATATATATATATATATGTATGTGTATATATATATATATATATATATATATATAATGAGCTTGGTTCTTCTGCTATATTTATGTACTGAGCTTGGTTCTGGTACTATATATATATATATATATATATATATATATATATATATATATAGCTTGGTTCTGGTGCTGTATATGTGTATGAGCTTTGTTCTGGTGCTGTATATATATTGAGCTTCGTTCTGGTGCTGTATATATATTGAGCTTGGTTCTGGTGCTGTATTTACATACTGAGCTTAGTTCTGGTTACACAAAAAAAATGTGTGGAAAAAAATGACACCTCATTGATTGGTAGAGAAAACAAACATGGGGAGGGGGAAGAAGTTGTTGGGAAAGAGGTTGGGGGGGGGGGAGCAAACTGAATCTTTGCCCCAGGTGCTGGAGTACCTCTGCTTTAAGTAACCATAGATAATGTAGCCTATAAGTGCACTAACTTGGACTGACACCAACAATTATTAAGTCTATGGTAACAAATGAAAATTTCTAATTAATGGAAATATGTTCCATCTGTTGGAAATGGAATCACACAGGCTTAAAAATGTTCTCTGCTACTGGTTATCAATAGTATCAACTGCAAATGTCTTATGAGGTGCAATGCTGATTTTTGCCATGATTAGAACGATTTTGTATGAGAATAATTCAGACCAAAGTAAAATATCTATGGATGAACATTTCAATAATATATATATTTTTTTTAATTGGGACTAAACGTTTGTGTCTATGGCCACTTAAAGCCTGGAGTTACACAGCGACATTTGGTGCCAGTTGCAGTAAATTCACAGGATTACCGTAACCTTAATGTTTTCCTATGCAACCACTGCAAAGTGTCAGCGGTAGCTGAGATTGCGACAATCCCCTAATTTTACTTTGACTCCCACGGAACAAATGCCGGATAGATAGCACTATCATAAAAACAATATATATAATATTATATATTAAAAAATATATGCTAGCACTTCTTATCCCTCCACTTAAGCTAGGTGCACAGGTTGCAGTATTGTCTACAGAATGGACAAGTTTTATTATTACTGTCTTAAATTTAGACATCTTAAAACTAGACCAGGTAGGCAGAACATGAGCCAAAATTATCTCAATGGCGCACGCTGTGTAATAGATTTGGTGCATCTTGCTAGATATGTTAGACTATTCTCTTCTTTACGCCACCTCTTGGCTAGCTTACTTTGCACCAAAATTGTGTCGCTCGCTTTTAATAAATTTGGCACATTTTTTAACTCCACTTAGACATGCCCCATTTTCAAGACAGTTTGCAAAACTGTTTAGTAAGGCGCAAAAATGTGTCTATTAAATCTGAAACACGGCATGTGCACCAGATATTTTGCGCAATTTGAGCAAGAACTTTTGCATATTTGGCTTAATAAATCTTCCCCGATGTCTATAAAAAATCTGCAAGACAATCTGCATGAATTAACATACGGATATACATGTGGATTATATCGCAGATACAACACAATGGGTGAAATCGGCTGCAAAATCCAGAAGGAATCTGTAATACATAGAGTGGGCTGTGGATTAGAAAAGACCCCACAGGTTTTTCTGCAGGACATGATGTTGTAATAAAACCCCATTCACATTAAATGTATTGTACTTTACTGCATATTTTCAGTGCGTAGTAAATACCCCACGTGTGAACGTAGCCCTACCGACATTGTATATATTATCAATTTATACAATTTAAAAACCTTGTTTACCCTCAGTCATAATTAGATTAAAAATAATGATACATATAACCAAAAAAATATCACCAAATACTGTGCAAATAGTGCCAACCCCAAATGAGGAGTTATATTAAGCACGTAGCTAATAGACATGACCTACTACGTGGAAAATGGGTTAAGACTGAAATCTTCATGTTAAAATACAGTAAGAGGGATGCAGTGACCCAATAACCCGTCCTCGTGACTCCCCCCTCCTCCTGCTGCTGCCAGGTGTAGTTCTTCTGTGTGACAGCGTGAAGAGGCTGTAGCCTCGATGCTCAGCGGTGGGAGGGAAGGTAGCCCCAGGCCAGACTGCTTCATTACGGCAGATAGCTTGACAAGGCAGCCGTCAGCCACAGTGCTCTGCATTGTGCTAGCGCCTCTCTCCTCGCTGACACGCATTCGCTTCTCTTTAGGAGACCTGTCCTGCTGTAGGTTTTATGACTTGTCTTCTGGGCAAACAGATTCAGCCACCAGGCTCCAAATCGAATTACATCCCTTTCCTCCCTTATTCTTCCAACCTTGACGCTGATAAATCACCTATTCCACCTGCACAACTATGAGGCCCTAAAGACCGTATAACGAGAGAGAGCCTACAGCATACCGCAGGGCACTGCTGAGCTAGCGAGCAGAATTGGGGTCAGTTATGGACAACCGGACACCAAGGAGACTGAGCTGTATCTCTAACAGTCTCACCGGGGTTTGTCCAACATGTTCAATGACACAGTGGCCTTGAACGTGCTTGTTATATTAACATTTATTTCTAAATGTTCAAATAATTCTGCTGATCTTTGTCATGTGCGAACAGAATGATATGTGAAAAAATCCAAGAAAATGTACAATCGATGCAAAACCTATTGACGGCCCAGCTTACGGGGAAGTGTAAAGCAATTAGGGTTATTTACGAGGCTGTGATAATGCCGTTCAGTATAGCAATTAAATTCCACTGAAGTCAACAAGAGTCTTCCCTCTCCTTTGTATGACTAATGCCCTCAGCACCCACAATGAATTGTTTTAGCTTATTGCATTGTACGTGAAACTTAGTACATCTTGTATCTCCACTTGTAGTATATGCTAGACTTGATATGGTATATTCTACACACCCGGTTGGACTAATCCACCAGTTAGCCCATGCTCTGATACCATACGGTGCGCCAAAGGTCCAGCAGAAGACAACCCTTTTTGGAACTAACTTTAGAACCAATCACTTGCCACTAGGTTCCATTTCTTATTGGTTGATTAAAAAAAAATTCATAGGCCCCCCCATATGTGCTTACACAGGAGTGTGGCAAACATGAATGAAATTATATGGGTACACTTTTACGGGCAGTATTGAAAGTATTAATTGGGAATTGTATGGCACTACAATTGTGGTACTGTATGATACTGTTAGTTGAGCATTATACGATGGCATGTGGTACTATACAGCACTGTATGGCACTCTTATATGGACACTGTACAGCCTATTATTCAGTCCTTGATTTAGACAGTGTATTAGTAGTATTATTTTGGGCACTGTGTTGCTGTATATCTGTGCACGTTAAGTTAAAACTGTATGATAGTAACATTTTAACCCTGACAGTATTATATGGGCATTGTGTGGCACTGTTATGTGAGCACAACTTTATTTGCTGTTTCTTTCTTATTTTTTTATGTTCATGCAGCTGTATTTTTTGGGGTTGCAGCTGTCGTGCGACAGTTATAATTGCAGATGTTACAGTACGAAAAGCCTCAGCTCCAGCCTAAACAACGTTTTACACTTCCTATACCAATGTGATTTACATAAAAGTTGTGGATTATTGGGTACTTATCTTTTTCTGAGTTGCAGCCTATTTGTAATCCCATTGCATTTTGGGAAATCTTTTGGTGATTTACATTTTGGGAAGTCTGATCTTGACATCAATCATTCTACAGGAATCTGTACATGCAATGAAGCACAAACAAATGGCATTATAGGACATCAACTAATCGGTGAGATGTGTATCTGTCAACAAGCTAAATTATGACTTGTAATGATTGGGACTTTTTACTAGTGTTCATATTCAATACAAAGAAAATTCTCAGCTGCTATATTAAAAAGAAAATGGATCTCAAGTAATGTTTACAAACTTTAAAAAAAGCAAAGTAAGGACATATGTGTATAGCTATCAGACAACAGCGGCAACTGGCAGACTGGCAAAGTGTTGTGTTGAGGGCAGTCAAGCAAATTCTTCCTGTACGCCCTTCCACCAGTCTGCCACCTTGTTATTGAACTATAAGGCTGGCATGCCTTCTCTGCTTTGTCCTTCCTTAACAGGCCAAAGTCGCAGATGAACATTTTCAAGTTCTTGTTTACAGGAAGGAACATTGCAACAAAAATATAGGGCAAAATAGACTAAACAAAGGGGAAACAAGACTGTCAGACTAACAGTCAAAGGAAGAAATAAAATTAAAAGCTCATAATGTAATTTTATGTCATTCACATGTATTTTTTACTGATTGGATTACTGAATGGTCTAGGGTGTGGTCTGCAGGCATGGCCATACAAAAGGAGTGGGCAGCCCACAACAAAATAGTAATGGGCCCATCACTTCCTCCGGCTCGGCCAAGTACAAAATTCTGAAGTCTGCTCTATACTTTAACTCTCAACTACAACTGTAGCAGTGGCATGACCTTCCTCTAAACAGGCATGCTATTTTCTTGAAGGAAAAATACATATTTTTAATTTTGTTGGCACAAGGCAAAACTAGCAGTGTCCTTTCTCCAAACCCTGTTGCAACTGCTTCACTTTTAATTTGCACCAGTTTTAATAAATCTTTCCCCCATGTATCCAGTGGCTTCATGTCCAGTCCTTAAGTGTCCATTGGTTTTGTGCTCCGGTGCCTGATGTCTAGTGTTTTTGTGCCCAAGATTATACAATCTCTTCCGTTTTTGCAGCAGTTCCTAGCATTCAATCACTTGATACAAAAATCTTGCTGATACAAAATACAAAAAAGTTCCACATGTAAGGCTTCGTTCACATCTGCATCAGGGTTTCGTTCGTGGGTTCCGTCAGACCTTTCCATCAGGGGAACCCACGAACGGAAACCATAGCGTTCCGTTTGCATTACCATTGATTTCAATGGTAACGCTTCCGTTTTTAATGGTTTCCGTTTGTCTCCGCTCTGCAAGGTTTCCGTTTCTTTGGCGGGATCAATACCATAGTTGACTATGCTATTAATTCCGCCCAAAAAATCATAAACCTTGCGGAACGGAGACAAAGAAAAACCATTAGCAATGGAAGCATTACGATTGAAATCAATGGTAATGCAAACAGAAAGCTATGGTTTCCATTCGTGGGTTCCCCTGATGGAAAGGTCTGACGGAACCCACGAACGGAAACCTGACGCAGATGTGAACGAAGGCTAATGTGCAACATTGTTGCTTAAAGGCTATTGTACACCTTTGAAAACGTGTTTGGTTATTTTTACATAAAAATGTATCAATGAGTTTGGTGCAACTTTCTAATTACTTTTTATTAAAAATTATTTTTACTTTTTGAGATACAGCTGCTTTGTGGCCTATATACAGAGCAGCTGTATCTTGAACTGAGACCTGAATCCGTTAGGTCAGCGGCACTGACGGGTTCAGTGTCAGTAGGTCCGATCCGCTTGTAATCGATCACATCTCTAAGTAATAAACTTAGATGTGATCGGTAAGAGCTCGATAGACGCTTGATAGTCTGAGACACGCAGGACCCACTGCCACTAAACCCGTCAGTCCTGCTTACCTGACAGAAACAGGTTTCAGCGCTAGATACAGATGCTCTGTATACAGAATACAAAGCAGTTGTATCTCGAAAAGTAAAAAACATTTTTAATAAAAAGTTATTAGAAAGTTGCACCAAACACACTGATACACATTTTTATATAAAAAAACAACACTTTTTCAAAAGGTGTACATAGCCTTCAAAGTTAAATTTAACCTTAATATTTCTCCTACCATTTAAAAGGGGCATGTCTGTTTTGCATGTGATAATTTTTTAGCCAGTGATTTCCTACCCTATTACTATAAAGGCACCCTAGAACAGATTTTACACTCTATGGAACCCCTACTTCTTTCCTACCTCAATGAAGCTTGTTGCAGGAGGAGGTAAAGCATTCTATAATTCTTGTCCAATGCTATATTATAGCTTAGTGGCGTTGACTGTTCTTTCCAATGAATCTATGAGCAGGCTAAAATTAGTTTACCGTCCCTATTGAAAGCGACAGGTCTTCCTTCTTTTGTGTTTTGGGAAAACTGTGAGCGAGTACCAATGGACCCCTTTTTCACTGATATATTTGATATTTTATATAACAGCACTATTGTGCATCTTCAATGTGCTTTGCTGCTTCCCTCTAATGTTTCACTTGGACGTTTTGATTGTCATTCGGATTTACTGACATATTTCAATATGTTTTACGACAAGCTTGTATTCTCTTCCTTATAATAAAAGTTGTATTTGCAAGTTTAGCAATAATTCCTACTGGGACCATGATTATCTATCACATTCCTATGTGGATGTTCACACCGTTGACAAGTTGCTATGTGGACTGTGAGACTGGATTCACACATCGCGTATTTGTTGCAGATTTTGATGCAAATTTTTGTGCCAAAGCCAGAAGTATTTTTTTAAAGAAATGGGAAATATAAAGGAAGAACTTACACTTCTCGATTTTCCTGGATCCACTCCTGGCTTTTTGTCTCAAAAATCTGCAGCAAAATCTGCAACAAATACGAAATGTGTGAATACAGATTCGGTAAATTCACAAGCAGCAATTTTGTTACAAAAATTTCTGCGACTGTCTTGGGGTATGTTCACACGCTTAATAAAAAACGTCTGAAAATACGGCGCTGTTTTCAAGGGAAAACAGCTCCTGATTTTCAGCCGTTTTTTAATCAAACTAGCGTTTTTTGCTGCATTTTTTACGGCCGTTTTTGGAGCTGTTTTTCTATTGAGTCAATGAAAAACTGCTCCAAAAACGGCTCAAGAAGTGACATGCACTTTTTCTCAGCTGTGTTTTTTACGCGCCCATTTTGAAAAACGGCCACGTAAAGAAACGGCCCGTCGGAACAGAACGCCGTATTTCCAATTTAAATCAATGGACAGATGTTTGTAGGCGTTCTGCTTCCGCTTTTTCATCCGTTTTCCGGGAAGTTTACGGCACCAAAAATGGCTGAAAATAGCCCATGTGAGCATACCCTAATTAATCTGAATTGGCCTTGGTCAAATGCACGATTTTTCAGTCGCAGAAACTCGTATAACAAATCTGCAGCATGTGAATACACCCATATCTAGTTGTGATGCCAGTGTTGTGATGCATGCATAAGGTTGTGCATAGACTGATGTCATTGTCTCTGCAAAGAAAATTATAAATCCCCAAACTATACAAATAACTAGGTATTTATCTGAACAAAGTGCACATTTATAAGGGCTTGTTGATAGACAGCGTATTAATGCAGTTAATGGAGATAATTCCATATAAACTACACGGGTAATGGTTTTGTGCCTGCACAATTATTGGGTGTTAGTGCCAACACTCTAAAGTCCCACAACATGGTGAAAGGATCACAAGGCCTGCACAATATTCCTGGTTATGTGTTCATGCCTGAACGGGATTAAACTCTTAAAGGGTAACTAAACGTTCAACAATCTTCTGACATGTCATAGTGACATGTCAGAAGTTTTGATCGTTGGGGGTCTGAGAACTAATCCCCCATGATCTCTAAAACAAAGCGGCAGAACTACTCGTACGAGCGCTGAGCCGCTTTGTTTCTGTTCTGCTTTTCTTGGAAAGTCGAAGTAGTGGTGTACGGGCTCATAGACTTTCTATTGAGTCCGTACACCGCTACATCGGTTTTCCAAGAAGAGCCAAACAGAAAGCAAGTGGCTCAACGCTCACACGAGCACTTCTGCCGCATCGTTTTAGCGATCGGTGGGGTTTCAGTGCTCAGACCCCAAGCGATCAAAACTTCTGACATTTGACTATGTCATGTCAGAAGTTTGTTGAACGTTTAGTTACCCTTTAAGGCTGAGTTCATATATAGTGGACACAGCATGGTCAAGGTGCAGCCGAAAACCATGGCAACATGCGGTCTCACTGCAAATCTTTTCAAATTGTTTGTTAATGGGTGTGTAGATTTGCAAGTAAACAGCAGTTTTACCTGCAAAATCACGTGGTCATTGAGAATCAATTTAAAAAACATGCCAATTTGTGGTAAAACTGCATCTCAGCGCGGTTATCGGCTGCATCGTGTGTGCACCTAGGCCACGCTGTAATGGCTACGTGTGAACTGATTTTCAGACACAGAAATCTGCTGTGCTAGTATACCTTTATAGTCACTTTCTTTGAAACCATTTATTATTTAGGCTATTTTGTTCCAGTTGATTACTACTATCTTATGGAGGTCTTTTATGGGACAGTTGCGAGTATGTTGTCCATTAAGACATGCAGGGATAGCTTTCTTTATCTTTAGACATACATAGCAATTTCTATACACAATAAACCTAAAATGCTACAAAATACTATGTAAGCAGTCAAAAAAAAATATATTCTAATATGTTGTTTATGATGAAATGAACATAAAGGGGATGTCCCATTAGCACAACAACCTCTGTCCATATATCCTATTAGGGCACGTGGAAATCATAAAGGGGATTGTATAGCTTTGGATAACTCTTGACAATTAGGAATTCAATTGGTGCCATGTAACATTACATTTTGTGTGGTCATGCCAGCAAATTTTTCCCTGTGATAACAGCATATTAGCCATAGGATGGGCCATCATTGTGTAATCTGTGGGTCCCCGGACAACCCTCAACGTTCAACATGCTAAGAGCCCATCGTACAAACTCCTTCTTGTATGAAGCTGTACTATGACACCCATAGAAATCTATAGGGGCCATACCTCCGCAAGATTTCATACAGAGGCATACAGAGGGTTTTTTCTGTTGGATTCATACAGAGTCAGAACGAAAATCATGGCATGGCCATCAGATGTCATATTATGGAACTATTGTTCCTAGGGAAAAATATGTCCATAAGGCCTTATTCACACGAGCGTATTTCACGTCCGTGTTACGCACGTTAAAACAACGGACGTCACACGGACCTATGCAATTCAATGGGGCCATTCAGACATTTCGTGAAGTCAATAGGTGCCTGAAAATCACGGACATCACACGGACGTCACCCATGTGCTGTCCGTGATTCACGCAACATTTGCTAAAGAAATGATGAGAAAAAGAAAAACACCTCCTTCAGTTATTTTTGCTGACGTAAAAAAACGGAACTGCAACTCCGGAAAAACGCTGCGTTTTTTACACGCGCTTAACGGACACGTTCGTGTGAATAAGGCCTAATACAGTGCCATGAACATTTACATTTATGTCCTTCTTTTTAAAAAATTTATGTGACTTCTATTAGAGCGCAGCTTGTTACAGTTCATTTCCTGCGTTTTCATGTGTCCCTTGTTTATAAAATTATTAGTAGCAATTAAGAACATTAAATATTCTCTACAGCACAGACTTGAGGATAGAAAGGAAGGAGGAAGATACAATGAAACCACAGATCGAGAGACAGTAAAATGGGCCTGGTCCCCTATTAGCAGAGTAGACATATGTCCGTTTGAGAATACTACAGGGTTCTGCACATTTCTGTACAAAATGAACTTCAAGAGTAACTTCTTCGTAACTTTTTAATTTGGATCTCAAAACGTCAAAGGGCAATTTCACCTGGAATTGCTCTGACCAGCACGGTGTGGGTCTTCCTCTGAGTAACAACCACTGTGGGCAGCCATTTTGGTAATTATATTATTTTATATTATAATTAAGTTCTATAATATTCATTACATTCTAATTAAGTCACACATGGCATATTTTTAGTTGCGGAAAAATCCGCTGCGGAAATTTATAGGTGAAAACGAAATCTGCAACACATAAATGCACATTTCCGTGCAGAATTTTGTCGCTGTAAATAGACTTTACGCAGCATTTTGTGTATGTGTTATGGATTTTAGATGCGGAATTTCATCATAGATAACAATGGTATGTTAAATTCTGCATTGAAAAACACAATAAAATCCACATTAAATTTGCCAAAAAATCCATGTGTATTTTTACTCCACGTGCCACTACATCCTATCTGTTATCACTTCGGGATTAGAAAGGGTTCTCCTGACTGGGCAAGCGGTCAGAATTCAATATTTGCTGATCAGAATGATTGCAAAAAAACAGGAAAGCACAAAGGGCATGCATGAAGGGAACCTGCCACATTAAAGATGCAATCTGCAGGCAGCATCTCATAGAGCAGGAGGAGCCAAGCAGATTGATATATATTTTTGTGGGAAAAGATTAAATATAACTTGTAATTCATTGATCTAAATGTCTGCTGATTCTCAGTTTAGGAGTCCAATGGGTGGTCCAACTCAGTTATTGACAACCTTCCTTGTATGTGTGCATACAGAGATACCTGTCAATCACTGAGTAGGACCGCCCATTGGACTCCTGGGCAGGGATTCAAATGAATAAATTAGAAGTAATACTGAAACTTTTCCCACAATCTCTATATCAATCTGCTCAGCTCCCCCCGCTCTATAACATGCTGCCCGCAGATTGGACAGCATTTTTAGGGTCTGTTCACAGGTACGGTAGCGTAAATAATGCAAATTTATTTTCCGCAACGGATTTCATTGCAGAAACCACGCAGCATAATACAGTAGCAGCAAAGTGGATGAGATTTGAACAAATCTCATCCACACACTGCGTAAATGCTTAGTGGAAAAAACGCTCAGAAATTGACCTGTGGTGCGCTTTTTTATTCCACAACATGTCAATTATATTTGCATAAACGCTGCTTATTTGTTGCGGGTATTTCCCATTGAATTTAATAGGGAGGTAAAACCCGCAAAAAATAGCAGATGTTGCGTTTTTTGCCGCGGAAAAGCAGCGATTCTGCTTCAAGAAAACGCAAATCAGGAAAAAAAATAAAAAAATCTTATACTTACCCAGAATTGTGTTTCTTCATCCAGGCCGGCCTCCTGCGATGTTTCATCTCATGTGACCGCTGCAGCCAATCACATGGGATAAAATGTGATCCCAGGAGGCTGGGTTGCAGTACGGCAGAGGGACGCGTCACCATGGCTACGTAAGTATGAATCTTTTTTTTTTTTCAGGTGCAGTTTTCCACAGCGGACATTCCGGTCGAAAATCTGCACCACAATTCGGTGCGTTTTGGCCGGAATTTTCTGCTCTGCACAGTGTGGATACGCTGTGTGCTTTTATGCTGCGTATCCGCACTGTATGAACACAGCCTTAATCTGACAGGCTGCCTTTAAAAAAAAAAAAAAACATAGTCCTAAAAACTGTGTGGTTTTCATACGCATTGTATGAATCAGATTTTATTTTTTTAATTCAGCTGAATCAGTGGCCAAAACAGAAATGTATAAACACACATGTATAAAGTGTTGTAGAAAAGTCTTGCGAAAGAAAGAAGGTAAAATATATACATAGAAAAGAGAGAGAGAGCAAAAAATAAATAAAAAATGTAAAACAAAATAAAATAAAAAAATAAAAACCTTGTGTGCCCAAGTCCTTAGATAGGATGTGGACTGTGAACAAACCGCGAAGTGAATTAAAGACAAATGATTCAGAGCAGGCTCTAGCCTGTCAGCATCTGCATGCTTGACTGAGGTTGATTAGGTGGTAGACAGTGCGCTGCCTACCTGTCTGACAATAAAGCACCGGGCAGAAGCTAAATTTAAACCCTCTATGTTCATATATACTCCTTCACTCCTGATGTCGATGTATGGATATTCATGTGGCTGCTTTATATTCAGGACCGAGAGGCAAAGCAGGCTACAGATGAAAAAGTTCCCATGAAGAGCACTACACAAATCCTGTAGTGAAGTACTAGGGCTTGTCCACACACAATGGAATTGCTGCAGAAAATTTCTGCAGGAATTCCGTTAAAAGTCAAAGGCTTTCCGCTGCTGCAAAAACGTCCCATTACGTTTTTTACGGCAGAAAACGGTGTGTAAATTGCTGCGTTTTTCCCAATGTTAGGAGTGCAATTCCGGTGCATCTTCTTCCATGGGCCGAATTCTCTTACAATAATCACAAGAGTGAGTCTACTGCTACTTCCCCATTTTTTATTATTTACAGCCAACATCCATGTGTTCCTCTTCCTGTACCAGCTACATCTCAAGCGCCTGCAGCCAATTCTTCATTCGAAAGCTTTCTTCAGGTCTGGCAGCAAGCCAAGTCAACGATCCCGCAGGCAATGAATTGAAAAAACGAATATACAGATAGGAAGAGAAGACTTCCTCCTCAGTTTGTTCCCAGAGTCAAATTCTGGTTGTCTTCAAAAAATATTAGTCTGAAAATTCCCTCCTACAAATTGGCTCCCAGATTTCTCAGTCCCTTTGAAGTTCTGCAACAAATCAACCCGGTGTCTTACAACTTACGTCTTTACCCATACTCTCAAATTCCCAACTCCTTCCATGTGTCCCTCCTGAAGCCTGTAATCCTCAACCAGTACAGTAAATCCCCTGGCTCTGCAATTGTTCCCCCCCGTTCTTTTGACGTCTTCGAGGTCCTGGACTACAAGAAGGTAGGAGGGAAGACCTTCCACCTGGTAGATTGGAAAGTTTTTGGTCATGAGGAGAGGTCTTGGGAGCCCGAAGTGAATGTGGATGCTCCAGCGCTCATCAAAAAATTCCTCTTACACTCTGAACCTAAGAACAGGGGGCGTAAGGGGGTTACTGTAGCGCCGGCGGCCACTGGTCTCACTTACCCCAGCAGTTGCCAGCCTCTTTGTCTCCCTGCTCCGGGACACCGGTGCACCCTGTTCTCTCCACCACTCGCACACTCGTCCCCGTTCTTAAAGGGCCAGCGCGCACCAGGAATATTGACCCCAACCCATCCCAGCACATCCTGGACTTTAAAAGAAGCCCTGCCTACTACCACTTTGCCTGAGCAATGTTGTGTCTAACCCAATGTTTATTCACTCACAAGTGCAAAGTTTCAGTCCAACAGAACCTTTCTCAAGCGGAGTGCTTGAGAAAGGTCCTGTTGGACTGAAACGTCGCACTTGTGGGTGAATACATTTCCATTTATTTTGGATGTGCTGCCTTGTCTTTTGATTTTTGCGGTTTCCATTCATGTTCCTTTGAGGCTCACACCTCACTCTGAATCCCCGGTGCTGTGATGACTCTTTTTTTCTAACCCAGTCTTTGTCTCCAAAGGTTCCTTAGCTGTATCCTGTATGCCGTATCCTGTAACCCGTATCTGTATCCGGTGCCCAAACTAAGTCAAGTGTCTGAGACGACTGCACTATCCGTGTCCGGTTTCATTGCCAAGTCCAGTGTCCGAGACGACTGCACTATCCGTGTCCGGTGTCTGTGTAAAGTCAAGTGTCCAAGACGACTTCGGTGTTCGTTTCAAGTCAAGTATCCGAGATGACTTCAGTGTTTAAGCCCAGTGTCCGTGTCAAGTCAAGTGTCCATGGCGACTTCAGTGTTCAAGTCCAGTGTCCGTGTCAAGTCAAGTGTCCGAGATGACTTCAGTGTTTATGTCTGGTTACCCAGCACAAGCCTGCTTCAGATAGTCAGGTACAAGCCAGATTCTGATAGTCCGGCACTAGCCTGCTTCCTATAGTCTGCCAGCTGCCTAGGTACTCTCGCCCTCCTGTCTGTCTGTAGCGTCCATGGCTGCGGACCATCGGGTTTACTAACCCCCCGCGGCCGCAGCCATGGATCTGTGAACGCCGGCTCGCATCTCCTTCCCAGGAGACGCCAGTGCTCACTTCCGCTTTGGTCTGCTGTGACCCGTAGAGTGCGTGTGCACGCTCGTGCCCGGCCTTAAAGAGCCAGCATGCGCACATGGGAATTATCATCAATTAGCCCATGATTCCCTGGAATATAAGAAGGGCCCTGCCCCTTTGCTCATTGCCTGAGCGTTGTTATCATTCCCATGTCAGTCTTGCAAATGGTCCCTTAGTGTTATCCTGTTCCCGTTATGTCCCGTGCCCTGTTACCTGTATCCTGTATCCCATGCTGTGTCCTTGTTCCTGAGCCTGTTAGTGTTGGAGTCGTGTCCTACTGCATCTGCGGTAATCTGCGCTCTCCAGTGTTATCCACCACGTCTGGCGCAACCTGCTGTCATCCGCCACGTCTGACGTAACGTGCTGTACCCACCACCATCCGTGCTAAGCCTCGGCCACTGTCTGGACTATTCAGGTACCCTAGAGCGGGACTTTGTATTGATTGGGTGCTCTGTTGCTTGGCCAGCTGCCTCCCCGCTATGGAGGTGCGGCCTAGTGGGTCCACATACCCACAGACCGTGACACTGTCATAGACTTTCCGTTTGACCAGCTGCTAGTCCACTACGTTGGAACAGCCTAGTGGGTCCACATACACCAGTCGTGAAAATGGGTAACCAGGAGATTGCAGCCAGTTACATTAACCAGGACCTCATTAAATTACCCTAGGAAAATGCAGAATAGTGTGAATTGACAAGTCCATAAAGAAGTCTACATCTTTCAAGTAACATCTGTATCTTCATTGTCTAGCATATTTTTCCTAAAGCATCTGAAATTCGCCGACTGTATGAACAAATGAAATTCTGATTAAGGATGAAATTCTCGAACTAAATGATTGGCCCAAGGCTAAGTAAATAGTAGAGGGCCCAGTAGGCAGGGGTTACCGATAGAATCAATGAGTACTTGGATCTATCGTGACTGTTGTAAGCCTTTGAAACAGTGGTGATATACATGGGTTCTAGATGTAAAACATCTATCCCCTGAAACTTTCTGTGCTTTAGGAAAAACAATAAAGTCCAGTGACAACGTTTTTTTAAGAAAAAAAATTACTTGCATCAAGCGAATGATCAGCGATCATTGCTCGTTTGGAATTGATCGCATTTTTTAAGCTCGCTTAAAAATTATCGGCAAAGTGTCCCGTTTGTCGGCAGTACATCCACTCATGTATATAAGCAGCTATTGTACGAACGTTTGCAGTTACGAAAAAAAAAACGATTATTGTAATATGTATGCAAGTCTTGGGAATGTTAGTGACTTGCTAATATAGGCGCTCTTTTTAGCAATCTATCTTTCTGTGTAAAAGGACTCTTAAAGGGGTTTTCCCATCTCTTAAAAATAATTTTTCTCCTTTTTTTTTAGATGGTATGGTCATTATATTGATGATGTCTGTCCCTATGGAAAGCCAGCATCAATTAAATCCACACTATATATTGTCTTGAAATTATTAATATTCCAGTGGAAGAACTAGTAAGGACAAAGAGAAATTGTTCCACAGAACGAATATATATGAATGTATGTACCTATTGAAGTGCCAGACAATTTCCTTTGTGGGTTCTAGATAGAGCCATCATTGGGATCGATAATTCCAAAGTTTATTTTTGAGCCAAGACAATAACGAACATAAACATTTTTTTTATCATCTCCCATTTTTTCAAGAAAAGGACATAAAAAATGCAAAGTTTGTAATTTTGCTATGAAACCGGATTACTTTAAATCGACAATAACCAGTAAAGAATACAAGAGCGTTACATTAATTGTGACACTTCTTATCTCATCGACATTATTACCAGCATTAAATGCGATGTACAATATATGGGATGTACCACTGACGTATTGTGTGATGCCACAAATCTTGAGACTTTTTTCAGGAAGATGGTGGAGATAAATCTTCATTCATGTTCTAGGGAATAGAACTGGTGTTCAAACAGACGAGAGGAGGAAATCACAGAGGGAAACTATTAAATTGTGAGGCCTTTACCTTGGGTTCTAGTAGCAGGTCGGAAACTATGACAAGACCTTATTTACAGTACCACTATTGGAAGATATTATTTTTGTTTATTTATTACATATTTTATTTTATTTTTTTAACCTGTGGATTTGTCATTGCTATTTTGATATACTGTTATATAATTAGTGACTAATTGCCCATTTAGGGATTTATACAGCCGCATAATGCCACACAGTGCCCAGATAACCTACCATTTCCAAACACCCCTACTCCTTCCTGCAATCTGCGGTGAAAGGGATGATGCCCCGTGTTGTATGCATCTCAAAACTAGTAATGCCTAAGACATTTCTGAGCTCCGATGGTCCTCTCAGCTTCCATAATTTTAGACACTTAGGAGATCCAGGGAGCTTTGCTTATGCCTACTTTGATTAGTATATAAAGAGATAGAACTTCTAGTGTAAGTACATTTATATTACAACCTACATGCACACCCCATAAGCTAGAAATGCAAACTCGTCAGGCCCGAAAACATAAATGTTATGTATTTGCAAATATGTTATTCCTAATAAGAAATAAAATGGGAGAGGAATCTAATAGAGAGAACAGCACGTGTCCACATGTCCCTAGGTAACTGCAGGAAGCATCATTATCATCACCACCATATTTCACGGAAGCAAATTTATGCATTTTACTGTTAGTACATGACGTGCCACATACAGGGGTGCACTGAGAACTGAGATTTGGGCCAATTGCTTCTTCGTCTGTCTTGGCTTTATAAATGTGGATTTATATGGTTCTACGAAGTGCATTGAATAAATAACTGCACTCTGCTAAATTTTTATGTCTGGATTATTTTAAAGGAAGATACAGGTATTAATATTTAATGACTAACTACGTCATAAGTCCATCTTGTAACAGTTGATAAATGTAAAAATTCAATATTGTAGATGTGTAACTTGGTATAATGTCAACAATTCTATAGGTCATTTATATTTGGCTGTCCTACACTGGCATTTTAAATTTTAGCCCTATTTTCCATTGGTATTTCAACAAATCCAAAATGTCCTGCTCTACCTCAACCTACCTAAACATTTTAGTAACCAGTTGGATGACCCTAGTATGTATAATATTAAACAGAAAAATTGTCAAAAAGTTTAGTAACATATGTGACCAGAGTTAATCTCTATAATGTTAATAAACTGGAAAGCAAACAATACAATATTTTTTGGTAGGCAACTCCTCAAAAAGAGAAATAAAAAGACATTCATATTTAATCTTTTACCATGATCTATTGCTGCCAAGCAAATGTCAAATATGTACCTGCGGTTGTTTGAACACATTTTCAGCGACCTCCTACTGCAACCAACGCTGCCACAACACAGCACCTACAAGGGAAGTAGCCCGACGGCACCTGCTGCTATTGGATATACTGTATATAACCAACTGAAATAGATTATTGTAAGATATTAGATTTATTTCCTTTTGCTTATTTGGCTTTAACATATTTCACAGTGCTGTATAGAGATTGTCATTACTCACATTAGTCCCTGTCCCCAATTGAGCTCACAATCTTAAAGGGGTTTTCCAGTCCGAAGAAATTGATGGCCCATCCTCAAGATAGGCCATCAATATCTCATCGGTCAGGGTCTGACTCCCGGCACCCCCACGATCAGCTGTTTTGAAGGGGCCACAGTGCTCGTACTTAATTTCTTTTACTGCTAACAATGTGAATCGCCAACGCACTTGTAGCGGCAGCTCACGGTATTACAGCTTTCTCCTATTGAAGTAATTGTCAGGCGATTCACAGTGTGAGCAGGAAAGGAAATGAAGGGGAAGCAGCGCTAGTACGAGCGCTGCGGCCTCTTTAAAACAGCTGATAGGTGGGAGTGCCCGGAGCCAGACCCCTGACCGATGAGATATTGATGGCTTATCCTGGGGATAGGCCATCAATTTCTTAGGACTAGAAAACCCTTTTAATTCACTTTCTTAGACACACACACAAAAGAAGCCAATTTTATAAGAAGCCAATTGACTTATCTGTATAGAGTGTGGGAGGAGAACTATGCAAGCATGTGAAGAACATACAAATTCAATGCAGATGTTGTCCTTGGTAGGTTTTGAATCCAGGACCTTAGTGCTCTAAGGCCCTGGTTCTACCTACTGAGCCATGTTATTTTTGTGTTTTTCAATTTTTTTTCTCACCTAGTTCCTAAAGAACAACACAAAGTTAGGCTTTGGTCTAACAATACAAAAGAGAACTAAAGAAAATTCAGACCCAAAATGATTTTAAGGTTATATTATTAGACTGATATTTCCCCTTCATCTCAGTTTCCCTCAGTATGTGCAGAATATTTTTGAAGATGTTATGTTGAGGATACACCACTAATTGTCGAGACTTTAACAAGGGCCCACTTACCGAGTCAAAGGGCTATAGTCTAAAAAATATCAATGATATAATGATATCCACAGTACCTTAAAACACTCAAACTAATATTAAATCTGCAGAAAAAAATCTATATAAGCTATCTTCCAAAAAATTAAAAAAAGCAAAGCATTTTAAGTCTTGGTTTCCGTCTGCTTTCTCCGTTTCCATCTGTTTCTTCAAAACCCTAGCCGCACAGTTGGACACAGAAGGCTTCACTGCTATGCGTTGAGAGCTTCCTGCCATGAAATGCATCTCCAGGGCTCTTGAGGCAGGACACGGTGTGCCCTTCGGACAGACATTCTCTCACTAGCGCACCGAGAAGCCTATTTATAGAAGCGAGAATCGTGGAGAGAAAATTCACACTATGAATCCCCTCCCAATTCACTGTTTGTCTATATCTGGTTCCCTTTTTTATTTCATTAAATTATGTTGTATTATATAATACATAAAAACCCACTGTAAAATATCCATAGATGGCTTATTCATTACATGCCAGCTCTAGACTCAAATCCAGGACACAAAGATTTAAAGGAAATATTTATGGTGTGGTTGAGAAGGATGTTAATCTAAAATAATACAAACAGCTCTACAGAAGCTGAAGAGACCTTAGCATTGGTAGACCACTATAAAATGTATCACTTGAACAAGAGTAAAGAATTATTGCTCACAATGTCGCAAGAATATATATATTTTTGTTTGCTCGTTTTTATATCGTACCTGTTTGGAAGAATTAGGGCTCATGCTGAAAAAATATATATTTTAGATTCTTGAAAATTCAAGACAGTTCGGCAGGAATTTGTGATAGCTCTTACAGCCAATGGGAGCAATTCCATGAAAACATTGCATTTGTGAATTACAATTTAAAATTCTAGCTATATTTGAATATATTTTAACATAGCTTCACGTTGTTGTTTAGAAAGGTCCTACATTTTAATAAAATGGTGCTCTAGAGGAAGGAACCATGCTGGTAGATAGGAGAGCATTTCATGGATGAGACGTCCAGGATACGATCTCGTATAGGCCTCCTACAAGCCCCAAAACAAAAACAGGCAAGCAGATTCCTGACAGGTTGTATATTACAAGCTGCACCCCATCTTTATTCCTTGGCACCATTTTATAACATTATGGAACTCCTTTAACTTTAAAAGGGCATCCCAACCCAAGACAAGTAACTAAGACTTAAGTTACATGGTGACAAATGTTGTGAAAGGCAATTGTAGCTATTGATGTGACATAAGAAATAATTAAGTTGTATTGATATATACGGTATAATTTATATACATGCAGCTGCAACACAACAATTGCCAAAAGTTGCTGTTGGTAGAATTTTTTTCCAATTTTCTCAAACGACAGCTACAAAAACCATTACAAGTAATGAAATGACATACTACAGGTAAACGATGTGATATCATGCGATTGTAGCATGAGATTTTATTATTCTACTCAGTATTTTAAGTATTTGATTTTAGACTTATGTACTGACTGCTGATACCCGTGAATTCGCATTTTCAATAAACAATATGTTCAATACTTTTTAAATCTACATATGGGGTTGAGTAACTTTGTAAATACAATGCATTACTTATCTTTTAGTGGTCTTGAGTTACAGGCTGTATTATAATCCAGAGCTGCAATTACAACTTTGTGATTGAACTGGTTGGTACTAGAAACGGTCAACAAGCTTATTCACTGACACATCTCTGACCGATAGCTTATCTGTTTTCTCAATTTTTACAAGATTATCTCAGTTTCACAAGATTTAGATTGCCTTCTTGGTACTATAAACTGGCCCGACATGGGCCGTGTAAACGAGCACCGATCAACGAGACAGCTCGTTGATTGGCGCTCGTTTGCTCCTATCACATGGAGCAATGATTGGATATGTATTGGATCGTTACCACAATTGCTCGTCCCTATACATTTTCATCATGTCGGCAGCGCATCTCCCTGATTACACAGGAATATAATATGTGCTGCCGACAACGATGATTTTTAATTCTGCATAAAAGAGCAGATCAGCGATGGATGAGCTTTTGTTCGTTCATCGGTTGATCGTTGCCCTAATATGAACTCTCGCTTGCACGATCACTGGCCCGTGTAATAGAGCCTTAAAAGTATTGGTTATTTTACATGAGCCAATGATCGGGCAAACGAGCGATTATATGAATGCTCATTTCTGATGATTGCCCTGTGTAAACAGGGTAACGATCAGCCAATGAACAGCACAAAATATTATCGTTGTCGTCAGCACATCTCCCCGTGTAAACAGGGAGATGTGCTGCCAACATGATGGAAATTAATGGGGACAAGAGATTGTAGTAGCGATCGCTCGTCCCCATACATACAGAAAGATCAACGAGCTGTTTTGTTGATCTACGCTTTTTTTTCCAGCCCATATTGGTCAAGGTAAGATGCACAAAAATTGCAGTCAACGGCAGATGCAAAAGTTGCAGTCAACGGCAGTTGCAAAAGTTGCAGTCAACGGCAGATGCACAAAATTTTTTGATGAAGTCCTCTGTAGTTTAGTTTTAGTGCTTGTGTGCTAAGTGGAGTCCAACGCTAATAATCTTAGAGAGACTTTTTTTTTTTAAATATCCTTTTTATTGTCAGTTTTCACATTTTCTTACAAACATTTCACGTAAGAGTTACATCATGAGTGCGCAGCACTCAACTGTCATGGGATTAACTTTTAAATTAAATTCAACATAACATATAAACACACCAACATAGAAACATGGCATAATTGTCGATCTTCGGATGGACCAAACAAACATGACTCCCCCAACTCCAACACCACCTAGATCATCAATGAGTTTCCACTCATCCTTTCTCCCCCAGCTGGCTCACAGTTGCATCCTCCCTAAAACGCCTGCCAAGAGCTGCGTGCAGTACCACTTTGTGTACTGGAAAGGCCTAACAATTTCCGCTATTTCGGCTGTTGTACATTGCGTTTCTATAAATACTTGCCACTTATCAAATAGCTTCTTGGTTCCCGTTTCCTTCCGCCTTTCCACCTCCACCCTCTCAAGAACCAATAACTGTTTCAGCCGTGACACAATCAATTCTAACCCCGGCATGTTTGCCTCTAACCAGTGACTCAGGAGGCATCTCAAAGCTACCAGTAGAATCGTGTGCACCAACACGGGAGGTGATCTTACTCCTCGAGCACCCTCTTCCTCTGGCGGCCGCGCTTGATGGAATAGTAGCACTTGAGGCGTCATTGGGAGATTCGTTTTCCAATGGTCCTTAATATATTTCTGTACCATCCCCCAAAATCGTTTCGTATGTACACACCCCCACACTCCATGCCACAAATTCGTCAGTGGTGTATTGCACTTGGGACAACTTGTAATGCGATCAGGGAAAGATTGTGAGGGCAAGATATTAAAGCCATATATAGCTGCATGCATCAACTTGAAATAGGTTTCCCTCCAGCTCTCATTTATCACACTCCTCCGTACCGTCTCCCAACCTCCCAGTATGGTCTCTCCTATATCTGGATCCTGAGTCCACCGTTCCCAGCTTTTAAAACTAATCCTTAATTGCGGACGAACAAAACCCTCTCTCAATGCTCTATACATTCCTGAAATGGTCGCCCGCCCAGTTGTTGGACCTATGACCTCATCCAGAGTGTGCGTAGTAGCTTCCTTACTCAAATCCCTGAGCCTGGAGGTACAAAATGTTCGTACCTGAAGTACTTGCAAAAAATTGACTCTATCTACTATGGGTCTGAGTTTAGCGGTGATTTCCTCCCCAGTTAACCACCTCTTTTCCTCTGTATGCATAAGATCCCCTGCGCTACCAATGCCTACCCTCCCCCATGAGGCAATTCCGTCCCCCTTGTCCATTCCCGGTAAAAACTCTGGATGACCGCTCAATGGCATATACTTCGATAACAGGTGGGGTAACCCAAACTGCTTACGTACCACTTTCCAAGCTAGAACTGTATCTCTCAATACAATGGAGGTTTTGAGACGGCACGGAAGAGAAGCGATTCTACAATGTAACAAAGCTTTCAGGTTCCAAGGTGAAGCATACTCCCCTTCCAGATCTAAATTGGAATAATTACTTGTTTCATGAAGCCAATCTACTACATGACGCATAAGACAGACCACGTTATAACCCCTGACATTCGGAAAGTTCACACCCCCTTCTTGTTTGCCCATCATGAACTTGGTGAGTGCTATGCGCGGCCTTTTTCCTGCCCATATAAATTTAGTGAATGAAGCCGTCAATTTCGAGACATCCACATGCTTCAATAAGAGAGGTAGCGTTTGAAAGGGGTATAGCAATCTAGGAAAACTAACCATCTTGATCAGATGACATCTTCCCAAGAGGGACAACGGCAATTGGCCCCATCTAGTGAGTTCCGCTTGTATTTTTTTAATTAACGGGGGATAATTTAAGCCATACAGAGTGTCTGGTACCCTCCCTATTTTGATACCCAGATAGGTAATGCAGTGTTCCACCGGTGATATCCCGCAACCCAAGGATTGCCAAAAGGTCTTTGGCAATGGCCTGCCCAACTCCAGCAGTTCGCTCTTAGCTATATTGACTTTGTATCCCGAGCATTGCCCAAATTCCTGCAAAAATTGAAAAACCTTCCCTAAATGCTCCTGAGGGTTTGACATAAAAAGTATGACATCATCAGCGAACAGGGCTAATTTCACTGCACAAGATCCCACTTGAATGCCTCTGAACATATCCGATTCCTCCAAGAATCTGGCCATAGGTTCCAGTGCTAGATTGAATAGCAGGGGCGACAAGGGGCAACCCTGTCGTGTTCCTTTATGTAATTGGAAGGGATCTGATAGGAACCCCGAGGAATGAACGCGTGCTTGCGGGCTAGTGTAGACTCCCTTCAGGAAGACCCGGAAATCTCCCTGAATGTTCATTTTGTCTAGCACCATCCCCAGCCATTCCCATTGTATGTTATCAAAGGCTTTCTCTGCGTCTAGCGCTAAAAGTGCCGGACTGGTACCTGGCTGGGGATCGTGCCTGACTGTTTCTAGCACCGTCAATACCTTGCGTAAATTTGTCACTGCAGCCCTGCCCTTTACAAAGCCTACCTGAGATTTTCCCACCAGTATGGGTAGATACATAGCCAGTCGATTGGCCAAAATTTTTGTGAGCAATTTCTGATCTTGATCTATCAGCGAGATGGGGCGGTACGACCCCGGGTCAAGAGGATTCTTCCCCTTCTTGGGTAACACCTTTATATGCGCTACCTTGGCCTCTGCTGGTAAAGCTCCCGTTCCTAGTAAAGTATTATAATATGCCACCAAGGTAGGGCTGATTTCTTCTCTCAGAGATTTGAAAAACTCCCCTGTGAATCCATCCGGACCCGGGGCCTTTCCGTTAGATAATGTTTTAATGGCGCTCCAAACTTCCTCTAGTGTAATCTCCGCGCTCAAATGGCCATTCTGCTCCTGGGTAAGCCCTGGCAACTTCACCTTCTCCAAAAATTCCCTCCCTTTTTGGAGATCTATGGGTGTTTCTGAGTAAAGGGCTTGGTAATATTTACTTAATATGGTATTGATTTTTTTTGGGTCCGAGGTAGGAGTTCCGTTTGATTCTTTAAGTGTTGAAATATGTGCCGGTGCATACCTCCCCTTTGCTAACCGCGCTAATAATTTGCCCGCCCTATTGCCGAAACGCATTAAATCAGCATCAAATTGGGACCGGTAAATACTCTCTCTTTTGTCTAACCATTGATCAAACTGTCGCTTGGCTTCCTTCCATTCCTCCCCCAATAGCATTGATGGCGAATGTAGGAATGCTGTGTACGCACGCCGTAATCTGTCGCTCGCTGCCTTGTATCCTTCGGTCGTCTTACGTTTAAGATTAGACATATACTGCATGATTTTCCCTCTTATTACCGCCTTGGCTGTACGCCAATACAATGACGGTTCCGAACGATGCGCTACATTATCCCCATCGAATTCCATCCACCACCCCTTAAGCTTCTGTGTAAAGCCCTCATCCTTTGCCAGAAAAGCGGGAAACCTCCAGATAAAATCCGTTCCTCTAGCTACTGTGTCAGCCAATGTAATGGTAACCGGAGCATGGTCCGAAATAACTAAATCTTCAATTGCCGCTTCATGTAAACGTCGCGCCATTGCGTCACTAACTAACAAATAATCAATACGCGACCATGACTGATGAACATGAGAGAAATGTGTATATTCCCGCGCACCTGGGTGTAAACTCCTCCACGCATCTATTAGGGCCGTGTGTCTTAAAAAGTCGGGCAAGATCTTATCTCTATTTCTCTGCGAACTAGTCCCTGCGCTCCTATCCTCCTTTGAAGACCTTACAGTGTTAAGGTCTCCCCCTAAAATCAAAAACCTAGTGCGATCCTGCTGGAGTTGGGTTTCCAAGTGACCAAAAAAACCAGTGTTAACCGTATTTGGGCCATACATATTATGAATACTGATGGTTTCCCCTGCATGCTCCATCACTAGATGGATCCAACGGCCCTCGTCATCCCGCTCCTGGGACACCAGCGTAAACGCAAAGTTTTTATGTACCAGAATTATAACTCCCGCCTTACCCTCCCTTGCCGACGAGCCAAAAACCTGACCCACCCAGAACTTTTGCAAATACTTAAACTCCGGCTCGGTTAGGTGAGTTTCCTGCAATAGGGCCACATCAGGATGCAATCGTTTCATGTGCCTTAAAAGTTTGGTCCGTTTCTGTGGGGATCTCAGCCCTTTAACGTTCCAAGAAACTATTTTCATGTTATTGGACCGTGTTTAAGATGAGCTAAAGTGCCTAAAAGTCGTGTGGAGTCCAGGGAGTCAGATCCGTCTTTTCCCAAGAGCCATGTACAAACATTAACATTATCATTAACATTATAACCAAACCCTGGCTTGTAAGCCAGAACCAACAAGGCCAACCATCCCTTACCTAACAAAATCATAAAATCACCTGCGGCAAGGGTTAGCAGTCCCTTAATACCCACTGGTGTATGTGACTTCACTTTTTTCTGTTATGCCAGAACGCGCCCCTCCCTCCCCCTCCCCCCCCAGCCTGCCTATATGGCTCCTTCCATGAGGAAGTAACACCTGCCCTTGCCCCCTCAGTACCTCTTTGTCGCCTGCGCACCCTTATGTACCTTCCCTTATCATTACTTTAACAGCCTAGAGTCCGTTAGGATTGCATCCTCACATTTCCCTATGAACCTTGCTTCGCTTCAAGGTTTCCCTACCTCCGTGCCCCCTATCTCCTACCACAATGTCCCTCAGTCTGCCATTGTAACAGATAACACTAATCCCTTGCGTGGGGGAGGCATTGTATAACTCCCGTTCAATCCCGCCCACCAGGGACAATCTCAGATCCTGATCTAACTCCCTCACAAATATCTTGCATTGAAAAAGCAGGGAAATATCAGAATGCATATACTTCAACCTTGATAACATTGTAGCATTGTAACAATAGGTCAACTATTGACCGGTACATAGTGCTGTATAAGACCGCAAAATATCCCCCTCAATAACTTTCAGATTATCTGTAAACTTATCTGTATCTGGTCGGAATCTGCAATTGGTCTACAGCGTCCACAAAATCACATCAGCTTAAATAAAATGCGCCAAAAAGGACTTCGTCCGTCAATCAGGAGACGTGGATCGGGTGCGGTCCCGTGTTCGCCTCTGCGGCTTCGGAGAGTCCCCTCTATTTCCGGCTCGACCCCCCCGGGATCTTCCAGGTGTGGGCATTAAGGCTTCTGCCCAGGTACGCTCCATATTTAGCCGGTTCCTTTTGTCTTCTCTTGACTTGCGCTGCGGACTATGTACTGGACTGTGACGCTCCTCTTGCTGTGATCTGTTCCCACAAAGCTCCGCAAGTGCGTCCTCCGCTTCCTGTGGAGTGGTGAAAACCTTGTTCCGCTTGTTCTCTTGAAACACCCGCAGGGTGGCTGGGTACTGCAGGCTAAAGCGTATTCTCGCTTGGAACAGCGCGGTGCAGATCTTGCTGAAAGCCCGCCTTCGTTTTGCAACCTCCGCCGAGAAATCCTCAAATAGTAGCACTTTCATGCCCATTATTTCCAAAGGACGCGATCTGCTGCGGAAAGCTTTCATGAGTGCCACCTTGTCATTGTAATTCAACAGTTTGAAGATCACTTGTCTGGGACGATGTGAATTATGGTCAGCTGTTGCTGGGAGGTTTCTGGGGTCCGGCCCCACTCTATGCGCCCTCTCCACCCGGCAGGGACGGGGGAGACCTAAGGCTTCCGGCAATGTCCTCTCACACACTCGCTGCAAATCAGCAGATATCACCGCTTCTTTCAGCCCCACCAGTCGCAGGTTGCTCCTCCTGGAGCGGTTTTCCAGATCCTCCACCTTGTCCCCCAACTGCGCAGTAACAGACAGCACCCCTTTGAGTTTGGATTGCAGACGCTCATTTTCATCCTCCAGCAGCGTCATACGCTGTTCTAACTCATCAGCTCTGATAGTGACTTGTGCCAGCTCCGCATGCACGCGGTTTAGAGAATCTTGCACCGTTTTTTCCAGCGCCTTTTGCAGGTCTGGCGCTATCTGTTTGGCTACTTCACGGGCCAGGGTTACATAGTCAATGGCTACTGGAAGAGCGGACAGTACATGCTCTGCCGGGCTTGAAAGCTGGGACTGATGGTGCTGCAGCTCATCTTCCTGTGTGTATAGCAGGGTCGCAGTGGCGGGAAGCGCCGCCATCTTACCTCCCTTTACCACGGCCGCGGCTGATTCCTCCATGGCTGGCTTCTGCGCGCTTCTGAGGAGGTACCTGTCCATACAGGCACCACCGATGATGTTGCCGTGTGCAAGGCTGGTGACTTCCCCGCTGATTATCGTCGCCGTAGCGACTATTGCGAGCTTACAGGCTGGACGGGAGCGGGAGCTCAGTCACTCGCGTCCTGCATCCCCAGCGCCGGAACCGGAAGTCTTAGAGAGACTTTAAATAACTAAACATGTTGTCTCAACAAGACAACATCTTTTGTAAAAAAGAAAACTGCCCCAGCGAGCAACAAATCAGGTTGGGGTTGGCTCCTCTTGTTTGAGGTCTTATTAAAGAAAACCACTTTATTTTAATTTTACGCCTCACGTTTTTTTTTCAAAAACTTTATTTAACTGTAACTTTAATTATTTTTTTTAAAGTCCCACTAGGGAACTTCACCATGCGATCTTCTGATCGCAGATATAATGCTTTGGTATACTTAGTATACCAAAGAATTATTGCCTGTCAGTGTAAAACTGACAGGCAATCTATTAGGCCATGCCTCTGGCACGGCCTAATAGGCATAAAACCAGGGCAGGTCTGAGGGTCTTTGTTAGACCCCCAGCTGCCATGTCAACCCGCGAACGAGATTGCTGGCCACCGATGGGTGACAGAGGGAGCTCCCTCTGTCAAAAGATTTAAATGCCACGGTCGCTATTGACCGCGGCATTTAATGGGTTAAACGGCTGAGATTGGAGGTTTCTTCAATCTCAGCCGTTGCAGCGGGAGCCCGGCTGTCAGTCACAGTCGAGCTCCCGCGGTGATCGTGCGGGCACAGCTTCTGTTCCCACGCGATCGCCATCACGTACATGCAAGTGGGAATGCGCGAACAGGCTGCATTCCTCGAAGTGCATGTACGTGAAAATGCAGGAAGGGGTTAAGGAAATTAGTGGACTGTAGTACCAAGAGTGATTAGTAAAATGAGGACTATTTCGATTGGAGAAAAGACAGCTATAGGGTAACTTCTTTACTGTGTACAAATATATCAAAAGCCAATACAGAGATCTGTCTAATCATTTTTAATGCCTGTGGCTGTAAATATAACATGGGGGCATTGACTACGGCTACAGAAAAAGAAGGTCTCTCCATCAGCATAGAATTTGTTGACTAGGGAATTTATGGAATTGCCCCATGATGTTGGGATGGTTGATTCAGCAATGACGTTTAAATGGGTTTGGATGCCTTTCTGGCAAGATGTAACCCATTGATAGAGAGGGGTTGTTGATCTAGGGATTTATTCTGCATGCCATATTTGGACTCAGGAATGATTTTTCTTTCTAAAATTAGGACAACTGATAGCTTCCTCATAAGGGTTTGTTTTCGGCTTTCTCCAAATCAACACTGTATGATGATAGGCTAAACTAACAATGGATTTATGCTTTTTTAATCATACGACTTTGTTACTAGGTTATCGGTCCCACAGCTCCTATTACATTCAGTTTGGCCAAATGTGTATTTCAATAGCACAGGTGTCTGCCAGACATCCCCGGACATCCGCCATTGGCTGAGGGCCTTCACGTCCTGATATCGTTAGATTGTTAGTGGGTACTGACTAAATCATTACGATCTGCCGTCAAAAAATGTAATGTTTATGTCCAGCTTTAATAATCAACAGAACGAGTCTGTGTACATTAAGCTATGTGCATCTAGGAAAATAATTATATCTGTTCTGAAACTCAGGGTAGGGACACACAGGGCGGCCATTGTGCGTCTGAGGCACGGATGCACGCCGAGCTCACATGCGGTTTTACTGCAAATCCATGCGTTTTTTTAAATAATTGTTAATATCCGAGAAAAACATGTGTGGACATTAACAATCATTTAAAAGCCGTGCCAAATTTCGGCTCAGTATTCAGCCGCTACATACGTCTCTAACCCTTATAGAAAACAGAAGCGACATATTAAAGCTGTAGGTGTTAGTAATAATTAGGGGTCAAAATAAATCAATAAACCAAAGTAACGAAGAGGAGCTAGCTGGGAAGAACTATAGATTGCTATGACTAATCCCTTTCTTACCTACACATGCGGCCCTCTACAGTCTCTATATGTTTGGAAATTAAATTGCTTTTGCCTGCAGCTCCGTCTCAGTGCCTTTCACATGAGCTTCTCAGTACCAGGGCAGTTCTGTGGATAAAACCCCTTGTCCGTTGGGAGATCCTGTTCTAGGAGAACAGAGAGATTTTAGTGTCCTCTGGCAAAGACTTGAGTAAAAGAAAGATTTAAAGTTCTAATAAATAAGTCAATACAGGGACAGCAGGAATCCTGACAATAGGCATGGGGGATGACCGATAGGAGTAAAGTTATAGAGATATTCCCTATCATATGCATTCAACTCACCATACACTATAGTTAGGAACATAAATGTTGGAAATATGGTATTACATCTTACTGTGCACACATACCCTATTAGGAAGTTCCGAGATAATACAGCCCTATGGTGGGCCCGGGCTCTGACACAATAATAGGCCCTAAAGGTCCATCGGAAGACAACACTATTTGGAGGTGACTTTGGAGGCAATCCCTTGCCACTAGGGTCTATTTCTTTTGGGATGATTCACAAATAACACGTTATACCTTATTGATGATATGTCCTTTGTATATAATGATAACAACAAAGACTATGATAAAAATAAAATGGACCTGTACATCTTCTATATAGATGGAAGGTGGGCCCTCAGAATTATCTCCTCTGGTGGGCTCAAGGAACCCCAGTCCGACACTGGGCAACGTTGTCATGTACCGGATTTGATTTGCATTATGCACAAAAAAATTATATATCTCCTTAGAAGCCACTGGAGGGGAAGTCCAGACCTATTGGACACTCCATGAGTGTGCCACTGTATATATCATTTCGCCATAATATTCACCCGTTAGTGACCGCCAATACGCCTTCTCACAGAGGCCACTAACTGCCATTATTTTGATGCATACGCCTTTGCACGGTGCTGCATCAGAATAGATCTGCGGCGCCGGGAGCAGTTACAACTCCCTGTCCTCAGCTATCTCGCAGAGATCGAAATCCGTTCGTTTAACCCCTTAGATGCGGCGCTCAATAGAGAGTGCCGCATCTCAGTGGTTTTGGAGAGAGCTCCCTCTCTCCCCCCACTGGCACCCTGCAGGGTGCCAGTGTCTTCTCTGGCAGTCGGGGCCTAATAAAGGCCCCAAGTCTGCCTGTAGTGGATGCCTGCTAGTCCATGGACAGGCAGTAATACACTGCAATACAGAAGTGTTGAAGTGTATTATAAAAGCAATCGGACGATCGGATAGTCAAGTCCCCTAGTGGGGCTAGTAAAAAAGTAAAAAAAAAAAGTTGAATAAAAAATTGGATTAATAAATAAATAAGTGGGGAAAAAATGAAAATCCCAGCATTTTCCACTTACAAAATGCTTTATTATGAAAGTATAAAAAAGTTACACATATTTGGCATCACTGTGTCCGTAACGACCCCAACTATAAAGCTATTATTTTATTTAACCCGCTCGGCAAACGCTGTAAAAAAATAAAATAAAACACAATGCCAGAATTGCTGTTTTCTGTTCATCCTACCTTCAAAATTTTTTTAGAAAAAGTGATCAAAAAGTGGCAAGTACTCCAAAATAGTACCGATAGAAACTACAAGTTGTCCCGCAAAGAAAAAGCCCTCATGCAGCTGCATCGGCAGAAAAATAAAAAAGTTATGGCTCTTCAAATATGGGGACACAAAAACACATAATTTTGAAAAAAAAGCATTTTTACCGTGTAAACGTAGTAAAACATAAGAAAACTATATAAATTTGATATCGGTGCAATCGTAACCCACTGAATAAAGTTATTATGTTATTTATACCTCATGGTAAACGGCATAAATTAAAGACGTAAAAAAAGAGTGGCGAAATTGCTGGTTTTTTTCTATTATGCCCCAAAAAAAATGAATAAATGTACCCCAAAATGGTGCTATTAAAAAATCCAAAAATGTCCCGCAAAAAACAACACCCTATACAGCTATGTCGACGCAAAAATAAAAAAGTTATAGCTTTTGGAATGCGACGATGGAAAAACTTAAAAAATAGCTTGGTCATTAAAGAGGCTCTGTCACCAGATTTTCAAACCCCTATCTCGTATTGCAGCAGATAGGCGCTGCAATGTAGATTACAGTAACGCTTTTTTTTTTTTCAAAAACGAGCATTTTTGGCCAAGTTATGAGCATTTTTATATTTATGCAAATGAGCCTTTCTTACGTACAACTGGGCGTGTATTGTGTGTGTCTGTGCACTGCCAGAAGCTGGGTGGTAACGAAGAGAAGTGGATGATGCTGATTCGTCAGCATCATACACTTCTATTCACAACGCCCAGATAGTAAAACAAGTAAAAACGCCCAGATGTAACACACACAATACACGCCCAGTTGTACTTAAGAAAGGCCCATTTGCATAAATATAAAAATGCTCATAACTTGGCCAAAAATGCTCGTTTTTTAAATAAAAACGTTACTGTAATCTACATTGCAGCGCCGATCTGCTGCAATACGAGATATGGGTTTGAAAATCTGGTGACAGAGCCTCTTTAAGGCTTAAAATAGGCTAGTCACTAAGGGGTTAAAACCACTTATGGGTGAAGTGAATAACATTGATCATCCCATTACAATGGCACCTTTCAAGGGGTGGGATATATCTGACAGCAAGTGAACAGACAGTTTAAGTTGATATGTTGGAAAGAGGAAAGAGGAAAAATGGGCAAGCGTAAGGATCTGAACGACTTTGAAAAGGGACAAATTGTCCAAAACGGCAGGTCTTGTGGGGTGTTCCCAGTATGCAGTGGTTAGTATCTAACACACCCAAATTGTTTTCTTTGAAAATAAACAGTTTTGTATATCTGCTTAATACTATGTCCCCAAACAAACTAAATATATTTATAAATTGTTTTATTAAAAAATAGATCACATTATAGGAGTATGGGGTTTTCCAGGCCTCTGATCTGGAAACACTACTAGGAATGTGTTAAGATTGTTGCAGACCAAGAACACCCAGGGGCGTAGCTAGGGGGGGCAGGCGGGGCAACTTAGAGGGGGCGCCAGCGCCACCCCCTCCTGCAATGTAATTGTACCTGCGTTTATAGGACACAGGTACAATTAGAAGCAATGAATGGCCGGGTACGTTCCGTGCCCGGCCATTCAGCGCTTTTCTACGAGTGAAGCGGTATCGCGCTTCCGTCGTTGAAAGGCGCTGACTGAAAGGGAAAGTCATTCTGCCCAGCCAATCAGCGCCTTTCATAGACGCTTCGTTCAACCCCAGTAGACCTGCGCAGAAGAGAGCAGGTCTCCATTGCTGCCGGTCGGCGTGGGAGCGGGATTAAGGTGAGTTTGAATAGTTTTGTTATTTTATTGTAATAAAAAAGCATGTGGCTTTATCTACAGGGGGGGCTTTATCTACAGGGGGGGCTTTATCTACGGGGGTGGCTTTATCTACGGGGGGGCTTTATCTACGGGGGTGGATTTATCTACAGGTGGGGCTTTATATACAGGGGGCTTTATCTACGGGGGGGCTTTATCTACAGGGGGGCTTTACGGGGGGGGGGCTTTATCTACGGGGGCTTTATCTACAAGGAGGGCTTTATCTACAGGGGGGCTCTATCTACCGGGGGGCTATATACTGGGGTGGGCTATGTATGGAGCACCATATACAGGGGTGGGCTATATCTACAGGGGGGCTATATACAGGGGTGGGCTATCTATGGAGCACTATATACAGGGGTGGACTATCTGTGGAGCACTATATACAGGGGTGGACTATCTGTGGAGCACTATATACAGGGGTGGACTATCTGTGGAGCACTATATACAGGGGTGGACTATCTGTGGAGCACTATATACAGGAGTGGGCTATATCTACAAGGGGGCTATATACACGGATGGACTATCTGTGGAGCACTATATACAGGGGTGGACTATATGTGGAGCACTATATACGGGGGTGGGCTATATCTACAGGGGGGCTATATACACGGGTGGGCTATCTGTGGAGCACTATAGGGGGAGCTATATGTGGAACACTATATACAGGGGTGGGCTATCTGAGGAGCACTATAGGGGGAGCTATTTGTGGGACACTATATACAGGGGTGGGCTATATGGGGGCACTGTCTACAGGGGGCACGGTGTGTGTGTGTGTGTGTGTGTGTGTGTGTATGTGTGTGTGTGTGTATGTGTGTGTGTGTGTGTGTGTGTGTGTGTGTGTGTGTGCGCGCGCGTGTGACACAGTGTATGGTGTATTGTACGCTATTATATTTAGGGGCGTAGTGTGTGGTATAATGAGAACTTTATCTTTATTTATAGGTGTAGAAATGTTTGAACAGTGAGAAGCTGAAGACATCTGAACGGCAAACTGCAGAAATGGTCTGTAACCGGGAGAAGTCATCATAGAGGTCTGGACCGGATGGAGAAAAAGAATCTGAGACGTCACCGGTGAGTCACTTAATGTAAATGTTCATTCTGCCTCTAATCAGTACTGTAGTCACTGTATGATCTGCAGCGAGATGATGGGTGGTATGATTATGATATGATTTATTTTTTGTGAAACAGCATCTCCCAGCATATCCATACCATTGTTCGGGCCATGCTGGGAGCTGTAGTTTTACGCCGTACATACCTATACGGCAGGGGTTGCACTAAATTGAGCTGTATTTGTGCTGGTGTTGTATTTATGTTCTGAGCTTGGTTCTGGTGCTGTATATATGTACTGAGCTTGGTTCTGGTGTTGTGTATAGAACTATATTGCTTGTAAAATGTACAAATGTTTTTATGCTCCAGTTACATAAAATCATTGATTGGTAGAGAAAACAAGCACGGCGAGGGGGAAGGAGATGTCGGGAAAGAGGTTGGGGGAGGCGCCAAACTGAATCTTTGCCCCGGGTGCTGGAGAACCTAGCAACGCCTCTGAGTACACCCCTTCTTGGCAACAGTATATCAGCAGAATAATGCGCCCTGCCACACTGCAAAAATTGGTCAGGAATGGTTTAAAGTACATGACAAAGGGTTCAAGGTGTTAACTTGGCTTCCAAATTCCCCAGATTCAATTTGTGGGATGAGCTGCAAAAAAAATAAAAAGTCAAATCCATGGAGGCCCCATCTCGCAACTTACAGGACTTAAAGGATCTATTGCTAAAGTCTTGGTGCCAGATACCACAGGAAACCTTTAGAGGTTGTAACTACCAGCAGGTTTGTGGACCTACTGGGCCACTCCGCCAGATTGGCGTAGGGCCACCTCTAAGGGCGTTGTCTAAGCAGCCTCCCCAGTCTTCACCCTTTAGCCCCCCTTCAGGGATATGACCTTCAATGTAGGGAGACTGCCAGGTCGCTACCTCTTGAGGAGTAGCTAGGCAGAGACAGGCAGATGATACCTTGGTGGTAGCAGGATACAGGCTGGAGCCAGATTACTGGAAGCATGCTGGTGCCGGATTACTGGAAGCAGCCAGAGGGCATAGGATCTCGACAGGTAACAGACTCAGGATATAGGATACCAAGAGGTAATAGACTCAGGATGCAGGGTACAGAACCGTCGCAGGATAGCACTAGTTTTGTCCAGCTTTGCTTAGGCACTGGGGCAAGGGGCAGAGTCACTTATAAAGCCCAGGGTGTGCAGAGATAGGCTGGGGACAATTTTACTGGCCCTTGAAGAAGCAGCACGAACGCGCGTGTGCACCCTACGGCACTGCACTGGAGAGGAGGCAGGGAGAAGAAGTGCGCCAGTGTCCCTAGGAAGGGAGATGCCGTCGAGGGTGAACAGAGTGACGACCGCTGATAGGAGGGAGATGCCGGTGGTCAGCGGCCACTGGCGCTAAAAAAGTCTTGTGGAGTCCATGCCTTTACTGGTCAGAGCTGTTTGGGCGGCACCAGGGGGACCTACACAAAATTAGACTGGTGGTTTAACTTTATAGTTGAATGGTGTATACATTCTTTATAGGCAGCATGACAGGTTCACTGGGCTATTATAATATCATATAACACAAAAAATAATGTACTGTTTGTATAATAGCCACTAAGAAAGAATACATTTGGCTCATAGTTATAAATCCACTATATTCCTGAGCCCAGTGCTCCTCCCTACATATCCTCGCCTCCTACCGGCTCTCTCTCTATAATGATTGACAGCCGCTGATGAATGAAAACATAAATCCTCTTTCAACATTTAAAAATTTTACTCTACATTAAAAGTACAAATTTTTAGCTCCGTCATGTAGTTTTCGCCATTCATATCCATGACTGATTTAATATTTCTGCGTGAAAACAGACAGTGGTTTATTTGCTCCTCATTGTCAGACACGTGCCGTATCAGCTTAGCTCTAAAGCTAGCCATACACATTAGATAAATGTTGGCTAAACACCGATTTCAGAGGGATCTGCCAAATCTGCCGTTGTGGAAAGAAGGTCCAACATTGCCCCATCCCTTGTTCCCCTGGGAGATAAGCAGAGCTATCAATGGCTTATCTCTGTTCCCCTACTAAAATAAACATGCACGCTCAGATCGAATGCACACTTGGATGTTTATGGGGGATTTGGGAGAGATAGCTGTTGGCCATACAAGCGTTTGACTGAAAGTTATTTCATATAGCGGGTTTAAAGGGGTTCCGTATTAATGTAAATATAGGCTACAAAGTGTCAGCCCATCAAGTGCAGGGAGCTGTCAGAGCGGCTGCAGGTCTGTTCTTGTGAGCTGCAGCATAAACGCGCAGGTCTCAATAAAACTCAATGGAAAAAGACATGCCCGAGCAGCAGAAGGGCAAATGAATGTAGCTTAAGAAGATAAAGGGAGAAGAAAAAATCAATACAAGTAGTAAGCAAAGTGTTTGTCAAGAGTCTTAGAATATTATGGCTATTTCTTACTGTCTAGTGTTGGATAAATGTAGTTTAGAAGCAGAGTTTTACTTTTAATGGTGCCTTTTAAAAAAAATATATACTAATGCAATATATTAAAACCCTTTTACATGGGCTATTCATGCGAACGCTCATTCCCGACCATTGCCCTGTTCAAACAGGACAGCGATCAGACAAGTGACGAGGAAACGCTTGCTCTTTTATGCAGCCAAATAAAATTATCGCTAGTCAGCAGCACATCTAGCTGTCTAAACAAGGCAATGTGCCGCCGACAAGACGCGAATGCAAATGCATGGGGACGATTGTGCTGTATCGTCAATCAGCAATCGCTTGTTGGCCCGGAAATCTTACTTACATCTCTACACTCTATCTTACGTTCTCATGTATCACTTTTCAATTACTTGAAGTCCAATGCAAATGTATTATCCCTAGATGACAGCGTCTGGTAGTTTAATGTTAGCTTTATAGGCTGAATTTGTGAAAGAACCAGGTAACGTGCGGTAGATGACAAGTGGTTCAGGTTATTATAAGTGTTGAAAAACTTCCTTTCAATCATGTTGATGATCACTGCTCCAATTGCCAGAGACTAGCCCCCTGTAGTGGTGACTTCCATGACGGGGAGTGTTAAAAGCTATCTGCAGTCACTGTAATATTTAGGATTTACATTGTGACATTGTCAATCTGACTCTAGGATACTCGACAGGAATACATGCTTCATTAGAATATAGACATTTTTCTACCCATATCCCATATGTACCTTACACATCAGCATTTGCATCAATTGCCCAAAGCACATTCTCCATAGACACAGCACTTCTGAATCCCGCGTGAATCGCAGACATCATGGAGTCTAATTATCATTAATGTGCAGTATTAACCTTTGACAAGGTACATTACATTAAAAACAAATGCTTTGGGGGAAACATGGTAAACACAAACTATTTTAATAACCATGTCATTTACCAAAAAAAGTACCAAGCTGCCAATATAGCCCGAGAAGCTATAACCTTGGGTACCCCAATAAAAGAAAGTCAATGAGAATGACATAGCTGAGTGAGTTTGTACACTAAACTGCCCATGGACAGGGGGCATTCATACTGTCTGCTATGGGGTCCTGCAGCTGAAGTGCCCACAGGCTGCATTGCCACCCATTACAGATGATGAAGCCCAGTTGCAAAAGATCACTACCAACACACACACAGCATCAAAGACCATCAAGGATTGCAAAATCCATTGGACCCTGAATATATCAGGGAACAAATGCAAGAATGTCAATGACCACGAACCAAGCGCTAACAGTGGCACTGGCCATCAGTAACCAGAGGCTGAAGCTGGCCATACATTAGAGATTTTGGTTGGCCAAAAGGAAGTCAATGAAAATCTTTGACGCTATTTTACGTAGTTTGTGTTTTTGCATACTAATCATTTTTCTAATATAGTTTTATTAAAACTGTTAGTTAATTTTAGCACTGCAACTTTTCTGTATCCAATATAGATTGTGTGTCAGATTCACACAGGAGCCGCAGTCAGTTGAGCCATCAGTCCAGCTCACTGACATATTCGGCATACAGTGGTGTTATGCAGATTGGATATACAGAAGATGTAGCGCTAAAACGAAACAATATTTTTAATAAAACTATATTAGAAAAATGATTAGTATTCAAAAACATATACACTACATAAAAAGAAAAACAAACAACGAAATCAAAAGAACCATCTGCGCCTTTTCGTCACATGAACGAGCGTGACAGGTGCCAACCGAAGACATATCTGTGGAAACGTTGATCTACCATATTGGAATTTTTCTGTTGTTGTCGGGTGAAGTCTTGTAAAGTGGTTCATACCAAACGACAGATGATCCCATCAATAGAATCCCAGACCAGGACCACAGATCAAGGCAGAGATCAATTTGCGATTTGCCGTTTTAACTTTAAGACTATGTATAATTTTGACTGTATGTTTTCTGTTTTTAAGAACTTTTCTAATTGACTTTTAGTAAAAAAATGTTTTGCTTTTTACGATACAGCTTCTATCTATCCTGTATACATAGAAACTGTACTGACGGCTCGGCTGAGAGCGGGTCCTGGATGTCTCTGACACACAGGATCCAGCTAATATCGATCACATCTAAGTTCATCAACTGAACTGACTTTCAGCTGAGAGAGAACGATACAGCTTCTATGTAAACAGGATACATAGAAGCGGTTTCCTAAAAAGAAAGAAAAAATGCAAATAAAAGTCAACTAGCAAAGTTTAAAAAAAACAACAAAAAATGGATTTAATAAAAACAAAAACACATTCAAAAGTGTACATAGCCTTTAGGTCATTGAGAAAACGTCCGTCTGAAATCCCTAATGGATGGTCGGCTTTAGGAGCCCTCCAGATTGCAGACACTGCCCCAGGGCAGGTGCTCTGCAGAAAGGAAGTTACAGAGCTTCATGACACTAATGACAATGATGCAACTACTCAATAGCAATCAACCAAGTGGTGGCATTCAGTGGAGTAGCAATAGGGAGTTCATCTACAATCACAAACAGATCCCAGTGCTCCTTATGTCACGGAAGACAACAGCGGTGCAGAAGTGATATGAAATCATTCTAGACGTTACTATACAAATAACACCGTATTTATAGTATATATAGATCCTATGCTGCATAATATCTTCATAGAGTCACATGGCAGGGCTCCATTATATCTGCTCTATACTATGTAGCTGCCTCTGAAATACAGTATTTACAGATCAGTCCATTATGGACTGTGAGCAAGGTCAGTGGGGGACACAGACAGCTGAGGGCCCCTGTGTAAGATTATTATATGGGCCAATTGTTCTCCAAAGTTTCATCACAGATCACCCCCTCATATCTCTCTATCAATCCATCAGTAATTGTTAGCCATACAATTCATCATCTCAGGCATTTACGTGCAATCTAAGGGCTAGTTCACATAAAGTATTTTAGTGCTGCTTTTGACGTGAAACTGCGTCGTAAACAGCGCCAAAAAACGCCCGAAATCACCTCCCATTGACTTTAATGGGAGGTGGAAGCGTTTTTATTTCCCGTGAGCGGTTTGCGACGTGCCCTTTCTTCGGGCGTTTCCATCTCTGACCTCCCATTGACATCAATGGGAGGCAGAGATCACGTTTTTCGTGGCGGTTTTTGCCCGCGGCGCTCAATGGCCACGGGTGGAAAACGCAGTGAAATACGCGGTAAATGTTCTACCAGCTGGTCAAAATCTGCCGCAAAATTCCTGAGGGAATTTTGAGGCAGATTTTTCTGCCTGTAAAAAACTCTGTTTGAACAGGGCCTAAGAGAGAGAAGAAGGCTGCTTTAAAGGCTACGTACACCTTTGAAAACGTTTTATTTTATTTATAAAAATGTGTATCAGTGTGTTTGGCGCAATTTTCGAATTACTTTTTTTTAATTATTATTTTTGCTTTTTCACATATAGCTGCTTTGTATCCTGTATACAGAGCAGCTGTATCATACGCTGAATCCTGTATCCTTCTGGGCAGCGGCACTGACAGGTTCAGTGACAGCGGGTTCTGCGGGTCTCTGACACACAGGTCGAGCTGTTATCGATCACATCTAAGTTCATTACTTAGATATGATCTATAAAATGGGGCTCCTGTGTGCTCAAGTACGCTTCTTCTGTCACCATTATTGGGGAAGGGTGGCTGTCACTGCTATAAATGCACTATGGCTGTCACCGTTATCGGGCAGTATGGGTGTCACTGTTATGGGGGCACTGTTTCTTTCATTGTTATGAGTGAACTGTGGCTGTCACCAGGGGTGGGATTAAAATTTTTAACAACAGGTTCCCTGTTTAGTGGACAAAGACATACGCGCCACGAGGGGTGGTTCACGGTGTTTTGCGGTGTATCGCGCCATTGAAAATGATTCTAATAATAAAATAAAACAATTACGATATTCCAAATACCCCCTACATTAAAGTGGACTCTAAAAGAAATTCCCTGTCCAGAATGTTTTAGTGTGGATTGCCACACTATGTATATAATTACATAAGTGTACATACCTACCCACACATTATACTAAACTCACCCATTACATATAGACCTATATGCGCACATTCAATATCCTAAGCGTACTCAGACCATTTAGTTAGGCTGTGCACATGAGATAGGTGGAGGACAGTGCGGTGTGCATAGTAAGCCACAACGGATCTGGCAGCTAATGCACAGATATGGTGCCAGGACCAAGCTCAAGACATATATACTGCACCAGAACGAAGCCTTGTACAGAAAATACAACACCGGAACCAAGTTCAGTACATATATACAGCACCAGAACCAAGCTTTGTACATAAATACAACACTAGAACCAAGCTCAGTACATAAATACAGCACCAGAACAAAGCTCAGTACATATAAACATCGCCAGAAAAAAGCTCAGTACATATATACAACACCAGAGCAAAGCTCAGTACATATATACAGCACCAGAAGAAAGCTTAGTACATATATACAGAAACCAGAACCAAGCTCAGTACATATGTACAACACCAGATCTAAGCTCAGTACATATCTACAACACCAGAACCAAGCTCAGTACATATATACAATACCAGAACCAAGCTTTGTACATAAATACAACATTAGAACCAAGCTCAGTACATATATACAATGCCAGAACCAAGCTCAGTACATATATACAACACCAGAACAAAGCTCAGTACATATACATATGTTTTGAGCTTGGTTGTTCTGATATATATGTACTGAGCTTTGTTCTGTCGCTGTATATATGTACTGAGCGTTGTTGTGGTGCTGTATATATGTACTGAGCTTTGTTCTGGTGCTGTATATATGTACTGAGATTTGTTCTGGGGCTGTATATATGTACTGAGCTTTGTTCTGGAGCTGTATATATGTACTGAGCTTTGTTCTGGAGCTGTATATATGTACTGAGCTTTGTTCTGGGGCTGTATGTATGTACTGAGCTTGGTTCTTGTGCTGTATATATGTACTAAGCTTTGTTGTGGTGCTGTATTTATATGCAGAGTTTGGTTCTGGAGTTGTATATATGTTCTGAGCTTCTCTTTGGTGCTGTATATATGTATTGAGCTTGGTTGTTATGATGAATATAACTCCAGAACTAAACTCAGTACATATATATATATATATATATATATATATATATATATATATATATACACAGCACCAGAACCAAGCTCAGTACATATATACAGCACCAGTACAAATACAGCTCAGTACAGAGATAATTTGCACATTTAGTTTAACCCCTGCCATATAAGTTTGTACGGCATAAAACTACAGCTCCCAGTATAGCCAGAACGATGGTTAAGGATATGCTGGGAGTTGCTGTTTTACAAAAAATAACGATACACCCATGATCTTGCTGCAGATCTTACAGTGACTACAGTACTAATCAGTCACAGGGAGAATAAACATTTACATTTAGTGACTCACCGGTGACGACTTCTCAGATTCTAGTCGTTCTTTTTACTTTTCCATCTGGTCCAGAACTCTATGATCCCTCCTGGCCATGACCCATTTCTGCGGAAATGGATCAATTTGCTGCTCAGATGTCTTCGGAAGCTCACTTTTTCAACATTTCTGCACCTATAAACGAAGAGCAAATTCTTATGGTACCACACTCTATGCCCCCAAATATAATAGCATCATACACTGTGCCCCCGAATATAATAGCGCTACACACTGTGCCCCTGAATATAATAGTACCATACACTGTGGCCCTGAATATAATAGTAACATACACTGTAAAGTAATGTACCACACACAGTGCCCCTCATAGAGCCCTCTGTAGATAGTGCTCCCAGTAAAGCCCTCTGTAGATATTGCTCCCAGTAGAGCCCTCTATGGATATTTCTCCCCATAGAGCCCTCTGTAGGTAGTAGCATTCCCTGTAGATAGTGCCCCCTGTAGTGTTCACTGCAGACAGGGCCCCCTGTAGCGTTCACTGCAGACAGGGCCCCCTGTAGCGTTCCGTGTAGATAGTGCCCCCTGTGGTATTCACTGTAGCGCTCCCTGTATAGTACCCCCTGTAGATAGGCCCCCCTGTGGATAGAGCCCCCTTTGGCGTTTCCTGTACATAGAGCCCCTTGTGGCGTTCCCTGTAGATAGAGCCCCCCTGTGGCAGTTCCTGTAGATAGGGCCCCATGTGGCGTTCCCTGTAGACAGGGCCCCCTGTGGCGTTCCCTGTAGATAAGGGCCCCCTGAGGCGTGCCCTGTAGATAAGGGTCCCTATATAATCCCCTGTAGTTACTGTTCCCTATAGTCCCCTGTAGTTACTGTCCCCTATATAGTCCCCTGCAATTACTGTTCCCTATAGTCCCCTGTAGTTAGTCCCCCCTACAGTCCCCTGTAGTTACTGTTCTATATACTCCCCTGTAGTTAGTGTTCCCTATATAGTCCCCTGTAGTTACGGTCCCCTATATAGTCCCCTGTAGTCTATAGTCCCCTGTAGTTAGTGTTCCCTATATAGTCCCCTGTAGTTACTGATCCCTACATAATCCCCTGTAGTTACTGTTCCCTATATAGTCCCCTGTAGTTACTGTTCCCTATATAGTCCCCTGTAGAAAGTTCCCTACAGACCCCAGTAGTTAGTTCCCTATAGAATCCTCTGTAGTTGATGTTCCCTGTATAGTCCCCTATAGATATGGCCCCCAACGCTGCCCACAGTAGAAGGAAAAAGACACATTATATTCTTACCTGTCCAGTTGCCGCGGTATCCTTCTCCAGCGGAACGATGCAGCGGCCGACTGCATCATCACTAAAACGCCGAATGGCGAGGCATCATGTGCCTCGCCAGGACAGCGCTAGTAAACTCAATTGTATCCACGTCCTAAGGACGTGGATACAATTGAGTGCAGCCCGGTTCCGGCTTCCCGCTTCACCCGGTTCTGCAAACCGGCTGTAATTTTAACAACCGGTTCGGGAGAACCGGGGTGAACCAGCCAGATCCCACCCCTGGCTGTCACCCTTATCGGGGCAGTATGGCTGTCACTGTTATGGGGTTACTGTGGCTGTCACTCTTATATGGGCATTATGGCTAACAATGTTAAAGGGGCTATTCAGGAATTGAAAATCTCCAAAATCGCTGTGAAATTTTGTTTTTATGTTAAATACAGAATATTTCAATAGCCTGGTTCTTGATTTAATGTTTTGTTTTCGGATCCTTGGCTTGTGCTTCTCGTTTGCTTGCTGAACTTCCATGTTGTAGGTGTGTCACTTCCTTCAAATCTCAGTTTGCATTGCGCCGTTTCGGTGCAAACACATTAGCTCCGGAAGATAGGCCTCCCTCACGTATGTCACATGAATGCTGACGTGCCATACGTGAGGGGCTTCTGTGGAGTCCTACAGCTCATGCATTTGAGCTACTCCCCTTCTTTTTAATAGCTTGGATGCCTCAGTCGCTATTAACGTGGCATCTAAGTGGTTAAACGGCCAGGCTCGGCGCTATCTCCGATCCCGGCTGTTGCAGTGAGGTTCCAGCTGTAACATATAGCCGACACCTGCTAAATATGGAGTGGGCTCAGCGTGCGAGCAAACGTCATACTTACCCTTCCTAGCTATGATGTAAGGCCCCCTGCACACGGCCGTAGACGTAATCCTGATCTGCGATTGCGGCTACGGCCGGCCAGCCGGGGACAGTCATCCGCATTATAAAGTATGGAAGCACGGTCCGTAAAATCCCAAAAATAGGACAAGTCTTATTTTATACGGAAGCTTTCTACGGCCCGGACATTTTCCCGTAAATATACGGGAAGGTGTCTGTCGGCCATAGAAGTGAATGGGTCCGTAATTACGGATAAATTCTATGGTCGTGTGCATGGGGCCTAACTGTAAGTCATATGTCAGAGGAAGGGGTTAATATGTAAATGGCGGTAATTTTTTTTACATTTGCTAGCCTCCCAGTGTAAATACCAGCTGGGCCGGTGCTTTACCATCCTGGTGATGGTGACAGCGGTATCTGCTACTGAGTATGACGGGTTGTGGCTGATGTACATCACACACTATTGTGTGAGAAGAAGTGGCAGAAATCTCTTGTAAATATTAGACCATGATCCCTTTTTCAGAAACGCAAAATTTATGTCAGAAAAAGTGGCGGTGTAGGGGGATTCCGAATACATATGGCGCTCCGCTTGAGCACCATTCTATTCAACAAGATCACGCCGCAAAACGACAAAGTACGAAGGAAATGACAAATAAATGTAGAGACATTTGGTTATCAGCCATTTTCTAATGTTCCAGACACTTCTATACTGTATTGTTAAACAAGGCAGGTAGAAAGTCTAGTGCAGGTAGAAAGGGGCGGAGCTGTCCATATCAACCAATCAATACATTTCTTTAATTCTCCATCTTGAACTGGAAAAAACTAGAGCTGCAATCTGATTGGTTACTGTGAGAACTCCAACTAGTCACCACAGAAGGGTCTTACCTGAAATTTAAAAAAAAACAACTATATTTTGGGCGGGAAAATGCTCCTAATACATGTGACGCATTCAGTCTTTCTAAACCTCATCATGAAATAAGCGCTGTGGTTTAGTGGCCGTCGTTGCTCGGAAACCCCCCTTTACGGGGCCCCGGCCAGGGCCGGTTGTTGGCAGCAGCCCCGGAGCCGCAGCTCTGCCGCCGGGGGAGAGAGGTAATAAATAACCCGGAGAGAGAGAGAGCCGCGTCTGACCTAACAAATACCCACTGGAAAATCAGCACATCCCACCCCCGAGCCTGGAGCCAGCTGCAGACAGACAGAAGGGACAGGCTGCCAATAATATAACCTCCCACATACCTGTCAGTGTAATGTCTATGACTGGGAGTCATCAGTGCCCAGCCTGGCCCTGGTACACAGAGATCAGGGCAGCGCCTGTCATCTCCTCATTCATAGCTACACGTCTATTGGTAGCAGCGCAGTGTTCACAGTCCGCCTGGAAGATATATAGTGAGACGCTGATATATATGTCACTTTTCTATAGTTATAATTACTTTCCCAATTGTGAAAGAAATGATCAGTAAAGATGTGATATATGCTGCAAATACAGGAATGTAAACATAATATATATGCACATAATGTAACAATTTAGTTTCCAACTTGTAGCTCTCCAGCTGTTGCAAAATGACAACTCCCAGTATGCATCTGTGCCTGCGGGTGTAGGGCATGCTGGGAGTTGTAGTTTTGAAACCGAACCAACGGTTCTGTAATTATTTCCACATATATAATAGTAGTAAATACAAGAGTATGTGATGTAATAATATATACGGTAGATTTATATATTCCTCCTCTATACTCTATCTCTCATAGACTTCAATGAAGAGGGACCTGCCATGTGCAACCAGCTCTGTCTGGATCCGGCCCCCTGTTCTCAGGATCGGTGGGTGGGGGGTTCCAGCATACAGACCCTCACTGATCAGACATTTATGGCTTATCAAGTTGATATCTATAGATAGATATGTATTGTCTCCAACATGTGGCTCTCCAGCTGCTGTGAAACTACAACTCCCAGAATGCTGAAGGGCCACAGGTGGGAGACCACCATATAAGGGACATATTGGTAGCCCTGCTATTTATATACGCATTGGGGGAAATTAACTTATTGACACCAGTTTTCTGCCTTAGAAAAGATGCAAACGACACATCTGGGGGAAAAATGTAGTCTGTTGTGCCAATTCCAACGCTCTTTTCTAAAAAGTGGGCAGAACATATGCCCGACAAATATACTATAATTTACGCCAGAAACGGGTGGAAATTATGACAGAAATAAACTCCAATTCCTAGCTGATGTACATTTAACTTTCTCGCACATGGACTGCACAGGATTTGCCACCCCCTTGTCTCTAGTCATTTCAATGCCACGGTCGCTATTGTGGGCAGCACTTTGAACACATTTTATAAGTGGTCAGAAACTTGTAAATAACTCATGAAAGAATAAAGTAACGTTAAAACCAAGCACACCATTGATTTTCTTGTGAAATTCTCGATAAGTTTGATGTGTCACATGACCCTCTTCCCATTGAAAAAACTAAAGTTGGATACAAAATGGCCGACTTCAAAATGGCCGCCACGGTCAACACCCTGCTTGAAAAGTTTCCCCCCTCCCATATACTAATGTGCCACAAACAGGAAGTTAATATCACCAACCATTCCCATTTTATTTATCCATATTTATCCATATAAATGGCCCACCCTGTATAATGCACCCATAGCTGCCCTCGCACAAAATGATGCATCCATAGCTGCCCACACACAGTATAATGCACCTATAGTGCCTCCCACATAGTATAATTCCCCCATAACTGCTCCCACACAGTGTAATGCCCCTATAATGCCCCCCCACAGAATAATGCCCCATGCAGCTGCACCCACACAGAATAATGCCCCTATAGCTGCCCCCACGCAGTGTAATGTCCCTATAGTGCTTTCCCACACAGAAAAATGCCCCTGTAGCTGGCACCCACACAGAATAATGCCACCATAGCTGCTCCCAACAGTATAATGGCCCCTTTGTGCTCCCCACGCCCTTATAATACCCCCATAGCTACCACACACAGTATAGTAACCATATAATAGTAACCATATAGCTGCCCCGCAAAGAATGATGCACCCATAGCTTCCTCCACACAGTATAATGCCACTATAGTGCCTCCCACACAGTATAATGCCCCGATAACTGCCCCCACACAGTATAATACCCATAGCTGCTCCCACATCATATAAAGACTTATTGCTGCCCCCATACAGTATAATGCCCCATTCCTACGACAAATGGAGGATATATCCTCAGATCTGTACTGTGTGTGGCTCAGCACAGATAGGTGCGATGATGTCACTACATCGTACCTGTCTGCGCCAAGCTGCTCATGGCTGTCATTACATAGTGAATGCTGGAGCAGGGAGCCGTCCGCTCCAGCATCGGATTCGTCCTTAGGACGCAGATACAGTTAAAACCGGGACATGCCACTGCTGGGGGATCGGCACTGGGCCCCACCATATCAGTGGGCCCTGGGGCCACTACCCCCCGCTAGCTATGCCTCTGTCACTAGGTGATGCCACCATAGCTCAGAAGTAGTTATTTTTCATTAAGTTGCCAATCTCTGCAGCACTATTTTTTTCATTTTTCCAGGGCTTTCTGTGGGTGGGATTACCATATAAAGGACTACAGTTCCCATGATTCCTCTCCTTTCTCACAGACATTGCCTATATTTACAGCTGCCTGCATGACTATCTATTGCACAGTGTAAACTAGAGCTTTAATTACTCAATGTCAGCTATTGTGACACAGCTCTGCACCCTCTGCTGCCCTCCATAGGGCTCCGTTAGACCGACGGAGGCCAAAAGAGTGTCCCTTTCGGCCTCCGTCAGGCTGGTATACATTGGTATACTTTTTTTTTTTTAGGTATGGAATAGCATAGTAGACTACGCTGTTCCATCCAATGGGATCCTGCAAAAAAAAAATGTATACAGCACTGTATACTTTAACATGGGAGTCTACGGGTGACGTATGCCACTGTATGGCATACAGTTCATCACAGGCACCTGTTAAATGTATAGGCCATGAACTTTTCAATAGCTTTTTATGATGTATCCATTAAACGAATGTCATTATAGCCTATGGGTGATGGATTCCTGTGACGGATGCCTAACATTGTCATCCCTCACCCATAGGCTATTATTGCATCCGTTTAACAGATACGTCATGAGAGTTCATGACGTATCCGTTAAACGTATCCCATACGAATCCTATGGGTAATGGATGTTACTGTTAGGCCTCATTTACACGAGCGTGTGCGTTTTGCGCGCGCAAAAAAACGCTGCGTTTTGCGTGCGCAAAAGGCACTTGACAGCTCCGTGTGTCATCCGTGTATGATGCGCGGCTGCGTGATTTTCGCGCAGCCGCCATCATAGAGATGAGGCTAGTCAACGCCCGTCACTGTCCAAGGTGCTGAAAGAGCTAACTGATCGGCAGGAACTCTTTCAGCACCCTCGACAGTGAGTTCCGATCACAATATACACCAACCTGTGAATAAAAAAAGACGTTCAAACTTACCATGAACTGCCTGCTTCCTCCAGTCCGGTCTCCCGGCCGTTGCCTTGGTGACGCGTCCCTCTCTTGTCATCCGGCCCCACCTCCCAGGATGACGCGGCAGGCCATGAGACCGCTGCAGCCTGTGATTGGCTGCAGCCTGTGCTTGGCCTGTGATTGGCTGCAGCTGTCACTTGGCCTTAATTGTCATCCCGGGAGGTCGGACTGGAGGAAGGAGCCGGGACTTATCGGTAAGTCCGAACTTCTGTTTTTTTTTACACGTATATGTATATTGTGATCGAAAGTCACTGTCCATGGTGCTGAAACAGTTTAAGTCTTTGAGCACCGTGGGCAGTGACTGTCTCCTGACGTCGCGTACCCGAACATTTTTTGCCGGGTTCGGTCAAAACGAGTTCGGCCGAACCCGGTGAAGTTCGGTGCGCTCTTCTCTAATTTGACACTCCGTTTGGATGTTTGTAACCAGAAAAGCACGTGGTGCTTTTCTGTTTACATTCATCCTTTTGACAGCTCTTGCGTGATTTTCGCGCAAGCAACGCAGGACCGTCCGTGTGGCATGCGTTGTTTTCACGCACCCATTGAAGTCAATGGGTGCGTGTTGCGTGAAAAACGCAAGAATATAGAACATGTCGTGAGTTTTACGCAACGCACTCACGCAGCGCAAAATTCACGCATCGTCTAAACAGCCCCATAGACTATTATAGGTGCGTACGACACGCGTGAAAAGCACGCGCGTCGCACGCGCGTATAATACGCTCGTGTAAATGAGGCCTTAGGTTGTATGTTAGACTATGTAAGGTGCAGTCGTACAACAGGAAATTATATATTTTTAATTATAATTTTTTGTAGTATCTGTTTTTTGTTGTTTTTTTGTGAACATTTACGGTTGACTGAATTATCTATATATTTGAAATATTTTTTCTCTTTATGAGAATATAATGGAAGGAGAATTTTCCTTCTTTTACTTGGTTGCCCACACTAAAATCCACCGAGCTCAGATATAGATGTGTGTGTGTGTGTATACAGTACAATATATACATATATAGTATATTTTATTGTAACTAATAGGAAGGAATGTGGAAAGCAGTTATAGGAAGGAACACTGGCAAGTGCTGCACTATTCTTTTGCAATATATCTTATTAAAGAAAAGCCCAGGTAATAAACCAGTTGTCAGGGGACTCACCACAAAACTGTTTGTCATCTATAAAGTCTCAGAAGTGTTCCAACTATGGGAATATCTGTAAGATTGAAACCTGGCGTTCTTTGATATTGGCTTGACTTCTCGTTTTTTGACCCGACATCTATCCCTGTTGATTCATCTGTGCTTCTGACCTAATCATTTATGACTCGGCCTCTCTGACCATGTGTTTTACCCCTTGATTGATGGATAATTGTTGCAACGATCCGGTCCGTCTCACTCAATTCTTGCCTCACAACTCAGCCCAGTACTCTGTGTTACCTATTACTTTCTTACTATGCTGATCGTGCTGCCTATCTGCTTCCCTCAGGGACAGGTCACCTATAGGGTACTATTTATGACATGTGAATCACTTATAGCAAAGTCCATATCTCCATGGGGGTTAATGTTAAAAACATTTTGTTTTACTCCACACCTTCACCTTGCCAGAGCCCATACGATAGATGTCTGAATTGGTTTCTGCTTTGTTACTGCTATTCTGCTGTTTTTGAGCCTGCATGTGGTTTTTGCTGCAACATTGCAGTTTTTAAATGGTTGTTGATATATTCACATATAGCGGTTAAAAACAGTATTAAAAAAATGCATGTGTTTTTTACAGCGATTTGGTGCCTTTTTTTAATGCGGTTTCATTTTAACTGCAACGAAAGTGCATCAAATCGCAGTTAAAGCACATGCAGCTTTTCAGGTGCATTTTTTTTTTTTCAATCAAAGGATTTTTATTTTTATTATGAGGATAAGCATAATACAAGACAATATTCACAGAACAAAGTAGTGGTATCATCAAAGAAAGGTAACAAAATAAATAATAATGACATACCATGTGCGGACATTTGATACAATACAAGCCGTAGAGATTACAATGTTGCAAATGCTCCAGACCATGGAAGGTCAGTTTCATAATATCAAAAAGAAAAGGAGAAGACAAGACAATCCAACTGCTATCAGAATCCAGGAACAGAACAAGTTCCAGGATACCACTCAAAATGAATCAGGAAGCTTAACATGAGGATGGGAACATTAATCCTTGTAGTATGGACTTTGGGTCCAGTCATACCAATTGTATGTAAATTTGGCAGATTGAAGATATTGAAACACGATAAATTTATCGTACGCACAAGTAGAGTTGACCAAACCAATGATTTCTTGCACATGAGGTTGGGCATAGGTTTGCACGATGCATCGAAACTTCGATACTGCTTCGATACCGTGCACCCTCAACCGATTCAATACCGTTAATTCTAAGCACAGCTTAGTATTTTAACACATGAATTTAGTCAGAGCGGGGCTGCGGCTGTGTGATACAGCCATTGCCCCGCACCGGAGTCCTGACAATTGCGCTCCCGGTCATCATGATGTAATGCGACCAACACTGCACTAATGATTGCAGGCACTGAAGACAGAACATGGTGGGCGCACTAGAAAACACCCCCATGTTCTGTCTTCAGTGCCTGCGCTGCCGCTCATTATTGCATTAGTCCTCCTTGAGAGGAGATGCGGGCCAGCACACACAGATCCATGGCTGCGGCCATCGGGGGGTGAGCAATCCCGGCAGTCCGCGGCCGTGGACACTACAGTATCCCCCCTCTTATGCCCCCTGTTCTTGGGACCAGAGCGAGAGAGGAACTTTTTAATGAGGGTAGGAGCATTGAGGTTCTCTTCTGGCTCCCAGGACCTCTCCTCTGTACCAAACCCCTTCTAATCCACAAAATAAAACATTCCTCCTCCTCCTACTTTTTTGAAGTCCAGGATCTCCTTAACCCCCGAATACATCGAAAGAACCACTCGGAGCAACTGCAGGGCTAGGCGTTTTTGTGTAGCGGTTCAGGACCACCGGCTTCAGGAGGGACACATGACAGGAGTTAGGAATCCTGAGGGTAGGAGGCAGCCGAAGCTTGTAAAAGACAGGGTTGATTTGCTGTAGGATCTCAAAGGGTCCAAGGAACCTGAGAGCAAACTTGTATGACAGCACCCTCAGCCGGATATTCCTTGAGGATAGCCAGACTTTGGTACCTGGAAGATGCGATCGACTGTCCAGAATAGAGGAACGGGTCTGCTGCCAGACCTGTAGAAAATCTCAAAATGGAGAGTCCGCTGCGGGTACCAGGGATGTAGCCGGGACAGGAAGAGGAATTTGTGGATGTTGGCTGTAGACCATATAGTATGGTGTGGAGAAGGTGTAGACTCACTTGTGTGGTTGTTGTACGAGAACTCAGCCCATGGAAGAAGCTGTACCCAATGATCATGCTGCATGGAGATGAAGTGGCGAAGATAATTCTCCATGATTTGGTTAATCCTCTCGACTTGGCCATTAGACTGGGGATGATAGGCTGAAGAAAAGTCCAGCTTCACGTCTAGGAATTTATAGAGGGCTCTCCAGAATTTCGAGGTTCTGAACCCCCCCCCCCCCCCCCCCCGATCAGACATGATATGAAGAGGCAAACCATGCAAACGGAAGATGTGCTGAATGAAGAGATTCGCCAGCCAGGGAGCAGAAGGTAGGCCGGTCAACGGGATAAAATAAGCCATCTTCGAGAACCGGTCCACCACCACCCAGACCGTATTGCATCCTGCAGAGAAAGGAAGGTCAGTGGGCCAGTAGTGGAGCAAAGAACGGACGAAGAACAGCGACCACCTGGCTTGACGGGGGTTGAGCCGTTGAGCCGACGGGAGATATGGAAGGTTCTTGTAATCGGTGTATATCAGGATGGGGTGGGCTGCACCCTCTAACAGATGTCTCCACTCCTCCAGAGTCAATTTAATGGCCAGTAACTCCCGATCCCCAATAGAGTAATTGCTCTCTGCGGAGGAAAAAAGTCTTGAGTAATAGCCACATATCCCTGCTTTTCCTTTTGAGGCCTCTCTGGAACAGAAGTGCACCTGCACCAACAGAGGAAGCGTCCACCTCCAACGAGAACTGTCGAGAGATGTCAGGATGATGGAGGATTGAGGCTGAGGTAAAGACATTCTTGAGGCTATTAAATGCAGATTCTGCCTCTGGAGTCCACACCTTGGCGTTCACACCTTTCTTGGTAAGGTGGAGACGGGAGCCGTCAATGATGAGAAATTTGGGATAAACTGCCGGTAGAAGTTGGCAAATCCCCAAAAACGCTGTATGGACCGCATGCCCAAAGTACGTGGCCACTCTAGAACGGACTTTACTTTCCCAGGATCCATCTTGTGACCCTGATCCGAGATGATGTAGCCCGGGAAGGACAGAGAATTATTTTCAAAAGTGCATTTCTCCAACTTGGCATACGGGCAATTCTCCCTTAATCGCAGTAGAACTTGACGGAAATGCCTCCGATGTGTCATCGGATCTGGGGAGAAAATTAAAATGTCATCAAGATAGACCACTATAAAGGTTCTCACCGGTTTGTTTGTGGATCCTCTGTGTCGTTCGGGAGATGGTGCTTGTAACCCAGGGCAACGCTTGGCACAGCAGGTTTAGAGGCAGTCGGATGTATAGGCCAGAAGTCAGGACAGGCAGCAGACGTAATGGGTATCGATAGCAATAGGTCAAGGCAGTCGGCAGGCAAGGAGAGTCAAGTACAGGCAGAGGTCACAAAGGGAAATCCAGATAAAGGCAGAAGGCAAGGTAACATGGAAGCTTACGGGGAACTTGATTGAACAAGCAAGGATTCAGAGGGAGGAGGATCCTTAAATAGGAAGTCTTGGAAATTTTGGCACGCGCTGGCCCTTTAAGAAGGGAAGAGTCAGCGCAAGCGCCCTCTAGTGGCTGCAGCCACACACCGTGGATGACGACCGCAGTGGGAGGTAATAGAAGCACTTACCTGACGCTGCCCAGAGCCAGCAGAGCGTCCGGATCGGGTAAGTGGAGCTCGGGACGATCTTTTGGGAATAGAGGGCACAGGAACTGGAGCAGAGACTGTGGAAGAGGTGGGGAACGGCGCGACAGCCGTTACAACCACAACACAGACATAGAGGAGATCTCGGAAGATATCATTAACAAATTCTTGGAAGACCGCGGGAGCGTTACACAGGCTGAAGGGCATCGCCAGTTATTCGTAGTGCCCGTCCCGGGTATTAGATGCCATCCATTACCTTTACGGATTCTGATTAAGTTATAGGCCCCACGCAAGTCTAGTTTAGAGAAGATCTTGGCTCCTCGTATGCGATCAAGTAGTTCTGAGATCAGTGGCAAAGGGTATTTGTTTTTGACCGTGATCGCGGTAGTCAAAGCAGGGTCAAAGAGATCCGTCTTCTTTACAAAGAAGAATCCGGCACCGGCTGGAGAGGAGGATTTTCCTATAAAAACCCTCTCCAGTTTCTCCTTGATATGGGCCGACATGGACTGAGTCTCTGACAAAGAGAGGGGGTATACCCGACCATGAAGGAGTGAAGCATTAGGAACCAGTTCAATCAGGCAGTCGTACACCCGGTGTGGGGGAAGCATCTCGGCCTCCTTCTTGCAAAAAACATCTGCAAAATGAGTGGGTAATCCTGTCAACGAGACGAGGCAGGAGGCAGGACAGGCTGAATCTGTAACAAGCAACGGTGGAGACATTTGGATGTCCATTGGAGAACTTCTCCGGAATTCCAGTCCAGAACAAGTGCATGAAGCCGGAGCCAAGGCAGACCCAGCAACACTGGATTGATGGCTTTGGGCAAGATGAGGAAAGTAATCTGCTCAGTATGAAGAGCTCCCACTTGGAGCTTCAGTGGCTTGGTCTCAGACACGATGGGGTTTGTAATTCCCATGTTTGTCTTCGCAAATGGTCCCTCAGTGTTATCCTGTTCCCAAGTGTTCCCGTGCCCTACTATCTGCTCCTGTATGCTGTGCTGTGTTGGTTCCTAGCCCTATTGAGTGTTGGAGTCGTGTTCCGTCATCGATCACGCCTGCTGTCGTACACCACGTCTGGTATCCTCTGCCACGCCTGATATCTTTCATCTGCTGTCTAAAGTTCCATCTGTGCCTAGCCATTGCGACTGTCTGGACTATTCAGGTACCTTTGTGCTGGACTTTGTATTGATTGGGTACTCTGTTGTCTGGCCAGCTGCCTCACCGCTACAGCGGTGCGGCCTAGTGGGTCCACATACCCACAGATCGTGAAAGGTATTCTAGATTTTTGTGTAATGGATTTGAGTCTTTTTGGTAGTAGTGCTCCAGATTTGTTATCTTGGGAGTAGTAACATGTTTTCATTATTTTCAGGGCCTTGTCATGTTTTTGGATAAGCGCGTTTTTTCAGTGGAGTCTTGTATCGGCCAAGGCTGTGGTGGCATGAAATGAATACTTATTTTCATTTTGGGCTTCTAAAATCCGGATCTTTTCTAGGGTGTCTCTGATATCCTTATCCCTTTGCTTTTTAAGTCTGCTGCCCAAACGGATAAAGGTTCCCCTTATACAGGCTTTATGAGCATTCCAAAGTGTAAATGCATTAATATCTGGGGTGACAATAAATTTAAAATATTCAGTTAGTGCCGTTTCTAACTCTTTAGAGAGTGAGTCATGGGAAATAATGTATGAGTTGGCTCGCCATACATAATCTGAAATGTACCTATGATTGCCGATAACACTTGGTCTATCCAGAACATGTTTATCCGGGAGTATGATTTATGTCTAGCGGAGTAGTACGTAAAATCTTTTTCGCTAACGTTGAGCAGTTGCCATATGTCATATATAATTTTTCATTCTGTCGTAATGAGTTAAGAGTGCTTCTCCTCGGGGGTGAGGATGAGGAGGAGTCAAGCATTGAGTCACAAATAGTGTTAAAATCACTACACATAATCAGGAGACCTTTCCTAATAGCATTGTTTCTTCAGAAATCTATGTTGGTTGCAATTCGGAGCATACAGATTCACTACAGTATATTCTATCGAGTTAACAGAACAGTGGACTATGATATATCTACTTAGGCGGTCTATCACCAAATGATGGATTGTGACAGTAAGAGTGTTGCGAAAGGCAATGAGGACACCCTCTTCTTTTTAGGAAAGGAGGAGTGAATGATGGTGAGAATTCCCTGTGTTGCAGCCTTAGTGGGCCCTTACTTGAGATGTGGGTCTCTTGTATGCAGGCGATATCACATAGATTTGTTCCCCTGGGAGATAAGCCCCCTCTTCCTATTGCAGTAAACATACATATGTAACCAAACTGAGCGTGTGTTTTTATGGAAAAGTTGGGGAATATATTCACAAGCCCCAAGAGTCCAAAAGGTACAGGAAAACGCCAAAAGATTAAATTAAGATACAATTATTTATGATACGTGAGGAACCCCTTTATTCGGTACCTTTTTCTTAATATTACAGTTTCAGGAATAAAATACCTTTGGTCACGAATGATGTGCTACTAGGCAACGAAGAATATTTATCAGATAGCAGTGTATATTTGTCGCTAGTGAATCATTCGACTTGGAGAGGCTCAAGGTTTAACAAAGTATCTCTGCCACTAACCTCCTTCACCACCTGCTCACCCTGGCAGCAAGTGATGTGACAGCACATATAGACAGCGAAGAGAGGAAAGCCTGTCTCCCATAGCTGTCGATGCGTCGTAGCAGAGGTGGAGAAGGAATGTGTAGCGTGAAGAGAAGGTCGGATGGTATCTTTAATCCTATTATACATTTCTAGGCTTTAAGATACCACCAACCTATCCTTAGCTTTAACATAGCGTGAGAGCAAAACTCACACATGCAGAACTCACACACGCATCCTAAAACAACACAGGGTTTATGCCTAAATTATGCTAATACAGACAAATGAAATTAATAAAAAAAGTTATATTGCTGCAACTTCTGATACGTGTCAAATGTAGTAACCGGAAAAACTAAGGTTTACTTACCTCCAATCATAGGGTCATTTTTCATAAAACATCAGGTGCGGAGTAGTTATAGCCAACCCCTTATATTTTATTTCACATTTACAGTGGTAGACCATCACCATGCGTTTATACTACCGCTTCAAGTGAATGGGACTGAGCTGCAATACTCGAAGCAGCCCTTTGACTAGAGTGGCCCTGTTTCTCGGAAAGACCTTTTTTCTAATCTAATACAAGTCCTTTAAATGGGTCTTCCCAGAATGATAATTTATCACCTATCCACAGGATAGGGGATCATTTTCTAATCGCTGGGACCCCACCGATCATGAGAAAAGGTGTCCCGAACTCCCAAATTCTCCTCACTGCACTCCCCATAGTGAGAAGGAGCATGGGCCCGCCACTCCTTTCACTGCCTATGACAATGATGGAAACAGCCAAGCGCTGTATTCAGCTTTTTCCATCATTTCCATAGACATTGAATAGAGCAGCAGTGCGCATGCTCGACCACCACTTCATTCAATGTCCTCCTCACTGCGGCCGAGCAATGAGGAGAAACGGGGTTGGTGGCCCCTTTTCCCATGATCGGTGGGGGTCCCAGCAATCAGAAAATTATCACCTATTCTGTGGATAGGTAATAATTTATAATTTTAGGAAAACCACTTTAATTTTTTCTTTTTTTTTCTTTTTATTTAGTTCATATTATCTTCCATTTGTTAATACTAGATGAGTCTGAGTGGGCAATGCGTTAATAGTGCAATTGAACAATTATTAAAGGAAAACGCAACACTTTAAAGGGGTTATCCAGGACTTTTATATTGATGGCTTAGGATAGCTCATAAATATAAGATCAGTGGGGGTCTGACTCCCATCCACCCCTGCTGATCATCTGACTGAAGGGGCCGCGGTGTTCATCGCCGTTGTCCCCTTTGCCAGCTGATCGGCGGGGGGTACCGGGAGTCGGAGCCCCAACGATCTTCTATTGATGACCTATCTTGAGGATGCGCCATCAATATAAAAGTCCTAGATAACCCATTTAAGGTGTTTTTGTGGCAATTTTTGGCTCTGTTTTTTGAACCAAACACAGGAGTGAATAAAAAGGGAAAAAAAAGCATCAGTCTTTTTTTTTATATCCCTTCTTTCTTTTGGATCCACTTTGTAAAAAACAAAAACAAAACGGAGCCAAAAACTGCATCAAAACTACATGTGATCCTGGCCTAAAGGTACATTTTAACAACATTTTAGAGTATGGGGCCCTACGGGTACGTACGCAAATGTAGGGCAATAAAGAAGTGTGAACAGAGCCTTAAGGCCCTGATAGACAGAGCGATTTATTGTGCAAATTTTTATAAAATCGTTCGAATGCTAGAGCTAACACATAATGTAATAGTCGTTTGATCGTTGCACGCTAACAATAAATCGTTGGGATTCCATGGAATGGCCACATCTGAGTGAAAGATTATCTTTCGTCGCCACCACCACATCCCCTTGTCTAATGAGAAATCTTCCAGTCGTTAGCAGATCAGAGATGAGGTTTGCTTTTTGTTGGAGGTTGGTTTTGATGCAAGCAATGATCGCAGTAACAAGTAAACAGCGAAAATCTTTAGAGATAATTGTTACATTTAATAGACCATCTTTAGAACGCAAGTAACGCGCTAAATCACCGCTCATCGCTCGTTCATGAAGGAATATCTGCTCGTTTAAGAGGACCTTTACATTATGTAAAGGAACACCAGCATTTAGGAACAGTGCTGGGGCGTTTTGTCGCTATAGCAACCATAGGACGTAAATTTATCCTGCCCAGTACAGGATGATAGTTCATTAATAAAATAGGAAACTCACGTTAAATTCTATTAAAATAATCTTTCATATATTGCAAAAAGCAAGGAAACCGGAATCATTTAGCCAGGCGTTCTCTCTGATCTAAAAATCGTTGACTTACTAAAATTTACTTTAAATCGTTTATTATGTTATTGTCAATATTGCCATCCGGATATAATTAGTCTGACTCACAATTCAGTTTTGTTTTTTTTACTATAAGAAAAAGTTACTGCCTGTAAGTAATAATGTGATTTAGATTTAATATTGTGACTTAGGGAAATATAAACATTAACAATAAATACATTACTTAAATTTCCGTTGTCTACAATATAATATATTTTTGTGCTCACTGATTGCTTCATGACCTGGTCAGTGTCATCGCACGGCTCTGGACTCCACTTCTCTGCTTATGTGACTTCTGAGTTAAACGTCAACTTTGTACAAGTAAGACTTTGTTCACATCTGCTTTGGTACTCCGTTCATGGGATCCGTCTGAGCTTTCCGTCAGGGGAACCACGAACGGAATCCAAGCTGCAACAAACTGAAACCATAGGTTTCCGTTTACAACACCATTGCATTGATTTCAATGGTGACGGATCCTGTCCAAATGGTTTCCGTTTGTCACCGTTGTTTAAAGGAACAGTGTCACCCCCAAAAATTTTTTAATATGTTAAAGATGTTAGTGCTTTATTAAAAACGTTTGGATTAATTAGTGTGTTTGTGTGTTACTTTTTTTTTATTTTTACACTTTTTCTTCCCTATTGGGGATGCCATTTTTTTTTCCATTTCTGTATGTGTCGATTAACGACACATACAGACATGGAATACGGCAGCTCCAGTCCCATAGGGACTGCGAACGGGGCCCGTTCCATCCACTATCGTGTACGCCGCTGTGTGGGAACGGCGCATGCGCCGCTCCCACACAGTTCAATTTGAAATGCGCGCCGTCCGGCGCCATTTTCCTGTGGACCGGAAGTCGCGGCCGGACAGTAAGATTACTACTTCCGGTCGCGGCTTCCGGACTTGTGCACATGGAGCAGCGGCAGCAGACGGAGCGGATGGACCGGAGGGAGCGGCGGCGACTGGAGCAGGTAAGTTATTTCTATGTATGTTCGTGTTTCAGTGTGTGTTTACTACTGTATGTAAACCTACTACACTGTGTGTTAGCTCAAAAAATGGCGACACACAGTGTAGGAGGTTAGACCGTTCAAACCCCTCGTTTCTCCCGGCACTAGCCAGGATAAAGGAGGGGGGGATTCTGAGAGCTCACTAGAGCGAGGGATTTTTACCCAATTTTGCAGCATAAAGCAATGTGGTTGCTTTACCACATGCAATGCTGCAATTTTGGGAATGGCTCCATCTAGTGACCAGTGCTGGGAAATATTATAAATTGAATCCAATTTATATTATTTCCTGACTCGTGAAAAAAAAAAAAAAAAATTAGAACAATGTTTAATCACCTACACACTAATTGTTTAACTAAAAAAAACAAACATGTTTTGCTGGCAACACATTCCCTTTAAGGGTATGTGCACACACACTAATTACGTCCGTAATTGACGGACGTATTTCGGCTGCAAGTACCGAACCGAACTCAGTGCAGGGAGCCGGGCTCCTAGCATCATACTTATATACGATGCTAGGAGTCCCTGCCTCTCTGCAGGACAACTGTCTCGTACTGTAATCATGTTTTCAGTACGGGACAGTAGTTCCACGGAGAGGCAGGGACTCCTAGCATCGTACATAAGTATGATGCTAGGAGCCCGGCTCCCTGCACTGTGTTCGGTCCACTACTTGCGGCCGAAATACGTCCGTCAATTATGGACGTAATTAGTGTGTGTGCACATACCCTAAGGGTTCCGTTGTTTTGACGGAATTAATACCGTAGTCGACTGCGCTATTCATTCCGTCAAAACGACAGAACCCTTAAACAACGGTGACAAAAGGTTTCCGTTTATTTCCGTTTGGATTCCGTTCATGGGTTCCCCTGACGGAAAGCTCCGACGCAACCTGTGAACGGAGCCTTATTAAAAAAAAAAAACTCACAATATAAAACTACTATAGTATGCAAATTTATACTATTTTTCTTCTTGAAGTTTGATGGAAATATAACCATATATAAAATAATTTCTAACATATATTACTGGGGTTTATAGAATTCAATAGGTTACATGTACAGAAATGTGAATACTGATCATATTTATATCATTTTTATAGGAAAAAAACATGAGTCAGATGCCCATTGTACAAAACACTTTTAACAACAAATAAATGTGTCCTATTTTTTCTTCTAATCGAATTGTTCCATACCGCAATACAGTGCACCATATTTATTAAACACTTGTGCCCTCTTTATTTTGTTTTGGGACAATATTGGGAAAAAAAATGTATGAAAGGGTTGTGGCATGTGTCATTTTGATAAATTTGCTGCAATCTGAACTAAATTCAACATTCAAGACAATTAATAAATGTGCCTTTATGTGATCCACAACTCCATATTTTTATCCTTCTTCGGAAATCTTAGGCCCTGTTCACAGAGATTTTTGCAGGCAGAAAATTCAGGCTTTTTTTAAGAGGTTTTGCACCACAGGAGTTTTTTGCTGCGTTTTTTGCCACTATTTTTGGGCGTTTTTTACCTCTTTCTTCAACATGCAAAGGAAAAAACCGCGACAGTCTCTCATTGATTTCAATGGGGTTTTGAGGCGGAAAACGCCTCAAGATAGGGCATGCCGCTTCTTTTTCCCACAATCGTTTATTTCTGCTCGTGAGGAAAAAACGCCTTCACCTGCCATGGAAATCAATGGGAGGCAATTTCGGCCATTGTTTCCGCGGCAAAAAACAGTGTGAACAGGGCCTACAATTTCTAAGGGGGAAACCCCTACCATTTTAATGAGGATTAGCTTCTTCATATGCCGCTTTTATATTGGATTGTTCTATTTGATAAACAGATTACAATGTAAGAGAAGAAGTGTCGTCTTCATACTCCAGTGTCAAAAGCAATAGTTCCATCCAGCATAAAATTATGTATCAAATACTCCAGGTTCTTTCCCTACTGACTCCTTAGGACATTCCGTAGAGTTTAGGCCCGGATCACAGGATTGTCAAAGCTTCCATTTCTAACAGATCTCTTTGACGTTAATAGGAACTATCGGGTTTCCATTTTTTTTCCCCTGGATAAACTCCATAAATCAATATCATAAACTGATAACTAGTGACAAGTCGGTACTCAAGTGAGAATAATAAATTTATGTGAAGATTCAAAATATGGATCTCTTAATTGATCATACTAAAGATCTATAAGGTCACTTTCTCCATTTGTTCAAGAGTAAATATAGTATTGTATTATTGTCTATGCACAAGTCCTGATCCAAGGTAGTAGAAACAAAACGTACATTATTTATACATGATTTTAAAGTGATACAGGTGCATTTAATCTGCTATTCTTAGAACCGCCAGAGCTAATTGTTAAAGTGTATCTCTAGTTGTAATCTCCTGCCCGAATCGACATTGAGCATGAAGACATGCTCCAGCACACTGGGCGGCAAAGTTGTCATGGCAACCATACGACGCCTGGAGAGTATTGTGCATGGGTCCAATTAATTGGAATTATGGAAATCACCGAGTACAGCGCTAGGCTATCTCTGTCAGTCCCATAGACTTTGAATGGAGCGACAACATGCATGCTCGACCGCTGCTCCATTCAAACTCCTCCTCACTTTGGTCGTTCAGTGGGGGGGGGTTAAGGACCCCTACACTAGCATTCGGTGGGGTGCCCAGCGATTAGACGTTTATCACCTTCCTTGTGGATAGGTGATAAATGTCGATCTTGGGACAAACCCTTTTAATTTTTAGTTTTAAAATTGTCTAGTTTAGTTAGATATACATTGGAATCATATGACATTATTATCTGTGATTACAGTGACCCTCTAATCGTGTGTTAACTGCATTGTTATAATCAAGATTAAAGGCTGTCAAGCATGGAGGTACCGTAGAGAAAATAATATGAAAATGCATAAATAGCAATTCCCCAATATGTTAACAGAATTGCTTCTCACTGGGAAAAGAACAGATGGGGAAAGTTTTAATTTTTAGACTGTTGCCCTGTTTATAGTTTGCAGCTGGAAGCAATTATAGACCAAGGTTTCCCTGAAAAATGCCTTTTGGTGTCAAATATTAGCTAGATGTCATTCAGGTGTCATAGAAACAAAATAATTTATATTGGCATCAATAATGTTCTTGTGTATTACCCCTGTTCTCCTTAATTTATCCCCTAACTTTTCTGCAGCTCTGTAGATGTTGAATGGTAGCGTTCCTGCTCATTCTGCCATAAAGTTCACAAATAATGTTTCCATTCACTTTCCAAATAATACTGCCATAAAGGACCCAAACAAAACCACCATACAGTGCCCAAATAATGGCATCATACAGATCTTAACCATGTCAATTGTCAAGGCTGTATTACGTCAAAAATGTAAACACTGAATATAAGGACTAGAGCTTAGAATCTTGGTATCATATTAAAGAATCTTGTGACATGCATTTCTTTCTACGAAGCGTTTTTTTTTACGCGTAAGTGTAAAAATTGTCATGGCAGCGATTAGCAAACAACACCATCATACATTATAAATAATACCTTCATAAATTATAAATAATACCGTCATACCTTATAAATAATAGCTTTATACATTGTCCAAAAATTACTATTATATAGTGTGCAAATAAAAACTCCATACAGTGCCCAAATAACACTGTCATACAGTGTTCAATTGCTACCGCCATACCATGCTCAAATAATACCATCTTGGTGTTCTACTAATATCAGCATATAGTGTCAAATTAAAATGACAAAACTGCCCATTTAATACTGCACATATTATTTGTCATATTACCCCTGTAATACCACCATGCCATTCTCTTACAACTAGTTCCACACAGACCTTGGGCTATTTTACACATTCCCTTCTTGCCAGGGAGACCATCACTACCCACTACTTCTTGCTGAGTAAATAACAGTGTGTCTGTGGTTTCGTCCCCAAGTTGCGTGAAGAAGGCCCTTAAAACATATTCATCTTGTGATCAGGGTTGTGACCACCGTTTCTATAGACTTTGGTATATCATTTATTGTCTCTTGAATAGCAGGTAAAGTCACAATGAAGTCATCCATCTTCATATTATGCCATGTACCAGTATGTTCAGCCCATAATAGCCATTGGCCCTGATTTCATTTAGCAAAGCTTTCAGATCCCTTGCATTTCCAACTCATTAACAATATAAGCATTAATAAGGTAAGCATGCTGACTTCCAGAAAAAACTATGACAACACCTCAACGGCCCCCACAATCCGATTGCGGGGTGCCGATGAAGACTCCAAGGTCTGTCATCTTTGTGCTCCAATTAAGCCCTTAATAGGAGACCTAAAAAAGCACAATACACTACAATACATAAGTACATTAAATGGGGGCATTAAAAACTACCACTCGACGCCCCCCCCCCCCCAAAAAAAGCCCTTATATGGCTATGTCAACAAAAAAATAAAAACGCTATGACTTTTGGAGTACAGGGAGGAAAAATCAACAATAAAAATGTGACTGTTGTTGGAAGGGGTTAAATCACCAATAAAACATAGAGAATTGTCAAATCTTTTAGCATTGATAATGGAGAATATCCATATTAAATGACAGGGTAGTTACTCTTTATTTCTCAGTTGCCTGCTCAGTGGTTTATATAGATTTAAAAGAAAAACTTAAATCTTGGGAAATATCAAAATAAATAAGAAAGAAATCTGCCAAGATTACTTCACAATTTTTTTTAATTGGAATGTTTTGTCTAATTCTGGAAATTGAACTTAACAGTTCAAAAGTATTTGGCCAAGGGCAAGACCTTAGATAGCAATGTAATGTGGTATCTATGGGCTATAGAAATATATATTATAGAAATAGCTTCTCAATACCCCCAAAACTCCCATAAAAGTGTGCAGCTACAAGCATCAATTTATTCTCCACCTTGTAACAAGGAACGTTACATACAGTACGTCCAATATGTCTTGTAAAGCGTTAATAAATTATATACTTACAAAACCGCACTAGAAATAAATTGTGGGCTGCAAAATTGGGACACAAGTACATTGTGGTTCCTTACATGGCGGCATTGAGCAGTGAAATGTAAACACACCACAGAAGACACGTTAAATATACCCACAGACCATGATACACACTTGGACAATGACAACCCACTATATTTTTTAAGCCATATCAAAAAATTACATACAAATCCAATCTTAACATAACATTATATTTACAACCCCCTCTTTGTACCCTCCCATTCCTCCCTTTTGACCGGTCTTGATTTAAACAAATTACATATTTGAAAAACAATCTGTAAAGGATCTGCCAGGTACTACATCTGGGTATACTCCCAGGATTAATCAGTCGACACCTGAGGCCAGACCTCTGAGACTGACACCTGCTCCCACCAATCAGGGTGGCAGGCTCAGGAGTGGGAGAGCCTATCGCGGCCTGGTCAGTCAGAGTTAGCTCCGCCCCCTGTCCATTTATACCTGCCGTTTTCTCTTCCTCCTTGCTTGTTATTCTTTTTGGATTCCTGGCCCCACTGCTGCCTTGCTCCAGGCTGCTTCTGCCGTGCTTCTGCCTTGCTTCAGTTCCGTTTATCCTGCGTTGCTCTACCCCTGGCTTGCTTCTGCTCCGTGCTCCCGTTTGTATACTCCTCTACTTCCTGATCCTGACTGGCTCATTCACCGCTCCGTTTCCTCGCGGCGTTCCGTGGGCTACTGTATTCCCTTGCGTGTTCCCTGTTTGTCTCCCTTGCACTTAGACAGCGTAGGGACCGCCGCCAAGTTGTACCCCGTCGCCTAGGGCGGGTCGTTGCAAGTAGGCAGGGACAGGGCGGTGGGTAGATTAGGGCTCACTTGTTCCCTTCACCTCCTTCCTGCCATTACACAATCAGTCGGTATCATTTTCCCCAACAAGTTTTAGAATGCCACTGATCATAATTTAATATAATTGCTCATATTTTATTATTTTTTTTAACATATTGTGTCCATTCGTTAATATCTGGGGGTGAACTAGATATCTATTTTTTAACTATTAAAAGTTTAACGATAAACAAAAATTTCAATAGTCCTTGTTTTTTCTCCCTTGCAAATATTCAGCTCAATGTCATCCCCCAATAAAAAAATCCCACCCCATCATAAAAAAATGCCCCATAAAAAAGTATAAATCCCCCACAGTATAATGCCCTATATAGTGCCCCCGAATAGCATAATGCCCCTTTAGTGCCCCCATACAGTATAATAATATTTAATAATAGAATTTATTATAACCCGGTATTATAACACAGTATGTTGTCCTCTAATTGTGCCCACATAGTATTATGCCCCCTAAGTGACACACACAGTATATTGCCCACTTACACAGCCCCCCCCCTTGTAAATAGTGCCCCCTGTAGATTGTGCAATACAGCCTCCCTGTAGACCGTGCCATAATCTCCCACCCCCCCCTTGTAGACAGTGCCATACAGCCCCCACCTCTCCCTTGCAGACAGTGCCATACAGCCCCCACCTCCCCCTGGTAGACATTGCCATACAGCCCACCCCCCTTGTAGACAGTGCCATAGGGCCCCACCTCCCTTTTGTACACTGTACCGCACACCTCCCTCTTGTAGACAGTGTCATACAGCCCCCACCTCCTCATTGTAGACAGTGTCATACAGCCCCCACCTCCCACTTGTAGACAGTGCCATACTGCCCTACCTACTCCTTGTAGACCGTGCCATACAGACCCCACCTCCCCCTGGTAGACAGTGCCATACAGCCCCCCACTTCCTCCTTGTAGACGGTGCCATACAGCTTCCACCTCCCTTTTGAACACTGTACCCCCACCTCCCTCTTGTAGACTGTCATACAGCCCCCACCTCCCCATTGTAGACAGTGTTATAGAGCCCCCCCTGTAGACAGTTCCATACAGCCCCCACCTCCCCCTTGTAGACAGTGCCATACTGCCCAACCTACTCCTTGTAGGCCGTGCTATACAGCCCCCACCTCCCCTTGTAGGCAGTGCCATACAGCCCCCACCTCCCCCTTCTAGACAGTGCCATACAGCCCCCACCTCCCCCTTGTAGACAGTGCCATACTGCCTCACCTCCCCCTTGTAGACCGTGCCATACAGCCCCCACCTCCCCCTTGTAGACCGTGCCATACAGCCCCCCACCTCCCCCTTGTAGACAGTGCCGTACAGCCCCCACCTCTGTGTAGACCGTGTCATATAGCCCACCACCTCCCACTTGTAGACAGTGCCATACAGCCCCCACCTCCTTGTAGACAGTGTCATGCAGCCCCCGACCTCCCCTTGTAGACAGTGTCACGCAGCCCCCGACCTCCCATTATAGACAGTGTCATGCAGCCCCCCACCTGCCCCTTGTAGACCGTGCCCCCAAACAAAAATATTGTACTCACCTAGACCCCGTTCCCACGATGAACGGAGTTGCTCCACAACACCAATGACGGGATCTTTGCATAGGCCGGCGTGATCCAGTGATGTCATCACGCCAGCCTGCGCAGGAATCCTGTCCCTGAGCCTGATAGGCTGCAGGCTGAACGGCCTGTAACTTAGTACAGATTTTCCCAATCTTTTCGGACTGAAGGCACCCCTGATTAAAAAAAAAAAATCCCCAGGGCACCCCTAACAAAAATTGTTTCGAGAAAGACAGACAGAAAACGGCTAAAAACAAGCATTACACTCTTAGGGTATGTTTACACAACGTTTTTTGTAAGGCAGAAAACAAAATGATGTTTTTTTTTTTTGCATTTTTTTTTTTAAGCTGTTGAAGCTAATGCAAAAGACGCAGGCAAAATAACCCTCTTAATTTAAATTCGAGGTCAGAGGTGGAAACCACTTGAAGATCATCAGCCCACCACTTACAGTAAAATGACCATCAGCCCCCCACTCACAGATGCCTCCTGTAGGTAGTGCCACACAGCCCCCTTGTTGGTAGTGCCACACAGCACCCTTGTATGTAGTGCAACACAGCCCCATGTAGGTAGTGCCACATAGCCCCCTTGTAGGTAGTGCCACACAGCCCCCTTGTAGGTAGTGCCACACAGCCCCCTTGTAGGTAGTGGCACACAGCCCACTTGTAGATAGCACCCCCCCTTTCCTGTAGATAACGCAACTGTAGCTCCCTAAAGGAAAGGAAACCGCTTGTTGCCGGGGATTCCGCTCCTGGATGGAGCGCTTGATGTCTCTGTCCATATATGGACACTGGTGCCCTCACACCCGGGCGGAAAGGCAGCTGCTAAGTCGCCTGGCCCGGACACTTCTGAAACACAAGCAGGGGAAGGGAGCCAGTGCAGCGCCCGCTTTTACCTGCTGGAGTGATGCGCCCTGTGCAATGGCGCAGGTCGCACGTCCCTAAGGCCGGCCCTGGGTATGGTTACCAAGTGGTAAATAAACATATTTTAATTATAAATGCTGTGGCCAACCTCCACCCACATAAAGGAGAAAATGTTGTGTGTCTTTATTATAGTTCAAAGGGAAATAACTTCCCTGTATCCCCTGACAGTTATAGTAAGTGGTGTTCCATACAGTCAATTCTAGTCCTGTGTGTTTGCCACTAAGGAGCCTGTTATACTCATGGAAAGTGTTCAGAAGACCAGCATCTCTTGAATAGATCCTATCTATAGGCATTTTTAGAGAACATGAAGTAGAAAGTCACTGAGCCATTCAGAAATCTTGGTGATATTGTAAATGAATAATCAGGTCTAGACCACCTCAGAGACTTCAGATTACAGATATAATTATTCTTTGATGAGGATTTCGCTCATTCAATGTCAAAATAAAACAACTTGAAGAATGGTGGATTGGTTTCCTAGGTACTGCAATAGACCACAAGTATAACTATTTAATATTTTTAAATACCTTGATGGATTTATCATTAGGTAGGGCAGGCCCTTGCTCATATTCAGTAGAAGCTAATAGGTAGGCTATCCTTTACCTTCACAGCTGCACGTGACACAAGTTTCCTTAATTAGAACAGCATATGTTCCAAAGTTCTTAAAATAGGTGCAACAACTATGCCTTCCAATCTATCTTTCATGTAGACAGGAAAATTCCAGGTTCTTAAAGGGGTATTCCCAACGAAGCATTTATGCCAAATCCACAGTTGTCATCCAACCGTGAAGCATGCTCGGCTGTTTTCGTAACTCTAATAGGAATGAAAGGAGAGTGCCGCGCACATGTGTGGCCACCTCTCCATTCATTCTCCACCTGGATCAGGCAGCAACCTCACCAGGCGGAAAGAGGATTGGGTGACCCATGTTCTAGATATAGGTGTGGGTTTCAGAGCTGGGACCAGCATCTATAAAGACATTTATGGCATATCCTGTGGACATGCCATAAACAATTCAGTTGGGAATATCCCTCTAAAAGATCTGTGGCTTTGGTCCAGAACTATGTTGGTGTTAAAATCTACTTCCTTTCACCGATACCCACACACACAACCAGCAGTTTATTACCCCATTATGCAAACCTAAAAAAGAGGTGCAGCACAGAATCCTTGTTGACCGATTGATTTTAGCATTTTGCCCCTGTTGACCCAGCTATTTACAATTCAAACCTACTGGTCAAGTGCTATGATATGTTTCTCTGGTGATCCACTGGTTGTTTAAGCACCAATGGTTATCCAGTGAACAATCATGGGTATCCATTGGTTTAACAAATAGTATACCCGGTGGTGTCATAGGGTAATAATAAAACTGTCCAGGGGGTTAATGTGATAGGTGTTTTTTTTGTATTGCAGATCTGTTCCTGCATAGGAAATTGAACAGTACTTCGGCATTACATTTTCTATGTACCTGCATGTGACATATGGTAGAAAGTTTACTGTGACCATCTGGCAAAAAACGGCAATTTTGAACAATCAGTAGTTTTAATTATATCAGTCCTGGTATTATTGTGAATACAAATGATCTCTTGTGGCCTAGGGTTTATTACGTTTTATCCCTGATAGTGTAGGATTGTTTAGGGGGTTTGTACTAATTTCCCTGGTACTAATTTCCATTCATTTACACAGCGCATAGGGATCCTGTTAGATCCTTATGTGCTGTCTTATACTAACACATTAACAATACTGAAGTGTTTAGACAGTGAATAGACATTCCATGGGATGTCTATTCACAATCGCTGCACTTCGTTACTGTTTCTATGGTAGTTACAGCAGAGGATCTCGTTGTAACCTGTCATTTACCGTGTAATCTCGCGAGATTACGCTTCCTCTGCTGTAACTACCACAGACAGAGTAACAGTGGAATGTCTATTCACTGTCTAAACACTTCAGTATTGTTAATATGTTAGTATAAGACAGCACATAAGGATCTAGCAGGATCCCTATGCGTTGAGTAAATGAATGGAGAAGAGTGCATGATGCTGATTGGTCAGCGTCATACACTCCTCTGTACAACGCCCACTTGGTCTAAAGTAAAAATACGCCCACTTGGGCATTAAGCAACTCATTAGCATAAATCTAAAAACGCTAATAAAGTGGTAAAAATAGATTGTTTTTTTTAAATAAAAAGCATTACTGTCACCTACATTATAGCGCCCATCTCCTTATGTAGGAGATAGGGCTCTTCGAATGTGGTGACAGAGCCTCTTTAATCTCTAAGCCTTCCCCTAGTGGTGGCTGCAGGCATACAAAAGGTTTGTGTTTGAATGGGTATTTCTATCAGAGATTTATGGCATATCCACTGGCTGTTTCTGTAACTTTCATAGAAGTAAATGGGAGTTACAGAAACAGCATAGGATAGCGAGCTTGGCTGTTTCTGTATTACCAGCTACCCTTACACTGAGTCCTCCATCTAGATGCGGCAGACACGGAGCCGCGGGAACCTGCTTTCAGATAGGTGTGGGTCCCAGAGCTGGGATTTGGATGTATCAGACATTTATGGCATATCCTGTGGATATGCCATAAATGTCCAAGATGTCAATATCCCTTTAAAGCTATAGCTGTGGGAAGAAAAGCAGGGGATTTGGAGCTCTGTAACAGAAAAATGGAGCTCGGACCCCTATAAAGATATATTCTGAAATTATTTTCCACAGAAATTTGAACCCGTTCAGTCAAGAAACCAAAAACAAAACAAACCAAAAGGAGGCCCATAATGATGGGTGAGGTTCTACCTTTTTTGGTTCAAGACCCCTACATTAATGGCTTACTGATAATATTTTTCAGGTCCTCAGAACAGGGCTTCCATGCATAAGTGACAGATTTGATTGAAGCATGCGTATTTTAGCAACATGTTGCACTAGTCTAACGATGGCAGTCCAAAGTTTTCTTGATTATTTTGTGATCATATATGTCCTATTTTGATAATTACTAATGATTTCTTATTTTTCTATTCTCACTTTATTAGTACCCTGTGGATCCAGAAGACCATGTTCTCTGTATCCTGTATTATCTTCAGAAAAGACTCTAATTGAGACTACCAATGTCATCGGAGTTGGAATTGCGCAGTAATAGGACTCGTCACTTGTGTTCCAAACAATAACTGGCAGCATGTAGGGCGACGAAGGACGTGGCACAGCCAGGCTATGATTTGTGAATCAGCATCTATAATCGTTCTGCCAAGTAAGGAAGGAAGGAGGAGGGTGAGGTAAAACGCTGTATCTCAAGTAGAGAGAAGAAAATCCATGGGGAAGATTCAAGAGATATATACTTATAAAGGGAAAATAAGGGTGCTGGCAGCCTGGTCTGATCTCATAGTCATTTATTTCTGGTCGTTAATAATTTGTGTAATAAAAGATTACGTGTTAGCAGGCTTCCTTGGCACACAGCACTATCCTCCTTGCTGGAGTGAATGTGTTCTTGGAACATAAATTATTCCATTCTTATCGCTTGGCTACGCATTTTTCATGCTGCCTCGGCTTCATTGCAGACGTTGGAGGCCCAGCTGGCTGTGGCTTTCCCTGTGGCATTACCTCCCTCCTTGCAGAGCCTATTTCATTGATGGGCACACACAACCAATAACCTCAGGACAATGCACACCTCACCAATTCTCTTAGTCGTACAGAGAACAAAGTTAATTGGGTGTTAATTAGAGTAATAATAGCTTCTGCCCCATCCATTGCTGTCACTAATTGATATGATCGCATTTAGCAATTTCCCACTTAGTTATGCAGCACAATGATCTCTTGCAAGCCACATATATATATTACCTTCTAAGTTTCAGTTAACCTAAAAAAAAAACTAATTAAGTAAATCGGAGACCGTCCAGTCTTCCAATGGAGTAACACTTCAGGAAACCGATATACTGTGATATGCCGAGTACAGGGCCTGGGAATGTCTAAGGCCTGCATCGCGGTGGATAGAATTGTACCCACTTCTAAGACCTATTTATTTTAATAGGTCTGTGTTCTCTTTATAGGAACACTCCTCGCAAAACTGATACTGTATTGTAGCGAGTGCGGGGCCTGATTGGGCGGTGCATGACACAGATTCTCTCTTTAGTGTTCTATGAATCATTGTGTCATGCACCGCCCCCTCAGGCCCCGCACTAGGCATAACACAGTGAGTTTTTCCTCGAGTGTTCCTGTAAAGCTTTGGATGCTTTATATATCTTCAATGTGTTGTGATAGGAGCTTACGAATGAAAGCAGGCGATGAACACTGCGGCCTCTTCATAGTTTACCAGGCATAGCACCGTACACTTCCGTAGCGGCTCTGCCTGGGATTGCAGTACCGATCCCACAACTGAATAGAACCGGACTGCAGAAAACTGCATTCTCAAGCACATTCGGATGTTTACTGCGATGTGCCAGGTAAACTAATATCATACATGTTGCCTGTAACATAGAGGCGAAAAAAAGTTACCGGTACTTTCCATTTGTAACAAAATAGTTGCCTGGCAGGATTAAAAACAATCTATTATGACTCCATGTTTTGTTTTTTTTATATTTAGTTCAGTTTGTGTTTGGAAGTTTAGGTTGGTCCAGAGGTTATTGATTGGACGTTTAGAGCTGGGACAATTTAATGATCCTTGGCAGGGATGGGTTAATGCTCTCTGCATTTGCAATTGATTTTTTTCTCTATGCCATGTGAAACCAGCAATCAGCTCTGCGGTTTGAAATTGCCCTGAAACAGGAGCTGAGACGTGAAACAGCCACCAACACATTTCAATTAGCAGCCGTTCTACCCAGGATCCCACCCCAGGGGAAAGAGCAGCTTGTACAGATTGACACACTCACAATGAATTGCCTGTCCTTCATAACCTAAACCTGTCTGCCTCATACTCACCCCATGATCATTGAATCCAAGCACAGTGTGCATTTTACCATGTTAAACCCAGTTTTTATAGAAAACATGAAGAAAGTTACAATTAAAGCATCTTTGTTGTTGTTATAATTTATTTTTTTACTGTTAATCAGAACCTGAAAAATACATAAAACTTCTTTGGAAATTGTTGTGCATACTCACCCACATATACATACTCAGTAAAAGATTTACATATCTAAAGCCTGTGAATAATATACCTCACAACTTGGGCCCCTCCATCACCTATCCTGAAAAGTCTGTTTTAAGGGTAAGGCCACATGGAGCGGCCCTGACACGGTCGCAATGCGGCTTACAACCGCTCCGGCACCATGTTCGGTGCGGCTGTCAGACAGCCTGTTAGTGTCCGCATGTTAAATGGCCGCACGATTTTGCAAATTACAACAACTTACCCCCTATTCATTCTCTATGGCAGCGCTGGAAAAAGCCGAACACTGCACTCGGCTATCTCCGGCGCTCCCATAGCGAATGAATGAATGAATGCGCATGCGCATGTAACCGGAATACCTCTTAACGAGGTATTAGACAGCCGCGCCTACATAGTGCCAGCGCGGTTGTTGGCCGTGTTGCGACCGTGTCAGGGCCGCTCCATGTGGCCGTACCCTTATAAATACTTGTATTCCCCATGAAATAACAATCCTGGAGCATCTTTTCTTAGAACTCTACATTGTGCCGTTCCCTAGTTATTCCTCTGTTTTTTCAATTTATGAATAAATTGACAACTGGGTGTTACCAGTTAGGGGGTGTCTCTACACAGTCTGACAATGTCCTATCAGTGCTGACATAGTGAGATTGAGTAGGGACACACCCCATTGACAAGTGGAATGGTAACACCCAATTTTAAATTTTTTCATACATTTCTAGGAGGAATAACAGAGGAACAACAACGCAGAGTTCTAAGAAACTGTTCCAGAATTGTTTCATGGGGAATACAAGTATTTACTAAAATAGACATGTCAGGAGAGTTGAGAGATCCTCTTTAATAAACCCACAAAAGGGCCACGTTTTACATTATCGAACAAGAACATTAACCCTGTATAGTAATCATTAAAAAGTTACATAGTACGCTTGAAAAATGGCATATGTTCAAGTTCAAACAGGAAAAGGGAGAGTATGTGGATAAAGACAAGGGGTAGGGTTACATTTTATAACTTTGTTTGCCCCTATTAATCCAGAGGAAGGCAAATATCAACCCAAAAAAGCATAATTCAATTTGCCCTAAAAGGGAAACATTTCCTTCCTGTTCCCAAGTGGCGACCAGACGGGATCAACATTCATCAGGAATTCTTTTACATTTACATAAGTGTTGATGTTACTTTGTTCTAAGGCATCAACTGTTTCAGCTAAAACCAGTTGCTGGGGTGACTATTCCGTAGCTTTACAGATCTTGTAATAAAAAAAGGATATTGAACCTTCTTTTCTTAATATTGAGGGAGTGCCCGCCTGTCTTATGGAGATTTTCTATGAAACATCTTTTCACCACATCTTTGGTATGGGCCATTAATATACATAATTATTTAAAATCTTTCCTCATAACTAAAATTGTCCATGTTCTATATTAGTTTAGTTGCTCTTCTTTGTACCTTTTCCAATGTCAGGAGTCATGGGGCCTGTAGAAGTAGTGACAGGGCCTACAGAAGGGCTAAACTGGAGAGCGGAGTATAAGGGATAGCTGGGTATTCACCCTTTAACCTCTGTACAGAGATGTGGACTTGGCAGCTAGAACCCCCAGGTCACTACCCACAGAGTAGGCTCCATTGGCAACTGCTGACATGGACAGACGAGGTACAATAACAGCAGACAAGATGCAGTGTCCTGTACTATCGTAGGTCAGGGCAGGCGGCAGATGGTCACTTACGGTTAGTGGAGCTAGAGGTTAGGGCAGGCGAAAGACGATTATCACTGTGCACATGCAAAAGGTCAGGGCAGGCATGCGAAGTGAAGTTCAGGCAGAGTCCGTAACAGATACTCCAAATAGAAGTGACAGCAGAGTACAGCTAGCAAGCTAGAGTATGAACCTAATTGCTCAGGCATTGAGCAAAATGGAAGGTACCCTTTTATACACAGGAAAGCTGGGTGGAATTTGGCGCCTCTTTAAGAGACGCGCGTGCACTAGAAGCAAGAGGAGAGCGCCGATGGCATGGGTGGCTGCGAGCAGAACGGTTAGGGAAGAAAGGAGACTGTTGACCAGGACACAGGAGATGAGCGTGACAGCAGGGAGTATACTGGAGCGGGAACGGCGGGGAGCGACCATGACACAAGACAACATACTCCAGATGAGGCCGCACTAATGCTTTATAAATCGGTAATATTAGGTCCCAGTTCCATTAGTCCATGCCTCTTTTAATACACAATAGTATCCTGCTGATTGACATTAAAGGTTTGTATCCTGATCAATAGAGGATTATAATATGGGCGGTTTGGGCGGCCGCCCGGGGCTCGAGGCTCCCAGGGGGCCCATCACCGCCCGAACCGCACACACCATTCACTCTGCCGTGAGCGGCTCGGTACAGGCAGGCGCGATGTAGTGACGTCATCGCGCCTGTCTACATGGAGTCACTCACAGCACAGTGCAGAGGAGGAGAAGCATCCCCCACCGTCGTGGGAACCGGGATAGGTAAGTAATTATGTTTTTTTATTTATTAGGTACGTACATATGGAGGCATTATACTGTGTCACAGCTATGGGGGCATTATACTGTGTTGCAGCTATGGGGCATTATACTGTGTTGCAGCTATGGAGGCATTATACTGTGTCACAGCTATGGGGGCATTATACTGTGTTGCAGCTATGGGGGCATTATACTGTGTTACAGCTATGGAGGCATTATGCTGTGTCGCAGCTATGGAGGCATTATACTGTGTTGCAGCTATGGAGGCATTATACTGTGTTGCAGCTATGGAGGCATTATACTGTGTTGCAGCTATGGAGGCATTATACTGTGTCGCAGCTATGGAGGCATTATACTGTGTCGCAGCTATGGAGGCATTATACTGTGTTGCAGCTATGGGGGCATTATACTGTGTTGCAGCTATGGAGGCATTATACTGTGTCGCAGCTATGGAGGCATTATACTGTGTTGCAGCTATGGAGGCATTATACTGCGTCGCAGCTATGGAGGCATTATACTGTGTCGCAGCTATGGAGGCATTATACTGTGTTGCAGCTATGGGGGCATTATACTGTGTTGCAGCTATGGAGGCATTATACTGTGTCGCAGCTATGGAGGCATTATACTGTGTTGCAGCTATGGAGGCATTATACTGTGTCGCAGCTATGGGGACATTATACTGTGTCGCAGCTATGGGGACATTATACTGTGTCGCAGCTATTGGGACATTATACTGTGTCGCAGCTATGGGGACATTATACTGTGTCGCAGCTATGGAGGCATTATAATTATACTGTGTAGGGTCAGCTAAGGGGAAAATTATACTGTGTAGAGGCAGCTATGAAGGGCATTATACTGTGGGGGCAGCTATGGGGGTCATTATACTGAGCAATTACAAGAGCTGCAGGTCCAAGGGGGGAGACGCTGTGTAGCACTATATACAAGGGGGGATTGTTGTATAGCACTATATAGAAGGGTGCGCTGTGTATCACTATATCTAAGGGGGATTGCTGTGTAGCACTATATACAAGAGGGGGAGGGCTATGTGACGCTATTTACAGAGGGGGAGGACTGTGTAGCGCTATTTACAGGGGGCTGTGTGGTGCTATCTACAGTGTTTGACATAATTATATTCAGGGGCGCAGTCTATGGTGCTATAATATTTAGGGGCACAGTGTTTGTACTATTTTATTCAGGGGCGCAGTGTTTGGTGCTATTATATTTAGGGGCACAGTGTGTGGCACCATGATAATATTATCATTGTTTATAGGTGTGGAAATGTTGGAAAAGTGAGGAGCCAAAGACATCTGAGTGGCAAATTCTGCAGAAATGGGTCATGGCCGGGAAAAGTCGTCATGAAGTCTGGACTGGATACAGAAGAAAGAGGAAAAAAACTACATCGTCACCTGTGAGTCACTAGGTTTATAGACAATCTGTCATCTCTACTGACATGTTTATTATAGGAAATCCTTGTATTTCACAAAGTCTTTGTGCAGTCCAGGACTGATAGACAAATAAGTGTTACTATTCCTCTTGTCAGGAGAATGTGTCCCTACATGGTGCGATACTGTCAGCGATTGTTGGAGACTGTCAGTATGTGGGGACACTTTTGACAAGGGAAGTAGTAACACCCATTTGTGAATGTCTGGACAAAAAGGAAGTATTAACAATAGTTACAGGGCGGCGGTGGAGAAGGGGGGCCCAAGTTTGGATAACAGCCCAGGGCCTATGGTCTACTTAATCCGCCACTGATCCTGATGTATCATTAAGCTATCATCTACAAGTACACCCAGATATTTCTCTCAAAGTGACTCTCCCATTTTTACTCCTCCTAGGGCATATGATAGACGCAGGTTATTAGTACCCAGATGTATAACTTTACATTCATCCACAATGAATCTCATTTGTCAAGCGTTTGCCTAAAGTTTCATAGACTGTACTATACTACATAGCTTGATGTTCTCTGCAAACATAGAAACCGTGCTGTTAATCCCATCTACTATATCATTAATAAAGAAGTTAAATAATAGCGGTCCCAGCACTGAACCCTGAAGTACTCCACTTGTAACCGGGGACCTTTCAGAGCAGAAATGATTGACCACAACTGTCTGGATGCGGTCCCTGAAACTGTTTTCAATCCAATTACAAGATTCCCTTTCTAGACCAATAGACCTGATTTTACCCATTAGGTAGGACTGTGTAAAATGCAATCGCAAAGTTCAAAAACACTATGGGGCAGATTTACTAGGACTGGTGTTTTACCTCACTACTCCTCTTCGCTTCTCCCTCCCAGATCTCCTTAGCATGCTGCGGCTCAAAAAAGGTTCTGATGCCGAGCAGCATCGGGCCCTTATATGCAACGCATCACTCAATCTCATTTGAGCTGCTTCAAATACAACTTCCTAACGCTGCCCATTATATCAGCCGCGACTGGTAGTCTGAGTCCGAGGTGACCCAGAGGGGAGAAGAGGAGAGGTTAGTGTACTTATTTTCTTTCTTTTTTTTTATTGTAGTGTATGTACTTGAAAATTAGTTGTTCCCAGTCTATGTCCTGAAGTGCACCCCCCAACCTGGGGAAATTGGCCTTTTTAAAATTTTGTGTTTTGCCCTCCCAGCCTGCGTTTGCTTTTTAGAGTTTAGACAAAATTAAATTATATTGTGGTCACTGTTACCAAGGTTTCCACGAACAATGACGCTTACAAAAAGCTCTGCATTGTAAGGGCGCGTTCAGACGTGGCGGAATTGCTGTGGAATTCCGCTGCGGACAGTCCGCAGTGGAATTCTCCAGCGGCCGTTTTTTTCATTTCTATACATTTTTAGGAAACTTAGTTCGGACGTTGCAGAAAATTACTTTGCGGAAATTAGGCTGCAGGGCAGATTTTCCCCTCCGTAGCATGCTCTTTCCATTGCGGAGAAGAAGCGGAATTTCACTGCGGATTTCAGCCTTTGCAATTCAAAAACTGAAATCTGTGGCAAGTCCGCTGTGATATCTGCAACGTCTGAATTACCTGTCAAATATGCAAATGTTGGTGCAGATTCATTGCGTAATTGCCCCAAATCTGCACCAACATTTGCAGCGGAAATATTCTGCCACGTCTGAACGTGCCCTTAGATATTACTAGATCCAGCAGAGCATCGCTTCTTGTCGGCTCTTTCATAAACTAGCAAATAAAATGATCCTGCAACAAGTTCAAGAATTTTATCCTGTTTGCAGTTAAAGCAGAACCAAGACCCAAATCAATAACTGGGTGGTTAACATCTTGCATTATACCTACAGTACCAACCTGTGCAGCCCACTCTATTTGCTCATGCAGCTCACCTTCCAATTCTTCAGTGATTTATTTTTTTTGTAATTCCACCAACCAAGTTTTAACCTCCTCATAATCTTCACCTGTAGATACTACACCATAGGCATGTGTGTCTTGTGCGTAACAAGAAATACTGACCTTCATACACTACAATCAGGGGATATGTAGTGCAACATGGTCCATGCCTTAAAAACGACATGATGTTGCATAAATATTTCAGTATTGTCTATAAATAGTGGCCAAATAACTAGTGCTAAAAGGAGCACAGTTAAAGGGCCAATGCCAAGTTAGGCCCATGCACACGACCGTGTCCGTAATCACAGTCCGTAAAAAGTATGGAAGCACTGTCCGTAAAAAAAAAAAGATAGGACATGTCCTATCATTTGCGTAACGTTTCTATGGCACGAACACCTTCCCGTGAAGATACGGGAATATGTCAGTGGACAATAGAAGTGAATGTGTCAATAATTGCGCACCGTAATTATGGATGATTTTTACGTTAGTGTGCATAGGGCCTTAGTGCTGAAATAGCCACAGTCTGCCCTGGTTTTCCTTTCCTTTGTGAGATATTTTCTGTTGTGCTGGCTAGGCTGCAGCATAGGAAGTATCTTAGCTTGTTTTGCTTCTTAGGATACTGCCAGCATCAATGGGGCTCTGGCTCACTCTGAGCTGCTTTAGATGGCAGACCCTGTGGTAGTTGCCATGTGGTTACGGCATTATTACCACGGGTTTCAAGTACATTGCACAGACTGGGAGGTGGGCATGTGCGCCGGTGTAATGTTTATGTGGTGCTCAGTTCAGGGGATCCCGTTGGGATGTAAAGAATATATTTTTTAACGAACATAAGAGAGCTAAATAAAAAGAACGATATCCTGGACAACTCCTTTAATTGCTATAGATAGAGGCCAATGTTAAATATGTTTACTTTTTGTTGTTTTCTAATAAAGCTTTTTTCTAATCAGCTGCTGCAAAGTTTCACATTGGCCTTTCTTATTAGCGTCAGACCATGATGATTCCTATTTTATTTCCCATTTGCAAACTGCATCAATACGCCCTGTTGCGTAGAAACTCAGCAAATAAGACTTGTTGGCCTAGTGTCTATGACTTCGGGTCCTATTACACGGCCCGAAATTACTACGATCGCTCATCCCCATGCATTTCTATCATGTCGGCAGCACATCTCCCTCTTTACACAGAGAGATGTGCTACCGACAACAATAATATTTAATGCTACATAAACTATGTGATCAGCCGATGAACGAGCGTTTTCTCTTTTACGCGCTGATCGTTGCCCTGTTTACACAGGGCAATCATCGGGAACGAGTGTTCATATGCCCGATCATTGGCCTGTGTAAAAGGGCCTTTACTATCCCTGAATGTGACGTTGTCGCCTCCTGTAAGCTATGTCATTAGGATTGCTATGCTGCATAAATAAAAAGATTCTTCCCAGATCTTTTGGAAGGTACTGATTGTGGATATCCGTCTTGTAAGGAGTCTTAAGAGCAATGCTCCCTGGTAAAAAGTATTAAAAATAGCTTCCGACAACTCTGAAACGGTTCTGTTTACAGATGGGTGTCTCTAGTTTGGCTAATAACCAGAGTCATATTTCAATGCTCTATAAAAGGTTAAACAGTGACTTACAGGTAGCCCCAGATATTGTGAGCTGATATTTTTTGTAATTAGCATATGCAAATCACTTTCATCCAATTTCTCTTTGTTATATAAGAATATAGCAATGTTGCAAAACGAAACGTTGGCCTAGCATGTTTTTTTGAATTCTTTTATTTAACATTTTTGTAATGAGAAAAAAACATTACATAACATTTTTGGCTCACAGACCATAACAAAAAAAACAGGCCTTCTTCAGCTAGTACAATAACTGCCTGAGTCATCTCAAATGTGGGATATGATCTTCCATACAGAACATATTGAACAGTTTCTTCATAAGGGCCTTGCATATCTTACCCATGCCAAATTAACCCTGGCATAAGCATATATGGTGGGTGGACTTTGGGTGGTCTGTCTACTGCCCACTAGGTTGATCTGTTTTTAGCTTTCATGAGTAGCTAGAAGCCTGGAGGTGGAGGGTGAGGTTGTTCAACTATTTAAAATCACATCAAAATCTCCCAACTGCATAGCTTAATCATATTCAGCCCTGTCTCAGCAAGCCTGGAATCATAAGGATGGAGATAGAAGAAAAACACAGCCATCTCTGAATAAGAATGAGGTCACAGGGAGGACAAGAAGTATGTGCTGCACCAGACCAACATATTCGGCTAAGATCACACTAGCGTTAGTATACGTTTACCTCTCTTCCGCCAGAGGAAGAGAGGATCGAAAGATTAAATGGAAAGCAACGGTTCCGTTAGATTTACCATTGATTTCAATTGTAATTCTTTTGTTTCAGTTGCTTTCCGTTTGTCTCGCTGGGTTTCCGTTTTTTTTTGGACGGAAGCAAAAGTGCGGTCTACAGCTCTAAGCCCCCATCTGTTCGACAATGGCTTGAGCGTGTTAATGAAATACAGAGGATGGAGGATCTGCTCCATTCCTCAACACATTGTGCAGACCAATTTAGAAAGACTTGGTTTTACTGGTACTCCTATACATCAGATAGATGTCAAGGGATTCTGAGTGCGTCTTCTGGAGATAACGCGGAGGATGTTTAGGATCCTTCTTGCTTAGTGCGCTATGGGGGGTGAGACAGAGAGGGAGCGAGTTTTCCCATTTTTTTATTATTATTTTTTCTTCTTTCCTCTTTCTCTCCCCTTCTTATTTCCCTCCTTTCCCCTACCTCTCTTCCCCAGTTGCACGTTTTCATCCAGTATAGTCACATGAAACGTGGACTATATACCAATATTTGTACATTACACTACATTAATATCTATATCTAGCATAGTATATGGTGAGTTCATAATACTTATTAATACTTATTTGTAATAGTACTATATGAATGAATGTTCTTCGATGTTTTAGAAAATATCACATGTGCAAACTGGACTGTACTAGTTCTTATGTGCTTCTATCCCATTTCTTTTTTCTGTATCCCTGAATTTTATATGCTTGGAAAAATGTATAAAGAATTTAAATGCAAAAAAAAAAAAAAAAGTGCAACCGGCAGAACTTTTATTTCCGTGAACAAAAATGGAAACCTAGCGAACGGAGACAGCTGAAACAAAAGAATTACCATTGAAATCAATGGTAATTCTAACGGAACTGTTACTTTCCGTTTAATCTTTCGATCCTCTCTTCCTCTGACGGAAGAGAGCTAGACGTATAGTAACGCTAGATGACGCTAAATGACAAAGCATGAATGGCTCACCTGTACAGTGCATGCTTGACAAATTGCTCCAACCTCAGATACTAGTGATGCATGGACCTTGCACCTGCATGCTTCTCAAATGGAATAGAGAACTCAACACGATGGACCAAGAAATCTTTCATCAGTGATTGGCTTCAACACCAGGATAAGGAACATGGTAAAATGGTATGGATTAAAAAAAAAAAATCACAGCAGAAAACGCTAGAGAGGTTACTACTGCTGTGTATCAATGGGAATTAACAAATATGCATACACAAAAACCAAAACAAAACATGGCCACTGCAGTAAAAATTAATGCAGCGTTTTTGTTAATTTTTATTTTATTATGAAATCAATGTGTTAAGTGTTTTTAAGCAACTTTCAAATTGATTTTTATTTAAAAAGGTTTTTATTTTTTACGAAACAGCTTCTATGTATACTGTATACATAGAAGCTGTATTGTTCTCTCAGCCAAATTTGTTAGTTCAGCTGAACTGACGACTCGGCTATGAGTGTGATCGATATTAGGTGGAACCTCTGTGTCAGAGACATGCAGGATCCGCTCTCAGCCAAGCCATCAGTTCAGTTGAACTGACCGATTCGGTTGAGAGAGAACATTACAGCTTATATGTTTACGGGATACATGGAAACTGTATCGTAAAGAGTAAAACAAATTGTAATAAAAGTCAATTTGAAAGCTGCTTAAAAACACATAACGCAATGTTTTAATATAAAATGAATGGGTATCCATGGTTAAGAGGCTGCACACAAGCCTAATATCCCTATGCGCATTGTCAAGCCAGTCAGGGGTGAGGAATCACGTTTCACTATCTGTTAGGGTATGTTCACACTGCTTATTTTCAGCCGTTTTTCGGGCCGTAAATGCCCCGAAAAATGGCTAAAAATACGGAGGCTCAACGCCTCCAAACATCTGCCAATTGATTTCAATAGGAAACACGGCATTTCGTTCCATTTACGCGGCCGTTTGTAAAAACAGCTAGTAAAAAAAATGCCCCGTAAAAAATAAGTGCATGTCAATTCTTGAGCTGTTTTTGGAGCCATTTTTCATTGTCTCAATAGAGAAAAAGCTCAAAAAATAGTCGTAAAAATCGCCTGATGCATAAAAAACAGCTGAAAATCAGAGGCTGTTTTCCCTTGAATACAGCTCCGTATTTTACAGCTGCTTTTTGTTTGCTGTGTGAACATACTCTTAGTGTTATGGACAGAAATTATGTGGACAACTGATCGCACCTATATAAACTTGTTGGACATCCCATTTTAAAACCATGGGCGTTTATATGAAGCTGGGCCCCCTTTTGCGGCTATAACAGCCTATATTCTTCTGGGAATGCTTTCCACAAGATTATGGACTGTGGAAATTCATGTCCATTCAGCCAAAAGGGCACCTGTGAGGTCAGGTACTAATGTTGGACAAGAAGGTCTGGCTATTTATTATATGGAGCCATCAAGTATGGCCATAATATATGCCCCTATGAGCCTTCAATCATATAGAATGTAGAATTCACTTTCATTTAGGTTCAAAGCATTAATAAGCCTATTGCCGCCTGTGTACCTCATTGAACAGGCTATGACCGTGTGATCACAAGGTTTTCCATGCTAGGCTTTTCATCACTGTATGGGTATGTTCACACGGCAGCCTCCGTTACGGCTGAAATTTACGGAGCTGTTTTCAGGAGAAAACAGCTCCGGAATTTCAGACGTAATGGCATGTGCAGGCGCTTTTCGCTGCGTCCATTACGGACGTAATTGGAGCTGTTTTTCTATGGAGTCATTGGAAAACAGCTCCAATTACGTCTCAAGAAGTGACAGGCACTTCTTTGACGTGGGCGTCTTTTTTACGCGCCGTCTTTTGACAGCGGCGCGTAAAAAAAAATGACCGTCGGCACAGAACATCGTAAAGACCATTCAAATGAATGGGCAGATGTTTACCGACGCTTTGGAGCCATATTTTCGGACGTAATTCGAGGCTAAAACGCCCGAATTACGTCCGTAAATAGGGTGTGTGAACCCAGCCTTAGGGAGAAGTGTTTTCATAGATGGTGAAGGAGTATGACTTTTATGGGATCTGAAGGATAAGCAGTGAAGGAGTTCCTCTTTGCCAAGATCTATTCGTGGTCCTGCCAAGTGATTATTTCCTTCGCATTTTTCCAAATGACATACGATTCACTGCTGTTCTATCTGGCGTTGGCAATGAGAACTTTAGCAATCCACAGCTTGAAACCAAACAAGTCCACTGGGAAGATGGCCCGTTGACTCACATTATATCCGCCTCAGGGCTGCTGGATTGGAGCTCAGCACTTGCTCTTTGCGTCACACCAAGGACACATGTGGATTCCGACATCTCTGTATGGGGCGATGGGGTGGTTCTCTTTCCTGTTAACCCTCAAGGAGTATGGTTTGTTTGCTGACTGCGCTCTCCTTTTGTAACATCTGACAAACCAAGGTGTTTACTGAATTTGTTTCCTGTGCCGGCAATTGACTGGAGAGACCAGAAGAAAAACAGTGTGAAGTATATTGTTAGTAACTACAAGAAAACTACACAGGAGCATGAACTGGAAAAGTCAGCAACAAAATCATGAAAAATTGTATTAATGGTTCTAAAAAAGTATTAATTGGAATAATCAATAAAAGATAATAATGTAGACATACGTTCTTGAGCTGTCTGAATATTTTAAAATACTAATACAGAGAGATATAACCTGTTAATATATGTATATGAAACCAACTTCCCCAACTTGGGCAGATGTTCTGATTACAGCTGCAACTGACCCTCTGGTCGGCATCAATGTGGTGATATGCAATTTATTTAAAGGGATTGTCTCAAGGTGACAACACCTGTCTATACAACCTGTAAGGGCATATGGACGTCAAAGAGGGGTGTACCCCGCTCATAACACTTTCTATAAGAGAATGCAGAGCTGCTATGTATGAGCAGATCCCGTGCTGGCAGGTTCAAACCATCCATGTATTACATGGACCGCAATTCATCGGAATGGCTGCCACTTAATACAACATTTCTGTCTTCCCTCTGCAAAATTTGTTGTTTGATGAGACAAACCCTTCAATTTCATTTCGCCGATATTCCATTCTGAATGTGCGTGTGTGAGTCATAGCTGTCTAGAGCAGGGCTACTTTTTTAATGCCATGAGCACCTTTACGTTTTTTGTAGCCTGTAGATGCCTCTTCAGAGTTAGGCTCTGTTCACATTGTTTTTTGGGCACGTCGGAGGTAAACGCCAGGAGCATTCTGTCGGCTATTGACTCCCATTGTAAAAAAAAAAGTATACCGCAGTTTATACCTTATGTTTTACTTTGTCCCACTGCATAGAAAAGCGTAGTAGACCATGCGTTCCTATACAGTGAAACAAAAGGTATGCTGGTGCATATCGGCCTAGCGTATGCCAAAGGGACAGTCTTTTGACAAACTTGCATGTGGGCCCATGGGCTCATCGGAGTATAGCAAGACTCCCGGCGTATCTCTCCAACGTGCCTGAAAAATGAGATGTGAACAGAGCCTAATATTTTTAATTCTAAAATTAGTGCTGGGCATATTTTCTAAGACATCTGCAACTTTAGGCCTCCAGGGGATGACATTCATATGGCACATCTGCCTTTCCCAGGGTTAGTCATTAGCACTCTACTCAACTGGAAAGAACAAAAAAGGCTGCCTTGTTTTCTCCTCAGTTATGGGGGCACTGTGGTATCTTTCCCATCCCCACAGTGTAGTATGCATATTTTGTATATGTACAGTATCTATGTATTTGTTTTTTTTATATGCCTGTAGTCCATGTTTCCTCCATATGTTTTTTGTCATTGATGTAGCCAAAGGTGGAATTTAAGGCCCCCACAATTTGTTTTGTTGACCACCATTTTTTTATATAGTTACATAGTTAAAAAAGACACATGTCCATCAAGGTGATATCAGGAAGCAATAATGACAGTCTCCCTCTCCATTTTACAGACCAGAGATTAGACCAATCCCTGTCTGGGAGGCAGCCTGCTGCAGCAGAAAGCTTTCTGAAGGTTCTGTCTGAAATGAAAGATCTGGCCAGCTAGTCCTTAGGTAGTCATGGATCCCAATTTTCTCTGCTAGATTTCTGCACCACTGTTTTTTTCTGGAGCGGTCCGAAAATTTTGCTGCCTGACACATAGGTAAGTATTTGCTCCCTTTTGATTTTATCTTATTACATTTTAGGTATCGTGCCCCCTTAATGGCCCTTAAAAAATATATGTAGATGATATCTTGTTACATAGTTATCATCGAAGTGCTTATCTGGTTGGGATGCTTTAGTTCCTTTTTAGGTTTTTTCTTATGGACTCAAAAATGTAACTTACCACCTGCGATCCAGCATTGCGTTCTAGGCCAGGCTAATGCTCCGGGCTTTATGTTATGAGGACATGTCGGACTTGGTTGCCAGGTAACTCCTGACTACTAAAACTAATACTATATCCACCCTGTAATGTTTTCATGTACTGTATGTTATATTCCCCTATATAGTTCAACCTCTGGTACCAGAATGGTGTTATAGTGTCAAATAGTTATTTCTCACTCCTGTCTTTTTTATTTGTCCATTGATCTTTTACATTCATTCTGACCCATCTTGTTTGCCACTTGTGATTTTGTATGGTCCCTTGTACTGCTTCTCTCATTGATTGCCATTTGCCTGCTTAGACCCGTTACACTTCTGTCTCTCTAATTGGCGCCTGCCTACTTTGCTACTGACTTTGCTTTTGCTAGCCGATTCTGGTTCAATTGCATCTCCAGTCGAAGACCTTCTCTATTCCTACAGGCAACTATTTACTAAAAAGTTGGGTAAAATCAACTTGTGCCTAAAGGTCCGATTACACAGCCCGATATGGGCCATCAAAACGAGCTCTGAGCAACGAGACAGCTCGTTAATCGGCGCTCGTTTGCTCCTTTCACATGGAGCAATGATTCGTTATGTATAGGGACGAGCGCTCGTTATTACGATCGTTCGTCCTCATTTTCATCATGTCGGCACTCGATTTACACATGGAGATGTTCTGCCGACAACGATGATTTTTAACGCTGCATAAACGAGCAGATCAGCCGATGACACAGGGCAATGATCGGGAACGAGCATTTATATGAGCGCTTGTTTGGCCAAACATTAGCCTGTGTAATAGGGCCGTAGTCCTGAGACCAGCAGCCTACCAGTAAGGCATCATGCACGCCAGCGTGTGCAAAACATCAAGTTTTCCTCTAGAAGTACTGAATTCAGTGCTTCTAGGAGAAATCTCAGTCCGATACACTGCATTCGATGGAACATATTGCATTTTTAATTATATAGAATCTGTACAGGCATATGAACATAGGAACATGTGCATAGCCCTATTGACTAACATTGCCTACGTAATACCGAAGAAAAACTAACTAAAATAGAATCTTAAGGGTAAGTTCATACTGTTGGATTTCCTGCGAAAAACTCTGTCGTGTTTGATTCAGTGCAGATTTTCAGGTGCATTTGCTGTTGCGTACAACAGAAGAGCAGATAAAAAAACAACAACTCACCTCTCCTGGCGCCACTGTAGCGATGGGTCCCTGCTCCCCTGGCTGTTCTCTGTTGAGCCGGCCTCGTGGGATGACGTATCACCCCATGTGACGCTGCAGCCTGTGATTTCTGCAAGCGATCAAATGGGGCAAAACATCATGCAGGAAACCAGTCAGGGGATCAGGGACGTGTCCCTATGGGAGTGCCAGGGGAGGTAAGTGTTAATTTATTTTTTTTTTAACCCCTTGCCACCGCAGCCATTTTTCATTTTTGTTTTTTTTTTCTCCCCTCTTCCAAAGTCATAACTTTATTATTTTTCCATCGACAATGCCGCATGAGGGCTTGGGTTTATTTATTTTTTGAATGAGTTGTAGGTTTTAACTTCACCGTTTATTATACCATATAATGTACTGAAAAATTGAAAAATTCCTTGTTGGGTGAAATACAAAATAGGTTTCGTTTTTACAGCATTCAACATCCGGTATAATCAACAGGTTAACTTTTTTCTAAATAAGATTACGGCGACACCAAATGTATTTAGTTTTTTTTATGATTTACAACTTTTGCAAATAAAACAATTTGTGGGTTTGTCAATGGAGCTTTGTGAGGGTTTGTTTTTTGTGGGGCGAGCTGTCATTTTTATTGGTCCTATTTTAGGGTACATATGACATTTTGATCACTATTTATTCAATATTTTTTTAGGTGGTTAAGTTGTCCAAAAACAGCAATTCTGTTTTTTTTATTTTTATTAGGGCATTCAGCCTGCAGGTTAAATAATGTTATATTGTAATAGTTCAGACTCTTACAGACGCGTCAATACCACTTATGTTTATTTTCTTAATTTTCTTACATTATTTTAGGGGAAAATGGCAAAAAGTTAATTTTTTAAACTTTTAGTATTTTTTTTTGGCACATTACTAAGAACATGCAATCTTATATCGTTTGAGCAACACACTGTAATACTTATGTATTGGAGTTATACCGGCTTCTATGAAGCCATGCCACTGGGGCACCAAGATGGCAGAGCTAGGGTCCTTTATTAGGCACCCAGGCTGCTATGACAACCATTGGCGCCCCGAAAACGCGTCGGTTCCCCCCTTTTCTAAGTACTTAGATGCCATGGTCGCTATTGACTGCGGCATCTAAGTGGTTAAACGGCCAGGATCAGAGTTATCTGAGATTCTAGCCATTAGCGCAAAGAGTCAGCTGTAATATGAAGATGACATCCGCAGTGTATGGAGCGGGCTCAGCCATACTCCACCTACCCACTATGACATACATTAAAGGTGAAAAAGCATTTTTTTTTTTTTTATATTTGCAATTTTTGCTGCTAAAATGCAGCTATTTCGCAGCAAAAAAAATAAAGGAACATGGCGCATTTATTGGAGAATGTTTCCTTTTCCACAGATTAAAAAATCGCCACTGCAGTTCAATTTCTGCACAGCAATTTTCCAAAATATGTGGATGAGATTTGTTAAAATCTCATCCACTTTGCTACTACTCTAATATGAAGCAGATTTTCATAGCCTAAAGATGAATTTAATCGCTATGGAATTGGTGCAGATTTTCAGTGTCGATTTTCAATTTCCAGTACAGGTTTATACCCTATCTACATGCAGCGGAACAAATCTCTGTGAAATTGAGGGCATGCTGCAGATTTCTTGTTGGCTTTCACTGCAATTTTCACCCTTTACAATGCATGTAAGGCCTGATTCCCACGAGCGTTTTTCCTACGCTAGAGTTCAGTGTGTGTTCCGTGTGGCATCAGTTTTTGATGTCAGGGTTGGTGCACATTTATTTATTTTTTTCTCTGCATTTCTTTTACAACCGGTGCGTGAATCACTGAGAGCACATAGATGACGTCCGTGTACTGTCGGTGATTTTCACGCACCCATTGACTTCAATGGGTGCGTGATCCGCAAAAACGCACTAGAATAGGACATGCAGTGAGTTTCACGCAACGGACACACACTGCATGTCGGAATAGCCCCATTGAATTTCATAGGTTCGTGTGGTGTCCGTGAAAAATACGGACAGCACACGTATGTGAAATACGCTCGTCTGAATAAGGCCTAAGGCTGGGTTTCCACAGGTCATTTTTATTGTGTCGTTACAGCGTTTTTATTGCAGTTCAAAAGTGCTTCTTAATTGCTTTGAATTGCATTTAAAAAAAAATGCACGCGTTTTACCTCGATTTGTATCGATTTTGCGATTCTGTTTTTGCTGGTACGGTTATTACAGGTGAAGCACATGGTTTTAATGAGCTTCACCTGTAATAACCGCACCTTAAAAAATTGCATTGCAAAACTGCGACAAATCACATTGAAATGCAGGCAGTCACATAAATTTACTATAATTTATGGCAGAAAAGTAATAAAAAATGAGGCGCATCTTATTTCAGCGGTTTATAGATTAATTCACATATAGTGGTTAAGGTCCGGTTAGAACTGCATTGAAATAACGCATCGGAAAACTGACTGCGTTTTTTGCTGCATATGGATGCGCTTTTTGATGCGGTTTTTCGGTGCGGTTCTGATTGCACCCAACCACAAAGTGTGAATGGACTCTAGGACTGGTAAATAAAGCGCCAGTGTTAATAAATTCAGAAAAATTTGGCATATAAACAGGTTTTGAGGCGGGGGTTACTTACATACAGGGGGCGATTTATCAAAACTAGTGCAAAGGAAAAAGTGAAGCAATTGCCTATAGCAACCAATCATATTTCAGCTCTCATATTTAAGGCCCCTTTTTAAAATGTAAGAAGCAATCTGATTAGTTGCTATAGGCAACTACTCCTCTTTTCCTTTGTAGAAGTTTTGATAAATCTCCCCCACAGATTGTATCCTGTGGACTGATGTTTTCGAGCTTTATATATTCTGGTGTAGCCTCGGCCTGGGTCTAGATATTGACATTTTCACGTCTGAGTGCTTAATTATCCCCTGCTGTGATGAGGAGGAGGAGACCAGGGAAGTCTCCACACTGAGATCATGTTGGAAAAGTTTTGCACAGAAAAAAGTGATGCCTTTCTTATTTTTGGCGATTCCATGGTGTTTGGGGACACGGGTGATGTTGAAAGCAGTGGAACGCGAATATTTACTCTGCACCTGGATCAGAGTCTTATACGTACACCCATCTGACCGGTGAGTTTTATTATCCACACTTTTTTTTTTTTTAGATATAAATATTAATAATCGCGACTGATTTGTAAAACATAATTGCATTTAACGTCTGGACTGTATGCTGTGGGCACGCAGTGCAGTGGCCGTGCTTTTTACAATTATTTTTGTTGTTTTTGTTTTTTTATTACCCAAAACATGGATTTAAAAAAAAACTATAAGGCCATGTGCCCACATAAGTGATTTTATTCTCAAAGGCAAAACCTTGCAGTAGATTTCAACTGTTGTATAACATATGGCATGTCCTCCACAGCGGCTATGGCGATATGACATATCTTAGCAATAGGCCATAACTTTCTTTAGTGAGAAAATCACATTGTGGTGCGTTTTTTCAGACCAAATTTCCACTTTGTAAACAAGCGCTCATACTTATCCCCTCCCTCCTTTGACGTCCGCTCCGGCCTCCCATGTGACGCTGCAGCTGAGTTTTTGTAATTATTTTTTTTTTTTTTTACAGAGTTTCAATTTTTGCGGTGTAATCGCTGAGATTACGCTGCAAAAGTCGCAATACTTGGCTTTCTGTTGTGGGTTTTGCATCCCCATTGAATTCAATGGGGAAAACCCGCAAAAGAAAATCAACAAAAACCCAGCATAAATGACATGTTGCGGAATTAAATTCCGCAGCACAGGTCAATTTGTTAACTTTTTTGCTGCGTTTTTCCACAGTGTAAAAGTTTTTTCTTCTAAACTCAGCCACTTTGCTGCTACTGTAAATAATGCGGAATTTCCGCACAGAATTCTGTTGCGGAAATTCCACAGCATTTACGCTACGTTATGTGGAAACTGTACAATATTATTAGGCCTCATGCACACGACGTAGCCATGTGTACGCAATGATTTCCAGGTCGGCCGGCCACGGAGTGACAGCCTCGAACCCACCGCAAATAGCGGGCTGTGCACATGGCCGCGGCCATTATTTTCAATGAGCCTGTTCTTTCTGCGGTTCGGGCTCCGGGGCCATGCACGGACCATGAAAACCACGATCGTGTGCATGGCCCCATAGGAATGAATGGGGCCGCAATTCTCCCATGGATTTTCGGGGGAAATGCGGCCGCAAAAGCACGTTCGTGTGCATGGGGCCGTAGAGCATTTTATAGCATTATTAAATTGACACTGTGTAGTATGATTTTGGGCAATGCATGCCAGTGGTATGTTTGCTCTGCATGATTAAAGCACTGGAAGACACTATTATATGCATGTTATACAATAGTACTACGTGGCCAAAAAATAAAAATATACATGTACTAGTCCTTCTCAATGAACTAGAATATCATCAAAAAGTATTATATAGATTCATTACACTCAAGAGTGATCTATTTCCAGCATTTCTTTCTCTTAATGTTGATAATTATGGTAACAGTTAATGAAAAACCAAAATTTAGTGTCTCAGAAAATGTTAATATTATATAAGCCCAGTTTCAAAAATGATTTTTAATACCGAAATCTCGGCCTACTGAGAAGTATGCGGCATGGCATGAAGGTGATCAGCCTGTGGCACTGCTGAGGTGTTATCAATGCGGCGTGGCATGGAGGCGATCAGCCTGTGGCACTGCTGAGGTGTTATCAATGTGGTGTGGCATGGGGGCGATCAGCCTGTGGCACTGCTGAGGTGTTATCAATGTGGTGTGGCATGGGAGGCGATCAGCCTGTGGCACTGCTGAGGTGTTATCAATGCGGCGTGGCATGGGAGGCGATCAGCCTGTGGCACTGCTGAGGTGTTATGGAAGCCCAGGTTGCTTTGATATCGGCCTTCAGCTCGTCTACATTGTTGGGTCTGGTGTTTCATCTTTCTCTTGACAATACCCTATAGATTCTCTATGGGGTTTAGGTCAGGTGAGTTTGCTGGACAATCAAGCGCAGTGATACTGTGGTTATTACACCAGGTATTGGTACTTTTGGCAGTGTGGGCAGGTGCCAAGTCCTGCTGGAAAATGAAATCCGCATCTCCATAAAGCTTGTCAGCAGAGGGAAGCATGAAGTGCTGGGAAATGTCCTGGTAGATGCTGCGCTGACTCTGGACTTGATATAACACAGTGGACCAACACTGTTTCTCAGTGTCCAAAGTCCTGTTCTCAGATGAACGTAAATTTTGCATTTCATTTGGAAATCAAGGTCCCAGAGTCTGGAGGAACAGTGGAGAGGCGTGCATCCAAGCTGCTTGTGGTCCAGTGTGGAGTTTCCACAGTCAGTGATGGTTTGGGGGCCGTGTCATCTGCTGGTGCTGGTCCACTGTGTTATATCAAGTCCAGAGTCAGCGCAGCGTCTACCAGGAAGTTTTAGAGCACTTCATGTTTAACACGTTCCATCGAATTACATAGGTCCGTGTGTCGCCCCTTGTTTCAATGGCTGTCACACGGACGTATTCAACGCTCATGTGAATAAGGTCTATGGGTCATTTCACACGTAGCGTAAATGACGCAGAATTTCCGAAACTGATTTAGTTGTTGAAAATCCGCAGCACAATACAGTAGCAGCAAAGTGGATGAGATTTGAACAAATCTCATCCACACACTGCGTAAATGCTGAGAGGAAAAACTGCTCAGAAATTTACCTTTTCTTTTTAATCCGCAGAATCTCAATTGTATTTGCGTAACCGTTGCTTATTTGTTGCGGGTTTCCCCACTGAATTCAATAAGGAAATAGCAGATGTTGTGGCGGAAAAGTGGCGATTTCCGCCGCAAAAAACGCAACTTAAAAAAATAAAAGATCTTATGTTTACCCAGAAGTCTGTGTTTCTTTGTCCAGGCCGGCCTCCTGGAATGACGTTTCATCCCATGTGACCGCTACAGCCGATCACAGACTGCAGCGGTCACATGGGATGAAATGTCATCCCAAGGCTGCAGAACGTCAGAGGGACGCGTCGCCATGGTAAGTATCTATTTTTATTTTATTTTTTCAGTGCAGGATTTCTGCGAAAACGGTGCACAGGGTGTATACGCTGTGCGGTCTTATGCAGCGTATCCACCCTGTGTGAACTTGCTATTATACTGGTACCCAACAAAGCAAAAAACTGGTAAAATAACAGGCTAGGTAACAGATTACAGCTTAGATAACAAAACGGCAGAATTTTATTTCTAAGGCTTCGTTCACATCTGCGTCAGGGCTCTGTTCATGGGTTCCGTCAGCCTTTTTCCGTCAGGGGAACCCATGAACGGAAACCATATCTTTCCATTTGCGTTACCATTTATTTCAATGGTCACGCTTCCATTGCTAATGGTTTCTGTTTGTCTCCATAAAGTTTGGTTTTTTTCGGCGGAATCAATAGCATAGTCGACTGCGCTATTGATTCCGCCAAAAAAATGAAAACCGGTAGAAGCAAAGATAAAATCACAATAAAATTTCTTTCACACCTTCTGTAATAAGCATCACTCTGCGCATGGATTCACTCACACACAGATTCAACTATGGTGGGTATCAAATGACATCCCTATCTCTGAGAGTAAGGCTAGATTCACTCGACCTATATTCAGACGTATTGGTTTTACGCCTCGAATTACGTCTGAAAAAACGCCTCCAATACGTCGGCAAACATCTGCCCATTACTTTCAATTGGTCTTCCGATGTACTGTGCCGACGACCTGTCATTTTACGCGTCGTTGTCAAAAGACGGTGCGTAAAATAACAGCCTCGTCAAAAGAAGTGCAGGACACTTCTTGGGACGTAATTCGAGCCGTTTTTCATTGACTTCAATGAAGAACAGCTCCAAATTACGTCCGTAAAAGACGCGGCGAAAAACGCCAGTACATGCAATTACGGCTGAAATTCAGGAGCTGTTTTCTCCTGAAGTTAGCTCCGTAATTTCAGACGTAAATGCAGTTATTGTGTGCACATACCCTAAAGCTTGAACAGTCCTCAGCAGCGGTTTGCACCGTTGACATGCTTAGAATCATACGGTGCAAGTTATAATGACGATGGCTTGGCACATACAGTGAAGGAAATAAGTATTTGATCCCTTGCTGATTTTGTAAGTTTGCCCACTGTCAAAGACATGAACAGTCTAGAATTTTTAGGCTAGGTTAATTTTACCAGTGAGAGATAGATTATATATTAAAAAAAAAAAAGAAAATCACATTGTCAAAATTATATATATTTATTTGCATTGTTCACAGAGAAATAAGTATTTGATCCCTTTGGCAAACAAGACTTAATACTTGGTGGCAAAACCCTTTTTGGCAAGCACAGCAGTCAGACGTTTTTTGTAGTTGATTATGAGGTTTGCACACATGTTAGATGGAATTTTGGCCCACTCCACTCCTCTTTGCAGATCATCTGTAAATCATTAAGATTTCGAGGCTGTCGCTTGGCAACGTAAGTTTTCGATGGGATTAACGTCTGGAGACTGGCTAGGCCACTCCATGACCTTAATGTGCTTCTTTTTGAGCCACTCCTTTGTTGTCTTGGCTGTATGTTTCGGGTCATTGTCGTGCTGGAAGACCCAGCCATGAGCCATTTTTAATGTCCTGGTGGAGGGAAGGAGGTTGTCACTCAGGATTTGACGGTACATGGCTCCATCCATTCTCCCATTGATGCAGTGAAGTAGTCCTGTGCCCTTAGCAGAGAAACACCCCCAAAACATAATGTTTCCACCTCTATGCTTGACAGTGGGTATGGTGTTCTTTGGGTCATAGGCAGCATTTCTCTTCCTCCAAACACGGCGAGTAGAGTTAATGCCAAAGAGCTCAATTTTAGTCTCATCTGACCACAGCACCTTCTCCCAATCACACTCAGAGTTCATTTGCAAACTTCAGACGGGCCTGTACATGTGCCTTCTTGAGCAGGGGGACCTTGCGGGCACTGCAGGATTTTAATCCATTACGGCGTAATGTGTTACCAATGGTTTTCTTGGTGACTGTGGTCCCAGCTACCTTGAGATCATTAACAAGTCCCCCCCGTGTAGTTTTCGGCTGAGCTCTCACCTTCCTCAGGATCAAGGATACCCCACGAGGTGAGATTTTGCATGGAGCCCCAGATCGATGTCGATTGACAGTCATTTTGTATGTCTTCCATTTTCTTACTATTGCACCAACAGTTGTCTCCTTCTCACCCAGCGTCTTACTTATGGTTTTGTAGCCCATTCCAGCCTTGTGCAGGTCTATGATCTTGTCCCTGACATCCTTAGAAAGCTCTTTGGTCTTGCCCATGTTGTAGAGGTTAGAGTCAGACTGTTTAATTGAGTCTGTGGACAGGAGTCTTTTATACAGGTGACCATGTAAGACAGCTGTCAGGCACCAAGTTGATTTGGAGCGTGTAACTGGTCTGGAGGAGGCTGAACTCTTAATGGTTGGTAGGGGATCAAATACTTATTTCTCTGTGCACCATGCAAATAAATATATATAATTTTGACAATGTGATTTTATTTTTTATATAATCTATCTCTCACTGGTAAAATTAACCTAGCCTAAAAATTCTAGACTGTTCATGTCTTTGATAGTGGGCAAACTTACAAAATCAGCAAGGGATCAAATACTTTTTTCCTTCACTGTACATGCGTGGGTATGAAGCACAAGGGCAAGTCCACACAATCAATATCTACTTTATACCTCTGTGTGGGCAACTTCTTCATCCACAATCAACCTATGCAGAACATGGCATCTTTGCGTTATTGGAGAAGCACAGACTCCAGGCAGATTTGTAGATCATTCAGGGTCAGTTCACACGTTGCATAAATACGTGCATTTTCTGCAACGGAATTCATTGCGGAAAATCTGCAGCAAATACAGTAGCAGCAAAGTGGATGATATAAAACAAATCTCATCTACACGCTGCATAAATACTGAGCGGAAAAAACGCTAAGAAATTGACATCCGATGCAGAATTTTATTCCACAGCAAGTCAATTGTATTTGCTTAAACTCTGCTTATTTGTGGCGGGTTTTGCCCATTGAATTAAATAGAGAGGTAAATCCCGCAACAAATAGCAGTTGTTGAGTTTTTTTGCCGCGGGTTCGCAGCGATACCGCCGCAAAAAATGCAACTCAGAAAAAATAAATCTTATACTTACCCAGAAGTCTGTGTCTCTTCCTCCTGGGATGACGCTTCATCCCATGTGACCGCTGCAGCCAATCACAGGCTGTAGCGGTGGTCAAATGCGATGAAACATCATCCCAGGAGGCTGGCATGGATGACGCTACTTCCCATGTGACCGCCGCTGCAGCCAATCACAGGCTGCAGGGTCTCCTGGAATGAAACGTCATCCAAGGATGCCGGCCTGCTAGCAGGCCAGGTAAGTGCTGCAGTTTTCCACAGCGGACGTTCCGGGCAAAAAACTGCACCACAGTTTGGTGCAGTTTTTCGCCCGGAATTCCCAGCTGCGCACAAGGCAGTTATGCTGCGCGCTCTTACGCAGCATATCCACCCCATGTGAAGTCAGTCTCAATGTTGTTATTTATGGCCGTTTCAACTTAATAGAATATGTTGAAAATAAAATCCGTATAAACTTTCGGTTAGGCCTCTTTGAGACGAGCGTATTTGTAAACTATAAGGGTATGTTCACACGGCCAAATTACGGACGTAATTCGGGCGTTTTACGCCTGGAATTACGTCCGAAATTACGGCTTGAAAGGGTTGACAAACATCTGCCCATTGAAAGCAATGGGCTGACGTTTGTCTGTTCACACGAGGCGTATACTTACGCGTCGCTGTCAAAAGACGGCGCGTAAATAGAAAAAGGCCCCATGCACGCGACTGTCATTTTCATCCGTAATTACGGATCAACTTGTGGACCCATTCATTTCTCTCTCAAATATAATCTCCACCCATGCGTATTTATGGATGTATGTCCGGGCTGTAAAGATGATCCACAACTTAGAGAACATGTCCTATTCTTGTCTGCATTTGTGGCACGGACTCGCCCATAGAAGTCTGTGGACGCTTCCGCGATTGCGGACGGGTACGGATGTGCAGCCGTCGGCTCCATATTTCCGGACAGTAAAACCCTTATGGTCGTGTACATGAGGCGTAAATGTTGACACAGCTGTCTGGCTGTAGTTTATCTCCCTCCCCCTATAAAAATAACATTAACGATCGTGGGGATCAATGGGCATGTTAATGAAGGAGGCAGGAAGATCGCTGTAACCATATTTTGTATATGACAATTTGTAGCCATGGAAATTCTAAACATTTATTTCATGGGTAAATCTGTTTCTAATCTAATATGACTCGATATAGTTTAAATATTTATTTTCAGATCTAAAAGAAGTCATTATCTGAAACATTTTTATTGGCTCCAGTAGAGCCCTGGAAGCTTCGTGGGCGCATCGTGTTTTAGTAAGCGTGTAACCATATGCCTCCCTGACCACCACCTCTACGTTCCGGATGTGGAGAGCCTGTCGCAGCACACACACGATGCTGTTCTGTGACCCTCCCTCCCCAGGGGAGACAGACGCCAAGGGAACACAGTGAACTTGTTCCCAGGGACGCATCGGATCCAGACAGGCAGGTTTTGCTTTCATCTTGTGTCAGTTCAGTAAAAGCCTCAATTAACTGCACATTAATTATTAAATCTGAACAATGCAGTCCTGGGATCCAGCAGCCAGATTTTGTTACCTCGTGTGCGGATGAGGGATTGGCAGCGGTCAAGATAACACAATTTATCTTCTTCCACTGACTTAAACCCAATAATAAATATTCCAAAAGCCACTTCACCGTCACTAGCTTGCAGGGTAGGGTACAGAGGCCGTACCAGCTGTGCCAAGAATAATGCAGGTGGAACGAGACAAGTCACCCGGTCCAGTTTATTTTATGTGTCTCTTTATACAAAATGTTGCAGGTTTTACTTGAATATTTGACCAGGATGACACAGACACTAGTGGGGTCTGACCATTATTTGACTAATGTTGTTTTTTGGGTTTCACCTGATTCCTGATGTGATCATTCAAAATGAATAGATTTATGACAAAGGCATAAAATTAGTTTCGGCAATGGGCCTTTCTTTTCCAATAAAGATATGAATATGTACATGCTCTTATTTTTTGCAGTTAGGCCTTAGTCAGATGGTCGTGTTTGGTCCGTGATATACGGACTGTGTCTTGGCCGTCTGAATTAGGCCTTAATTTGTGTATAACGCTTGCTGTGTATAAAGTGATACAAAGTGGTATTGGATGGATATAAATGATAAGTCGTTGGGGAGCCAGCCATTTACTAGTAGTACTACTCCAGAAAGTGTGAAGACACGTGTCTATCAAACATATCAGATGAGTCGGAGTCATCAGCAGAGCGCACACCAACACTCTTCTAGTTAGAAAAGCGTAAAAAATCTTCAATACATGAGAACTGCTCGGTGATGAGCCCTACCCACTTGTTTTGCCATATTTTGTATGTAATGAAAAAGGGGTGCAGGTGCTTCATAAATATGTCTGCTCGAGCGCTATATATTTTTTTAATGTATTAACATCAGAAATATATTGATTACATTGATAAATCTGTTCCACTGTTTTATGGGATCTAGTCAGGGGCAAACGCAGGAAATTTAAAGGGGAGTTTTCAAATACATACTTTTTTTTTAGTTATTTTTTCCACACTCCCGCTGCCCTCTGGTTTCTACGCTACCAATATTGATCAGCACATATCCACCAGTCTAGCCCGTAATATTACAGGCGCCAATATAAAGGGGTGGGCTAGTGGTTATGTACTGACCAATACTGCTAGCGTAAAAACTAGCATAGACCGCGCCACACCCAGTTCCCTCTGTAGATGGTACCACCCAGTTCCCTCTGTAGACGTGTAAATGGTGCCCCCTGTAGTGGCTCCATTGCCCATGTATATAGTGCCACGGTGTCCCCTGTAGATAGTGCCACAGAGATAAAACCGCATCCTTTAAAGCTACGCCCCTGAGTAAAGCTCCAGTGTTAAACTTTTTTTATTTTTATAATACTGTATATTGTTAACAAAACAAAGAGAGGTCATCATAGGCTGATCACTTCTTGCACTTCGTAGTGAAGCCTACTGTATAGTGAAACCTTTTATACCATGGCAATAAAGCTTCAAAATTCACTTGCCTGTCCCCGTTCTTGTGCCACCCCCTCCTCCAGCGATGCAGGAATGGTCTCTTCTGACCAGGCCTGCTCCAGTGGAACGACGTCATTGCGCCACCTGCATCGCAAGAAAAGCGCTGAATGGCGGAGAAGAGAACTGATGGTTCCCCTTGCCTCGACAGTGCTGTAAATTGTTTCCACATCCTAAGGATGCGAATATAATTGACTACAATAGTATGTAAGGGCCTTCTCGCCATGGTCACGGAGGTTTCCGGGCAACTGAAAAAACCCTCTGCGTGCGCCACTGCTAGTGGGAGGTGTATGTGGTGTGGCCTTCTTGGACTGAGTTCACTTGTTGCAAATTTGACGCAGATCTCACCCTTCGCATTACAAAGGGTAAAATCTGAATTGAAAATCTGCGACAAATCCGTGAGGTGTGAACTCCGCCTTAGAAGGGATTGACTCAACTACACGTATATGTGGTTTAGACAGGCAGTACTTATGGCAAATGTGCCACAGACTTTATAGATAATCCGCAGATGAAAATCTGATTTCTTCAGTGGATTGGCCAGTAAATCCGCCCGCAGACAAAAAAATCCACAGCCCATTCATTATTTCATGCAGGTTTTTTTCCCGGAGCATGTAAACATGGCCTAACTCTCCGGGTTTCATGTGTGGAACAGATAAATTTGTAGCCAGTCATTTGTCACTAGGGTCTATTTCCTATGGGTTGAATTTTACAAATAATCTATCCGATTTTATTGATCTTTCCTATGACAACAACAAAGATTATCATGCAATTATAAGTGGACGTGCACAGGTTTTGCATAGATGGCGGGTGGACCTCCAGAATTCACCTGCTTTATAGAAATGATTTGTAGATGTTTTGCATAAAGCATTGGATTTTTTTTTCTTTAGCTTGCAATTATTCTTTACTCAATTATTCATATCAAATCACAAACAGATTGCTTTACCACTCATCACAAAGTGCTCTTGATCCTATAGCTGTAGTAGGTTTATCTATCAATAGAAATAATTCATCTGTTTTCTATCCTATCGATAGAACGTGTTGGGGGGTATTGGACTGTTTATTCCTTAATGTAAGGGTATGTTCACACACTAGACTAAAAACGTCTGAAAATACGGAACTGTTTTCAAGGGAAAACAGCTCCTGATTTTCAGATGTTTTTTAAGCCACTCGCGATATTCACTGCCGTTTTTGGAGCTGTTTTTCAATCGAGTTTATGAAAAACCGCTCCAAAAAACGTCCCGAGAAGTGACCTGCACTTCTTTTGACGAGTTGTTTTTTTCCGCGCTATAATTTGACAGCGACGCATAAAATAAAGGCTCGTGGGAACAGAACATCATAATTCCCATTGAAAGCAATGGGCAGATGTTTGTAGGCGTATTGGGGGCGTTTTTTCAGGCGTAATTCGGGGCGTAAAACGACCAAATTACGTCTGAAACCACTGCATGTGAACATACCCTAAGAGGAAATCCCCATTTACATCATATATAGACGAGGGCTCCACAGCGATGCAGTTTTACTACCAGGCAGCGCACAGTTGGGAGGCCTGCCCTCTGGCTGTCAGTGTGTCATCATCCCAGGTGATCGCTAGGCTTACTTCTACAGGCACATTATAGTGCCAGCCCCCTAGCGGTCACGTGGGATGATAATGCACCAACACATCTGAAGGCTGCTCTAGTGAACAGTACTTGCGGTAGGCGGGGATACACATCAGATCAAGGAACAAAGTGCATGATGGGATCTGTAGTTTACGCAGTGCACTAAAATGACAAGTCCAGCCTACTATCTAGAAGTCTGTCCACGGCTAACGCATTACATCGTGGATGGGTGAGTAAGGGGGGATTCACACGAACGTGTATTCGGTCCGTGCGGGCCGCGTGGTTTTCACGCGCCACGCACAGACCAATACAAGTCTATGGGGCAGTACAGACAGTCCGTGCTTTTTGCGCAGCGTTTGTCAGCTGTGCAAAAAGTGTGACATGCTCAATATCTCCGCGTATTTCGCGCATCACGCATCCATTGAAGTCAATGGGTGCGTGAAAACCACGCAGGTCGCACGGAAGCACTTCCGTGCGAACCGACTGAAACAGCGCGCCAGCTGTCAAAAGGATGAATGTAAACAGAAAAGCACCACGTGCTTTTCTGTTTCCAAACATCCAAATGGAGTGTCTTTGAGATGAGCGAACCCGGACAATCGAACCGAACTTCACCGGGTTCGGCCGAACTCGTTTTGGCCGAACCCGGCAAAAAAAATTCCGGTACGCGACGTCAGGAGATAGTCACTGTCCAGGGTGCTGAAAGAGTTAAACTGTTTCAGCACCATGGACAGTGACTACCGATCCCAATAAACATGAACCTGTAAAAAAAAACGAAGTTCTGACTTACCGATAACTCCCGGCTTCTTCCTCCAGTCTGACCTCCCGGGATGACAATTCAGCCCAAGTGACAGCTCCAGCCAATCACAGGCCAAGCACAGGCTGCAGCGATCACATGGACTGCCGCATCATCCAGGGAGGTGGGGCCAGATGTCGAGAGGCGCGTCACCAAGGACGCGTCACCAAGGCAACGGCCGGGAGAGAAGTTCTCGGTAAGTACAAACTTTTTCTTTTTTTTTTTAACAGGTTGCTGTATATTGTGATCGGCATTCACTGTCGAGGGTGCTGAAAGAGTTACTGCCGATCAGTTAGCTCTTTCAGCACCTTGGACAGTGACGGGCGTCGACTAGCCTCATCTCTATGATGGCGGCTGCGCGAAAATCACGCAGCCGTGCATCATACACGGATGACACACGCAGCTGTCAAGTGGTTTTTGCGCGTGCAAAACGCCGCGTTGTTTGCGCGCGCAAAAACGCAACGTTCCTCTGAATCTGCCCTAAGGCTAAAATGTGAATTACTGCAGAGAAAGTAGTTAGATGGTTATATAAATTTCTTTAGACATGTTTATTTTTGTTGTGTCTTTTTATTTGCTCCCCGGATAACCCCTTTAAGTGTTTGTATTAACAATGTAATGTGTTGAAGTATATACAAAAGAATAAAGACAACAACTAGGATCCAAGAGAGAAGTATATATATTCTCACTATAAGGGCCTGTTCACACAGAGTATTTTGACAAGCTTTTTGGAGCGGAAACCGCTCCGCAAAACTCGTTAAAAACCAGCCGAAAATGCCTCCCATTGATTTTAATGGTAGGCGGGGGCGGTTTTCTCCCACAAGGCGGACATGCTCTATCTTCGCGCGTTTACGCCTCTGACCACACTTTGACATCAATGGGAGGCAGAGAAAGCGTATTTTGCCGAGTTTTTTGCCCGTAGCACTCAATGGACGCGGGCGAAAAACGCTGAGAAAATCGCCGCAAACGACCTGCAGGAAGGACAAAATCTGCCTCAAAATCCCAAACGGAATTTTGAGGCAGAATTTTCCTCCTGCAAAAAACTCTGTTTGAACGAGGCCTAAGACTGTATCCGTTGGCTGTGTCATAAATGTCTTATGGGTGGCAGTTAAATTGTTCGCTTCCCTCCTCCACCAACCCAAGACCGGAGAAGTATGCATGGTCACTCTACATTATAGTAAAGTACAGAAACCACCTATTTTGGGGAAATTCCCTGAAGTTCATCACCACACATTTAATAATAATATTTATTTCCTATCGAACTATGCATTTCCCTTCCTCAAATACAGATGGATACAGTTGTCACTCTTCCTAAATCTCCACGATCTAGCTGTCTATATATATTCTACTATCCTTCCTTCAGCTGTATCTAGCCTGCGAGGCAAACGTATTAAGCCCACAGCTCCTGTCCTATTATTATATTCCCTTGAGAGAAAGGAGAGGCCCTTACTTCTTTCCAGTCTTGGCCTGACCCAATATACCACAGAAGTGTCCGTGTTATGCGTAATAAGTATCCGTGCGCACATATCATTTTTATTGTAATCTGCCATTAATTTATAATACAAAAAGGATTGACCTATCATTATTGCATGTCGTATTACTGGATGGAACAGCAAGTGTTCTCTGCGCTCTTGTAAAATTTGTTGTTAAAATATTTTTTTTTTGTTTTTTATTAAATGTTATACATTTTTTCAATATACTTTCTGTATTAATTCCTCACGGTTTTCAAGATCCCTGCAAGATAATTTAATTATACAAAAAAATTGCATTAATTTGCTGAAACCGGACAACCCCTTTAAGTTATATTATAATACATGTTAAAGGTGTTGTCTGGTTTATCAGAACATTTTCGAGCACTTCATGCTTCCCTCTGCTGACAAGCTTTATGGAGATGCTGATTTCATTTTCCAGCAGGACGTGGCACCTGCCCACACTGCCAAAAGTACCAATACCTGGTGTAATAACCACAGTATCACTGCACTTGACTGGCCAGCAAACTTGCCCAACATAAACCCCATAGAGAATCTATAGGGTATTGTCAAGACGAAGATGAGACACCAGACCCAACAATGCAGACGAGCTGAAGGCCGATATCATACAACCTGGGCTTCCATAACACCTCAGCAGTGCCACAGGCTGATCGCCTCCATGCCACGCCGCATTGATAATACCTCAGCAGTGCCACAGGCTGATCGCCCCCATGCCACGCTGCATTGGTAACACCTCAGCAGTGCCACAGGCTGATCGCCTCCATGCCACGCTGCATAATTCATGCAAAAGGAGCCCGACCAAGTATTGAGGGCATATACTGTACATACTTTTCAGTAGGGCAACATTTCGGTATTTAAAATTCATTTTTAAAATTGGGCTTATATAATCTAATTTTCTGAGACACTAAATTTTGGGTTTTCATTAACTGTTACCATAATCCTCAACATTAAAAGAAAAAAATGCTGTAAATAGATCACTCTGTGTGTAATAAATCTATATAATGTAGGAGTTTCACTTTTTGAATTGAATTACTGAAATAAATTAACTTTTTGATGATATTCTAATTCATCGACAAAAACTTGTAATGTATGTATAATATATATACAGCACACGAGAAAATGGCGACAGCACACTGCGAACACTAATGTTACTTAACCCACTAAATATAAATAAATATGCATTACATGCTAAATCTACTTACAATAGGGAGGTTCTTAGCGCACATTTTGATCAAATTGTGTGGACCCACCTGCCACAACAAAGCATCCTCCTATAGGTGTGAACCTATAATTTTATTTATCATTTTTTTTTTCTATGTCCCTATTATTATAGGCAAAGCTATAGGATTGTGCATGTATTAGTAGCAGCATGGGAAAATTATAGTTTATATTATTATACAGTAATATCATCTGAAAAGCGGCATTCCCTCTAACATAAAAAAAATTATAATAATCACCCGAATGGTATGCCATATATTAGATATGTGTCCTCTTATGTTTTTTTCCTCCTTTTGGAAAAGTTTTTTTTTCCTTTTGCTCACGTCTAGGATCCAATCCCATTTGGCAAAAAGGAAACCCTGACCTTGGATAGTGTTTTTTTCATATATATAAATTTATTATGATCGCCTTGTCGTGGCAGGTGGGAAAACACTTTTTGATCAAAATGTGCACTAAGAACCTCCCTATTGTAAGTAGATTTAGCAGTAATGCATATTTATTTATGTTTAGGTGGCATTAGTGTCGCAGTCTGCTGTCGCCATTCCTTTTCTGATATATATAATCTTCTAGAGGGGTGGTCCTATTAAAGAGGCTCTGTCACCAGATTCTCAAATCCATATCTCCTATTGCATGAGATCGGCGCTGCAATGTAGATTAAATTTTTTTTTTTAAACTTTCATTTTTGGCCAAGTTATGAGCTATTTTATATATATATATATGCAAATGAGGTTTGAAATGGACAACTAGGCATTTTTTTTTCGTTATGTCCAACTGGGCGTGTATTGTGTTTTTAACTGGGCGTGTTTACGTGTATGACACTGACCAATCCGTTACCAGTCAGCATCATACACTCCTCTACATTGATTTACACAGCAGCAATGTGCAGCCACATACACAGAGATTAACGTTAATCAAGTGTCCTGATAATGAATACACATGAAATCCAGCCTGGACGTCATGTGTATTCAGAATCCTGACACTTCTGAATCTTTTCTGTGAGATTTGCAGCAAGGGAAACGAAATCTCGCGAGATTACGGAGGTAAACGAGTATGATGCTGACTGGTCACTGATTGGTCAGCGTCATACACGTAAACACGCCCAGTTAAAAACACAATACACGCCCAGTTGGACATAACGAAAAAAAAACGCCCAGTTGTCCATTTCAAACCTCATTTGCATATATATAAAATAGCTCATAACTTGGCCAAAAATGAAGAACGTTTTAAAAAAAAAAAACACGTTACTGTTATCTACATTGCAGCGCCGATCACATGCAATAGGAGATAGGGATTTGAGAATCTGGTGACAGAGCCTCTTTAAAGAAGGGATTTAAAGTAAAAAAAAAAAAATCTGAGTTAGTTCTGGAGAGGTTTAATTGTATAGTATTGTTAAACTATTTTATTGAGCAAGCTGGGGCCACTATTGCAATGTCACCTCCAACAGGGGTTGTGACCCAAATTTCTTAGGGTCCGTTCACACGGCGGTTTTTAGCACAGATTTTTATGCACAAACCGTGTCAGGATCCGCACCAAGAAATGTCCAATTCACCCCCATTGATTTCAATGAGGTAGTTTTTTGTTTTTTTTGCCCGAGCTGCTTTTGGCCGCTTGCAGAAACCAAAAAGTTGCATGCTTTTTCTTCGAGCGGTTTATGCCTCTAAACTCCCATTGTGATCAATGGGAGGCAGAAAAAACCTGTGGTGCTCGTTTTTTTTTGCCTGCGTTTTTTGCAATCGATTTAGCCGTGGGCCAAAAACGTGGGGAAAAAAAAAACGTCCTGAAGAAATTTTGAGGCACTTTTTTTTTTTTTTTTCGGCCTGTAAAAAAAACCTCTTTGTGAACTAGGCCTTAGACTCCATAAAGGTTAATCTCCCTAGTTATGCAGCGATACTAAAGTGGGGGACGTACGTATCATGTTATAACTTGATATATTTGCCATTCAAGAGTTTAGGAAAACTTGTAATGGTGGTCAGGTTTCTCAGAAACAAAGGATTCTATCCAGCCAGCACTTATTGGGGTAGCCTCACATAGACGAAAAGTGTATAAGCCATATTACAGCATATGAACCATATAAAGGGGGTTTCTTACTTGGAACCCCCTCTATAAACCAGATCGGAGAGCCGCTATGTAATACTATCTTTCCCAGGCAGCAGCCACTGCAAGGGAAAGATATAGCTATTGGAAATTTACAGCAGATTTTGCTGGGGGTGTGAGAAAAGCCACCTCGGTGACCCTATCTAAAGAGGGGTGGTCTTTCTGAGACAACCCCTTATAAGTATATGTTAATAAATAGTATGGGATTATATATGTCTTTGCTCTATGGAACAGTTGTTTCTTTCTGCATTCCATATCCTAATAATCTGCCAATGATCAGCGGCTATGGTCGGTGCTTTTTTTTTTTTTTACACAAGATAAAGTCACTGCAACAACTACATTAAAGTTTTAAAAGTTATTCCTAACCAATCCCTTGGGCTCTTCTACTTTAAGAAAGGTACTTGAAAAGTAGGTAAGGTGTGGAGTAAGCAGTTCAGTGGGGCTATAAATGGGAGAGAGTGGGAGTGATGAAAAACAGAGCAGAACCGAGAGCCAGCGAGCCTGGTACAGGTCTGATCCCCATCGGCTGCGCTCCTTCCATCCTCAGACTGACGGTTTCACGCATGACCTGGAATTCCACTTACAACATGGGAATTGGTTTCTCTTTGAACTTGAATCTGTCAGAACTTGTGGATTCTAGCGACACATCTCCTTGCAACATTGAGCCACAAGAAAATAGAACACAATGGGGTTCATGTATAAAGTTTTCCACAGAACGAAGGGGTGGGAGCACCGGACTTGAGTCATATTTATAGAAATCTTATTATGTTTCATGGATAATAAGTTGCAAATCTCATTTTGGTGTTCTTTCTCATGTCTGCACAGAGATGTTTCCTGTCACAGTTCATTGGTGTTGGTGCTTTAAGGCCAGAATAACACACACAGTTTTTAATGCAGTTTTTTGAGGAAAAGCCAGAAGTGGGTCCAAAACTGCATGTGTGCTGCTTGCCTTCGGTCTCCTGTACATGTTGCTGATTTTATGCTTGCTGGAGAGACGACCCCATTTAGATGAATGGAACAGAGTTTTCAGTCGCAAAATTTCTTCAGAAAAATATTCAGGCGTGTATAAATAGAATTTATTTATTGGAGTACTAGGCGACCTTCTAGTTTTAACACACTTCTGACATGTCGTAGAGACAGTCGTTTGCATTTGTGAGGGTCTTTGTACTAGGACCCACCAATCACTACAACAAAGGGCCCCTTGTTTCCTCCCAAGTGCCCTGTCCCTTCAGTCTAGATGTTGGTAGTCCTTCCATACACTACCAGACCGCCCACTCTCCTTGATGAATCTCCTGCCATAATTTTTAAACATCTTTCGGGGGTCACGGCATTCATCACTGAAAGTTCACTTTCAAGTCCGTGCGATCAGTTAAAGGGGTTAGCCCAAATGCCACATACTTTATTGTTCTGCATATGCATTCGTAAACCTCATCAGACATTACACCAGCTGCCCAAAAGAAGGCCCCGGCTGCCCATGCATGGGCTATGTAAAGCCTCCAGTCGCTGCATCCATAGGACGCCAGATGGCAGCGTTCACGTGGTTAACCCATGTGACCGCTTTCTGCCATCCTTGGATTCTTCCTGGACACATGCAGATATAGGAGATTCTGCTGTCTGTATCTGCGCATGTGTTGAATGTATTCAGTGCCTGTGCAGAAGAGGATGTGTCTAGAGATGGCTGAGACAGTTGTCATGTGACCGCTTTCCATCTTGCGCCCTATGGATGTGGCGACCGCGGCTCCAGAGTGTTTACGTAGCCCAAACGTGGGTAGCTGGGGGCCCTCATCTGAGCAGCTGGGGTAAAGGCTGATGAGGTTTACATATGTATGTGCACAACAATGCAGTTTAGGGCCTTTTAGTTAATAAAGTGACCTTCCCCTTAAAGAGGCTCTGTCACCACATTATAAGTGGCCTATCTTGTACATAATGTGATCAGCGCTGTAATGTAGATTACAGCAGTGTTTTTTTATTTAGAAAAACGATCATTTTTTACGGAGTAATGACCTATATTAGCTTTATGCTAATGAGTTTCTTAATAGACAACTGGGCGTGTTTTTACTTTTTAACCAAGTGGGCGTTGTACAGAGAAGTGTATGACGCTGACCAATCAGCGTCATACACTTCTCCCCATTCATTTACACAGCACATAGTAATCTTACTAGATCACTATGTGCAGCCACATACACACACATTAACGTTACTCAAGTGTCTCCTGACAATGAATAGACATCACTACCAGCTAGGACGGGATGTCTATTCACAATCCTGACACTTAGGTAACGTTTGTGTGAGATTTACAGCAAGGCAAGCGTAATCTAGTTTTAAATGACAGTTTACAGCGTAATCTCGTGAGATTACGCTTGCCCTGCTGTAAATCTCACACAAGCGTTACCAAAGTGTCATGCTTGAGAAAGATCCTGAGGGATTGAAACGTTGCATGGGTGAATAAAGGTTTTTCTACATTTTAGAAGTGCTGCCTCCTTGTCCATTTTTATGCCTGATATTGAGGACCTTGGACCAGGTTCTGAAGAGGCGTGCACCCTCATGGCGGTTTGGTGCTGTGGTAACTCTCTACTTTTTTTTTTTTTTAGGATTGTGAATAGACATCCCATCCTAGCTGGTAGGGATGTCTAGTCACTGTCAGGACACTTGAGTAACATTAATGTGTGTGTATGTGGCTGTACATAGTGATCTAGTAAGATTACTATGTGCTGTGTAAATGAATGGGGAGAAGTGTACGACGCTGAATGGTCAGCGTCATGCACTTCTCTCCACAATGCCCACTTGGTCAAAAAGTAAAACGCCCAGTTGGGCAATAAGAAACTCATTAGCATAAAGCTAAAATAGGTCATAACTCCGTAAAAAATGATGGTTTTTCTAAATAAAAAACACTGCTGTAATCTACATTACAGCGCCAATCACATTATGTGCAAGATGGGGCACTTATAATGTGGTGACAGAGCCTCTTTAAAGGTGCCCGTACACAGACAAAACTCGGCCAAACTTGCCGATTTTCAGCTGGATCAGCAGACAATCTAATATTGGGGCCTCCAACAGTTATTTAATGTGTATGACCATCTTTAGTGTTCTACCCATGTGCCCATTTATAATTTTATGTATACTTTATTTTTCTGATTGGATTCTGATGCCATAAAGAAGTCAATTATTATATCCAACACCCATTAATTCTGAATTTTTGCTAATCTGCTGTTATACTAAAATAAGTCAGATTACCAAGAAATCTCCAGATAGTTTATACTTCTGGAATATGAAAGTGTGTGAAAGTGCAGGAGTGTGAACTCCGTGACAGGGGGCGCCCGAGTGAGTGGCAGAGGTGGAAACCTCTTTCTAGTGGTTGAGAATGGATTGGGTATCCATTCAAATATGGTCCATTGAAAGTTAAAAGGTCTGGAAAATGTAATAATTTGACACCACGTCTGTCAGATAGTGTGACGGATTATCAAAATTTGACTGTTTTGAGTAAAATTAGTGTTTGTGCAGTTTACTAAAATTTCCCATAAAATGAATACTTAAGTTCTTATCGGTTACATAAAATGCATAGTTGCAATGTTATAGGATACATGGACTACTACATGGCATTTTACTGTAAAGCGTTAATTAAATAATCTTGTATTTCTGTTACTCTTGATTTTTCCTGATGTTCAGTAATAGGCTATTACACCTACCTAAACAGTAAACAGCCCCTGAATCTCCAATTTGCTCATTATGCGGTAATTTAAATGCATTCCGATATATTTAAATAGATTACGTCTAACACATTAAGGGTGATTCGGCAGCCTATTTAATATGCAGATTTTGCAAATAAATCTCAGTAAATCCACTAAAGTCGTTGGAAGAATCTGTCCAGTTATTAAGGTGCAATAAATCAGAGCTAATAGATTAAATGACGAGATTTTTCACAATCTCTCCAGAGACAAATAACCACCAAAATCATATTTTACATTTGTCATCTAATCTATTGCAAGGATGGTTCTTCCAAAAATTCAGGTTTTAGTGATCAATCTTTTTTTCTTCCATTCTGAAATCCTGTGTTTTAAAGGATTGGTCAGACGTCATTGTATTCCTCACTGTTGTTCTCAATTTTGCGTGAGTGAGACTTATTTTTAAATTGCAGCATGTCCTATCTGTTGCGGTTTTGCCATCGTTTTTTCCGAATTGACTTCAGTGACCGTTCTAGCAACCTTATTCATTGAACTGTTTCTTTAAAGGACTTGTCCCACGAAAATCATTTATCACCTATCCACAGAATAGGAGATAAATGTCTGATTGCTGTGAGTCTGACCGCTGGGACACCCAGCGATCACGAGGGTCCTGTGTCCCCTGTTTGAATGGAGCAGTGGACACGCGTGCGCACTACCGCTCGATTCATTCACTATGGGACTGATGGAGATAGCTGAGCGCTGTACTCGGCTATTCCTGTCAGTCCTATAGAGAATGAATGGAGCGATCGTGCGCATGCGTGTCCACTGCTCCATTCAAACAGGGGACACAGGACCCTCGGTCTCATAGTCACTGAGGGAACAAGTGGTCGGACCCGCTGCGATCATACATTTATCACACAAATTTTCGTGGGACAACTTCTGCTGAAAAAAATAAATCTGCAAACACCGAAAAACCCACTCGTGCAGTTTTTGCCTTGGTTATATAATCTGTATGACAGTGGTGCAGGAATTTGCATGCATTTTTTTATTTTTGTGGTGAGAAAATGACGCTGCTTTTTGCCACACCAAAATCGAACATAACTTTGGCTGATCAGTTCTCATGCACAGAGGATTGGTGGAGGTCCCAGGGTTCGGATCCCTAGCTAATTCGATTTTTATGCCATATACGGTCAAAAGTTCATTTCTAAATGTGTTACGGATCCATAACCACCGTGTACATAAGACTTTATATGTTTGTTTGTTTTTCTCACTGATTTATATATAAGCAGAAAATAATTGTGACACTTTTAACACATATCATGGAGATATTCTGCCCTAGAAGCTTTGCTTCTAAGGGAGGATAGAGCGCCTCATGGAGGCCTCTTATGGCAGGAGATGGAGTGCCTATATATCTGTAGAACAGAAGCATATAGACTCCATGTGTAACTCTACAGCGTCCTGCATTCGGCTTTGAAGAGTTTGATGACGCAGCAGTTGCGCCTCAAAGGAATCCAGTTACGTACACCATTATATTTCATGAGTTTTCCATGTTACTACTATATGACAAAATACCAAAAAGACAGAAATGGGGTGAAAAAGCTGCATGAAAGTTGCATAAAACGTTGCCCTACAAAAGTCTGAGGGTGTTGATGAAAACTGTCAGCTGTCCTATACATTGCCAGATTCTGTCTAGCCTCTACCTAACTCCGACGGGACTCCGACAACCATCATTACTGATCGTGCCTGCTCTCCATTAATCCATACCTTTTAATTATCTGTCAAATGCTCCCCCCCCCCCCCCACACTGATAATGACGCCTCCCAATGCATGTTGTCCATGGCACCATTTCATTACAGCATCCCCATGTTTATAATGATTAACCAGAGCAGCGTGCATGGCTGGATGTGCCCGCGTGTCTTTTATCCTGTATTGGTGAAAACAAATTGAAATAATATTTAAAAAAAATAAACATATAAAATTAAAACTAAAAAGAAAAGTCAATGTAGGTCCCTGAGGCAAGCTGTAAGGCCCCATGCACACGACTGTCGTTTTTATCCGCAATTACGGATCCGTAATTGCATATAATCTGCAGACCCTTTCATTTCTATAGGCCGCAGACACCTTTCCATATGTTTACGGATATGTGTCCAGGCCAGAGAAATGATCCACAAAATATAGAACATGTCCTATTTTTGTCCACAATTGTGGCACGGACTCGACCCATAGAAGTTTATGGGCGCATGCAAAATTATGGACGTCTATGGATGTGCATTTGTAGCAGTTCCGAAGATTCACCAAGAAAATGGAACATGATCGATCATGCGACCTTTTCAAGGGGTTGTTTTTCTTTGCGGATTCGTTATTACGAATGCACTACGAACCGTATTTTCGGATAGTGTGCCATATATGCGGATGACTTGTGGATGACTACGGAGCTGAACTTGTGGCCAGTAAAAAAAACAAAAAACACTACGGTTGTATGCATGGGGTCTAAGGTTGTTAAATTATCTTTTTGACATTTTAAAAATATATATTTTTGTAACAGCCATTATATATCTTTTTATATAGGTGCTTTAAATCCACTTTCCACAGACTCCTGGATGGCAAATCTGCCTAACTGGGGCAGTGATACATCCTCTTTACTGTAATGCTGTAAGGAAATCTGGATGACGACCCCCAATTGAAATAGTATTTTTTAAACAACTTATGTTCGCAATAATATTTGACTCAAATAGTCAATGAAGTGTTGAATAAAAATGTCATCCTTCGTATTTTGGAGGTAGAAGCATAGGGGAGAATACAGTGCCTCACTGTGGCAACATGTGACGGCAAAAGGAGTGTCTACGGTACGTAGTTACTCTGTCCCACTGTACAAGAAGTGGGTCTTTGAATGGTCAGAAATCTGCTCAATGTAGGACTTTGAGGTGAGGTGGCATTGACTTGAGAAGAGAAATTAGTGTTTTGGGGTAACTTTTCTGTCATTGAAAAGGGTCCCAAATTTTATTGGATTTGGTCTTCTTGATTTTAACATTTTTGAAGGGTAGAAAATCCTGCTAATACTTTATAATCGAGACTTGCGTCAGCACCATTTTCACCTCCCCCACCAATTACAGTGGTCTAATATTTGTTCTTTTGTCCAAGCATATATTCTGAAACAGCCTTAACATTACAGGGATTTTACCACTAAGAACATTTCATCACCTAAACACAGAATGGGTGATAAATTTATGATTGCTAGGGGCCCTACTGCTGGAACCCACACCGTTCTCTAAAACGATAATCCCAAGCCCCCCTGTTCCTTAAAGGGTTTAAACGGAGCGGCGATCAAGCATGTGACTTGCCGTTCCACTTGGTGTCTCTGGGGCTGATAGAAACAGCAGAGTAACGCGCTCGGCTGTTTCCATCAGCCATTAAAGCTCCTCCACACTTCGATCTTGCAGAGTTGGATTGGGATCTTGGGACCCCCATTCTAGTGCTCGATGGGGCCCCCAGCGATCATACTTTTATCACCTATCCAGGCAGATAGCTGATAAACGTTCTTATTCGGAAAATCTCCTTTACGGACAGGTGAAGTGAATAACATTGATTATCACGTTACAATGGCGCCTGTCAGAGGTGGGATACATTAGGCAGCAAGCGAACAGTAATTTCTTGAAGATTATGTGTTGGAAGATGGGAAAAATAGACAAGTGTAAGGAACTTAGAGACTTAGGCAAGGGCCAAACTGTGATGGCTAGATGACTGCGTCATCTCCAGGTCTTGTGGGGTGTTCCTGGTATGCATTGGTTAGTACCTACCAATAGTGGTCCAAGGAAGGACAACCAGCAGTGGTATTTCCTAATGGCACTAGCCGCTTTCAGCAGGCTATTGTGCCCTGCCACACTGCAAAAATTGAACATGACCGAGTTCAAGGTGTTGACTTGGCCTTGAAATTCCTCAGACTTTAATCCGATCGAGCATCTGTGGGATATGCCTGAAAAAAAAATCCGATCCATGGAGGCTCCACCTCACAACTTACAGGACTTAAAGGATATGCGGCTAGCATCTTGGTGCCACATGGACACCTTCAGAGGTCTTGTGGAGTCCATGCCTCGAGCGGTCAAAGCTATTTTGGTGGCACGAGGGGAATCTACACAATATTAGGCAGGTGGTTCTAATGTTCTGGCTGAACGGTGTGTGTATCCAGACAATTTTCTATAGAAAACTGCTCCATTGTACTGGAATTCAGACAAACTCTTAACCAATTTGTTGTCAAGAAAGTTATAGTATCAACCCACGACATGGTGACACGTGTCCAATGAATATCATCTAGAAACATCGTATTTTTACCAGGAGCTCTCTTTATCGGTACAAACTGCTGAACAGTCGGTGCATTGTTCGTCGGCTCAAGACTAATAGAAACTGCTGTCTCTACAGAAAACCTCAAGACTGGATTTTATTATAGGCATACAAGGCCGATAGCTATAGGCGACTCGGTTGGAAAGACACCAGATTCAGTCAATTGAGATAGCAGGAGGAAGTCACATGGGAATGGCCTGTAATAAGTTACTCCATGTGACTGCATGCGGTCAACCGAGGAAGAGAGTAGAACGGAAACATATTGACTCATATGACTGCTGGGACAGAGACATGACTATTTTATACCAATCTGTACAGATCAGCATACAAGTTCAGACACGTGGAGTAAAGGGCTTCTCCACCAAAGAGTTGTGGCACATCATGGGGGTCTGACCTCTGGAACCCCCACTCATCCCTAGAACAAAGGAGCCGGAGTGTAATGCAGTGAATTGTTCTCTGCAGGGCATGTCTCCTAGATTCGGTGCTGTGCAGGAACGGGTACTCGTCCGCATTCTCTTCAATGGAGTTGTGTTGCGGTTCTCTGCATAGTACCTGGTCAGAAGAAAACTGTACAGAGAAGACGCCAGAGACCGGGATCCCTCCGTTTTATGTATTGGTGCGAGTCCTAGTGGTCAAACCTCAGAAGAGTTATTGCATATCCTAACAATGGTAGAAACCCCCTATAATTGACTCCAGAGTGCCTTTTCCTGCATACTTGGCATGACTGTATGTGTGGCACTATTGATACTCCGCGTTCCAAAATGGCGATAGACATGAGATATTTGTTGTTTATTCTCGCAGAGTATCATGTCTGATGACATGCAGTTTTAAAAAAACAACAAAAAAAGTATTTGTTTGCGCCACCTTATTTTCAACATTATGAGGGTGATTACGGCCTCATGCACACGCCAATGCACATGGAGCCCTGTGGATCCTTGTTACAGGTGCCCTTTGTGCTGACGTATGGCTTCTCTGTACGCTACCGTATTCTTATCTTTCCCCGATATTGCTTCAAGGGGAGAATACCTGGAAACCGCCTTATGAGATCAGACACACGGACGTCCGATACGGGTTCATAGGCTTCTATGGGAGACGTATTGACGATACATACAACACCAATCCATAATACGGCCGCGTGCATGACCCCTTAATGACGCCGTCGTTTTCACTGATACTAGGTGACCATAAAATCTCATCTCTTATACCAAAGCAAACGTTAAATGTTTATGGCAGGAAAGCTGGGGGTGCACCTCCGTAAATATGGTACGTTTTTTTTTTAATGCAATTAATCCCAAGAAAGCTACGGCACTGCCATTAGTAAATCTCCCATTGTGTGCGGCTCCACTACGCACCAGCCTCATTGTATACGGGCTTTTTCTAGTCTCTCACGTCTTCCTAAAAGTTTTGCAGTTCATTCATTGAACTCCGTGCTCTCCTCTCGCTGACGGTTTCAAGTCGCCCTCTCCGCCTGTCGTCCCTCGCGATTCCCCCTTGAAGCGGCCCCGCCACACACTGCCGGGAGCCCCCGAGCCGCCTCTATCCGCCCGGCCGACAGCTCCAGACGGCTCAGAGCTCGGAGCCTCCCCCGCCGGCGCATCGATCCGCTCGCCTTTCATGTGACCGGCGCTGTGGGAGCCAGGCTTCCTGGAATCAGCCCAGAGAGGGTCAGAGCCTTACCGGCCGCGGCGCTTCCAGGCACCGACACGCAGCACTGGGACCCCTGCACTGCCGGCACAGCTGCTGCCGCATATCTACTGCTGGCGCTGACTGGAAGAACAAGACTTTATTAGTAACTGCAGTATTATATTCTTATTTGGTAGTAACCATTAGAAGACTAATAATAATAATGCTACATAAACCGCACAAATCTGTAGCAGTCTGTCATAGACCGGTTTAAAAAAATGGCGCAAAAGTGTCAGCGTTCGGAATTCGAGGTTTCAATTCGTATTTAAGGAACATATTTCTCACCGCACTGCGCCAGTTATGACAAAAATATAATCCTGTGTTCCCAGACCTGTCGCACAGGCAGTTGCGCCAAAGTAAGTGTCATGTGACACCGCAACTTTATCCAAGATCCTATGCGTCAACGACACTATGGATATGTGAGCCGCATCGTACGTGCATTGCGTTTGCCAATGAAAGTTGCGGCTGACGACAACCTTTGTTCGATCCAAAACTATTGAGCAACATTTGCACTTTAAAGAAGTCGATGATAATATCGCACGTCTCCCCGGACTTCTATCACGTGATGACGAACACGCTGCGATGCGCACACCACAAGCCGCGGCTTAGCTCCAGCCTAATGGCTACATAGAGATATGTGACCTTTGGTACTACAGCTGCTATGGTGCAACAAGTCTGGGCACAAGAGAGAGTGGCAATTTTAGTACTGCAAATACCAGAACGGCCAAGGTATTACATGGTCTACTAATAAGTATTAACCCATTGTGCACCAGGACTATAAAATAGGGCACGCTAATTGATCGTTAACCCAAAATGTATCAGTCCCGACTACCCCCCTCGTGAACCCGTGTATTCAGCTCAGCCAAACATGGGGGAGAGCTTTCTGGTTCCGCTTTTCTCCGGAAACAAAGGATAGGACAGGTTGAAATCCATCCGGCTAAATCCTTAAAGGCGTTGTCCGGTTTTAACAAACTAATGTTATTTTTTTTGTAGAATGAAAGTTATACAATTTTCCAAATACTTTCTGTATTAATTCCTCATGGTTTTCAATATCTCTGCTTGCTGTTATTTAGTAGGAACATTCATTGTTTACTTCCAGTGGATAAAATTCTGTCCATGGTCATGTGATGGACACACAGATGCTGGGATAGTTAGAAAACACATCTCTGATACACATACGGCCGCTAATGACTGTTCCGGGAATTACGAACCGCACACGGATGGCTTCCGCGTGCTGACCGTTGTTTCACGGACCAAATCAATGCAAAGGCCGAGACTGTTCCGTCAAAAATGGGCAGGAGTAGGACCTGCACTATTTTTGACGGAACGGCCGCACGGTTCCGTTCAAACAGAAGTGTGCATGGCCCCGTTGAAATGAATGTGTCAGGGTTAAAAAAACAGACGAAAAAAACTGAAGTGGGCGTGAGGCCTGTAACGAGCCGTGCACCTGTGTGTCCATCACATGACATGGACAGAATTTCATCCACAGGAAGTAAACCATGAATGTTACTACTGAATAACAACAAGCAGAGATCTTGAAAACCGTGAGGAATTAATACAGAAAGTAGATTGGAAAATTGTATAACTTTTTCATTACACAAAAATAACATTCATTTGCTGAAACTGGACCACGCCTTTAAGAAGTCGGAACCATTGATTAGTTCCCATAGACATACAATTGTCAATCTAAACTAGGTTGTCAAAAATTGACAATACAGTTCAAGGGCTCCCCCAGCAGTTTAAAGGGCCTGTAACGTAATATTAACTTCCTTTTGAACGTCTATATTGTAGTCACACATTCTACCTGTCCCCAAGAACCAATGAAATATTTTTTTTTACTTAGCTCTAACTATAGTGCTCACGCATTTTACTATATACTACCTAATATGTTGTCTTATGTTATCATACTGTAATAAAAAGAAAAAATATTGAATTTTAGTATTGGCTGCTATGTGTTGACCCTATTATTTATAGTGCCAAACTGCTCACTGTGGGTGGGACTGTATTTCAGGCCGTATGACTGACAGTTTTGCTCCGAATGCTTTTGTTATCCTGCAATCTTTGTTCGGAGATCACAACACATCGCCATCAGCGTTGAAAAACATCATGTCCGTGGGCAACTAACTTTTCAAACCATAAAAAAAGAAAACCTTTTCTTTAGGAGCTATAACAAAAACAAAGCACAATAATAAGATAAACTGTAACAAAACTTTTTTTAAAACTTTTGATAGGTCATAGATACATTTCAAAACTTTTGATCGGTGGTGGTCCGAGCACACAGACCCCCGCCAATTTCTAAAACGAAGAGGCAGAAGTGTTTGGGTGAGCGCTGCGCAGCTTAGTCTCCAATCGGCTTTCCTCGGAGCGGTGTATGGTGCTCAGTAGAAAGTCTGAGTCCGTACACCGCTCGCTCGGCTTTCCGGGGAAGCGGCATAGAGCTCACCCAAGCGCATCTGCTGCTTTGTATTGATCGGTGGAGATCTCCGTGCTCGGACCCCCACTGATCAAAACTTCTGACATGTCAAAAGTTTTTCATTACTCTTTTTAAGTGTTGTTGTTTTTTTTGTGATTTCTGTCTGTTAAGCTTTATCTACTAGAACCCATGAGCTCCCCGTTAGTCTCGCTATACAGGTCGGCTCCTGCCATTTAAGTTCCTTCTCCTACAATTTTTTTTGTAAGATTTAGTGCTCCCATCTGGCAGTGTATTGCTACTTCATGATGATCTAATTCTGGCCTCTGTATGACCCTTACCATGACTTGATTAGGGACTGGGTAACTCTGAGATCCTAAATCCGCTTCCGTTTTTTGTTTTTCTTCGCTGGTTGAACGTTTCTTCTACAAAGATTCAGCCTTTGGATATAAAGCAGACTCTTCTTAATGGTAATACCTTTGCTGTATTAATGCTGTGATGTTAGCAATGTACTGGATTTTTAACCCTCATTCAGTAATTGAGTGGTTAAATGGCTGTAATGAGAATCACGATGCACCAATGGACATTGATATCGTTTCTGCCATTAATCAAACTTCAATTAATGTTAATTCTGGAAATGGTACTCAGCTGAGAACGATACAAGATGATGAGATTTTATACAATTGAGGGATTGCAATCCTCTTGCACGTAAACAACTATATCGTATTCTGTGGGACGTTTGTGTTTAGCACAGGCAGGAAGCGGACAGGTTAACAGTTTTACATCATTTATGCCTCCATGCATACGGGTGTATTATGGCTCGGAATAACCTTCAAGTTGTACGGAGCCGCGATACGCACCCTTCAAATTCTGTGCGCCCTTATTATAACTACTTATGCCTCCGATTTTCTATGGAGGTTGATTCCGTATTAACATTGGACATTTTATTATAGAGCTATTCTCCACTAGAAGCATTGCTTCAAGGGCAAATATCTCCATAATGTGGCATCGCAATGGAGCACCATTTGGCAGCACATGGAGTAGCACAGAACTGCAGGGACTCCAGGTACCTCTGTGCGCGTGGCTCAATTATGGCAGGGTACATAGTTTTCTCTCCATGTTTGGATGTTGCAGTTCCTTAATCATGAAAGTTGAACCTGCACCTTTTTATTCTGTAAAGTATTATTTAAAGAGATCCTTTCACCTCCCCATACATGTGCAGCATGTAATGGGGAGGGCTGAACAAACCCTGGGGCACTTTAAAATGTTTACAATATTTAGATATCGGTGCCTTTTATATTTGGCGCACGATATTTAAATAACCCCTGAACAGTCAACGGGGCGTGTATTGGCAAGGGGGCGTGTTACTATGGCTCTGACACTGTCCAATCAGATATGCTCTCACTCTTCAGCTTTCAAGATTAGTCTTCTGCCGAACTGGCAAGGGGGCGTGCCTCTGCTACGGACAGTACAAGCGCTCCCCAGCTCTTACACTGTCCGTAGCAGTGACACGCCCCCTTGCCAGTTCGGGTGAAAAGACTGCAATCGCACACTCTCCCTCCTCACTCTTGCTGTGATACTGTTCATATCTGATTGGACAGTGTCACAGCCATAGTAACACGCCCCCTTGCCAGTACACGCCCCGTTGACTGTTCAGGGGGTTATTTAAATATCGGACGTCAAATTCAATGGCACAGATATCTAAATAACGGGGAGAAGTAGAATTTTTTTTTAAAGTGCCCCAGGGTTTGTGCAGCCCTCCCCATTACATGCTGCACTCAGCTGCACATGTATGGGGAGGTAAAAGGTTCTCTTTAAGAGCCTTCATAGAAACCAGTACCAAAGAGAATTCACAGGGTTGAGGCATTGACAGCTTGAAGCCAGCGAAAGCCATATTAAGGGTCAGACAGGATGGAACTTAATAGGGATTTTATATTACGGGTCCATTCCCTAAAATCTTACTATGGGTGATTAAAACAAATAGTGGGTCCTTTTATAGTAGATTACGCATTGTGCCCATTAGCAGGGCTGGTATCAGATGTCAGGGTCCACTAGGTTTGTGGGCCCATGATCTGGTAAACATTATATGCAGGGGGCCTATAAGGCTGGGTTCACACGACCTATTTTCAGACGTAAACGAGGCGTATTTTGCCTCGTTTTACGCCTGAAAATAGGCCTACAATACGTCGGCAAACATCTGCCCATTCATTTGAATGGGTTTGCCGACGTATTGTGCAGACGACCTGTAATTTACGCGTCGTCGTTTGACAGCTGTCAAAAGACGATGCGTAAAATTACAGCCTCGTCAAAAGAAGTGCAGGACACTTCTTGGGACGTTTTTGTAGCCGTTTTCTCATAGACTCTATTGAAAACAGCTCCAAAAACGGCCGGAAAAACGCCGCGAAAAACGTGAGTTGCTCAAAAAACGTCTGAAAATCAGGTGCTGTTTTCCCTTGAAAACAGCTCCGTATTTTCAGACGTTTTTGGCTCAGCGTGTGAACTTACCCTAAAGGGTGTTTGGTAGAGTTCCCACCCTTAAAGGGGTTGTTCACAACCAGACAACTGATGATAGGTCATTGGTATATGATCGTGCGGGTCCTACACCCGGACCCCGCACGATCAGCTGCTATGACTGCCTCCGGGCGCCGGATGTTTTGATTGGCATGCTGTAGTTGGAGCCGGAAGCAGATGACTCGGACCATTTCATAGCGGCCGTTCTGCAGAAGTACAACTCAGACGCTATTCTGTGACCGGAGCAGACTGCGAAGGTGAGTCAAAAATTATCCGCAGTTTGGCTGTAGAATTTATTTTAACCCCTTAACATACCACGAAGTAGTACGTGGTAGCCATTAAGGGGAAGTATGGAGCAGGCTCACAGGCTGAGCTCGCGCCATACTCAGCAGGTGACGGCTGTGTTACACCGCTGACACCTTACTGCAACGGGCGGAATCAACTTTGATTCTGCCTGACCTTAAATGCCGCGGTCAATCGCGACCGTGGCATTTAAATTGTTAGAATCAGTGGGGCGCCCCCTCGAACACTGCATCGCGCCCCCCAATGGGATTGGCTGGTGACTATAATTGTTATGGCAGCCTGGGGGTCTAATGTAGTCCCCCAGGTCTGCCATCTTTGTACTCCTTTGGAGCCCCTAGTGGGACAAATAAAAAACTTTAAAAAAAAGTACAAAAACGTTAAATAAAGATTTTTATAATGTTCCAAAAATAAATTAAAAGTTAAAAAAACAAAAACCCTTTTCCCATTTTTTCCCCCTAAAGCAATGTTAACGTTTATTTTTTTTAATGTAACTGGTATCGCTGCGTCCGCAAAAGTCCAAACTGTCACAATATAGCGTTGCTTAACCCGCTCGGTGAACGACGTAAAAATATATAAAACATGCAAATTGCAGTTTTTTGGTCACGTTAGCTCTCCAAAAAAAAGGAATAAAAAGTGATCAAAAAGTGGCATGTACCCCAAAATGTGAATATCTGTGAAAACGACCTCTCCCCCTGCAAAATTTATGCCCTCACACCGCTAAATTGATGGAAAAAATAAAAAAGTTATGGCTCTCAGAACATCGCCACACAAAACATTGTGTTTTTTTTAGCAGTTTTACTTTTTTTAAAAAAATGGTAAAACCTAAAACAAAAACATATAAATTTGGTATCGCCGTAATAGTTTAAACCTGTAGAGTAAGGTGAATATGTAGTTTTTACCGCCTGATGGACGTCGTAAAAAACAAACCTCCCCCCAAAAAAATGCTGTTTTTTGCCAATTTCACCGCACACACAATATTTTTTTCAGATTCCCAGTACATTATGCGGTACAATAAATGGTGCCGTGAAAAACTACAACTTGTCCTGCAAAAAACAAGCCCTCATATGGCTGTCGATGAAGAAATAGAAAAGTTATGGCTGTTGGAATGCAGGGCGGAAAAAATGGAAATGAAAAAACTAAAATTGGCCCTGTCTTTAAGGGGTTAATCGACTTTCAGAAAAGACAAATACATGATTTTTTGACATGATCTCCATTCTTTTTAATACGCTTTGTCCATCTGTCAACATGCTTTCGTATTCCCGCAATAAAAAATGTTTTATAAATGCCACAGTGTGGTATCCTATGTGCTGTTGCGCTGTTTTGCTCCCCCTAGGTGGCGTATTGCTGGAGGAGTGGCCAGTTTGGCCTGGGTTATTAGGTTGGGCTAGGTTATTTCAACGTAAAGTTGTTTGATGGTTGGATTGCTGGCAATCTAAATGGTAGGCACTGTGATGTACGCCCTGGACGCCATTTAGACTGTACTGCAGCGCCATGACCGCGCCAGGACAATGTAGCGTGGCTATGCTGCAGCCTGATGCTGGAGGTGGCATTTGGTCTTTAAAACGGCAGTCTTTCCGCCAAGCAATGTTCAGTGCTTGGGTGGAAGAGGTGGGACCTGGGTTGTGTCAGTGAGAGAGAAAGCTGCTGCAGAGCTGTGTGAGGAGTGTGGAGCCGCTGAAGAAGCGACGGCACTAACGTTGGGCCGGTCTGTGGTCCTAGAGCATGTTGTGGGTGACTGGAAGGAGCCTCTTCATGGTGTGAAAGACTTGTGTGGGCCGGAGCCTCCCCCACGTGTGACCGCAATCATGTACAGTGCAGCAAGTTGTGGCCTACTAGGCCTGACCAACCCTTGCTTTAGGGAAGAGTGCCCTTGGCTCTATCCCTGACAAAGTGAGTGAGCCAGCCATCCTCTACCGAGCTTTGTCTAAGGGTGTATTCAGACATTGCAGTTGAGGTGTGGGTCTTTGATGATGGTTTCCAGCAAACTCTCAGTGGTTCCGTAGCTAGCATAGGTAAAGCGAATTTAAAATGCAAAACCGCGGTAATTCATGGTAAAACAGTGTGCGGTTTTTGCCATGCGGTTTACCTATACTATCTAGTAGAATATAGCCAGCAGAACAACTCCATAACCCCAATATTAGGCTTTATCCGCATGCCGTTCAACAAAGAAACCACAGCAAAAAGTAACATTTGAGGTTTTGTCGCATGTTTGCTGTGATCTTGGAAAAGTTTCTAGAACGGCCTCCGTGGAAAGCTGCACATGGTTTGCAAAACACAAAAAAGCGACATTATTGTAGTTTACATGGTTTTTCCCCTTGTTAAAATCAAAACTAGCATTGGTTAAAAAAAATAAATGTGAAGCATCAGTCTTTTTACCTTTCTTTATTATTATTATTATATATATATATATATATTTCCCTGATATTATATATATATTTTTATTTTTTTTCAAAAAGTGGCCACAACTGCCCTTTGAACAAGGTCATAGGGCAGTGGTCTCCAACCGTAGGCTCTCCAGCTGTTGCATAACTACAACTCCCAGCATGCTGAGAGATTTAGTTTCGCAACAGCTGGAGAGCCACAGGCTGAAGACCACTGCCATAGGGGAAAAAAACCTCAAAAACAGTGAATCGTGTTTAATAACGCAATGATAAAAAATCTTTCCAGTGTGATCAATCCGAACAAAAAACAGCAACAAAAAAAACAACTGTACTGGCAGTGTGAGAAGGTGCACTACTATGCATTTATAGGCATCCTGGCACAATCCTGGCCACTGTACGTTTTCAGCTTTCCTCACAGCTCTGTTCTGTAGCACACTGTTGCCTCCCAATGGTGTATCTCCTAACACAGAATGATCTAGTACAGTGAAGAGAACGCTCTGCAGCACTTGCTGAGTTAATACGTCTCTAGTTTTAAAAGTTCACTGTTCCAGAATCGCCTTCCATTGCTATGTAGACATGATTACATTGGAAGTGATCGCAAACAGACACCTGCCATACTGTGCCCTGTGTAATATGGACTATGCAACAGACTATTAGGAATGACATGTTGGCCTGATAAAACATTTTTCCCTCTGTGCTTCTCACTGGGGACGCACTCAGTCATGATGGATATTGTACTGAAAATGAACCTAATTCGACTTTATTTATTTAACTCCCAATCCACGGTCACTCGTACCACAGGTCCTCTTGTATCCTACACTCCGCTTATTACAGTCACCGGCTTCTGTAGTTCACTGCAAATAAATATCAGGTTAAAGCCCATGATTATAGAACGTCTAAAGGGGAAATTCAATAAACCTTGTTTCCCATTGTAATGATTTGTTATGATGTCCTTCACACTTTCTAATTAAATAATTTCCACTTTGTATTTACTAGGCAGCGCACAAATATGTTCAAGTCACTGCCTGGAAACAGGTGCAGCACGAGGCAATGATTGCAACGGAGCTCCTTACTCCTGTGTGAGCAGCTTTCCCACCCACCAACGAGCAGGTGGCGAATATTGATGACGTGGCATAAGCACTTCCACACACAGAATTTCTCAAGAAATGATGGATACTGATACCCAGGACAAAAGGTTAATATTAATATTTTATTTTTTAATGTTGATGGTTTAAAGTGGGCACATGAAGGACCCAAATTATATTTGTCTTTAATAAGTTTTGCTAATGTCTTCTTCCTTGTGGTATGGTAGCTGGCATTTCTTTCTAATTCAAGACATACACACCTTGCAGAGATGGCCTATAGAAGCAGAATTTTTGGGAAGGAGGCATTTAAGAAAATTTGGTGCACAAAATGTTGTTCGCTATAGACGTAGCATAGGCAATATTTGTTATTGGGCATCTTTAAAGGGAATGTGTCGCTAGAATATATATATATATATATATATATATATATATATATATATATAAAAAATTTATTTTTTTTTTTCAGTTAAACAATTAGTATTTAAGTGATTACATATTGTTTGAATTTTTTACGTTTTTTCACAAGTCCGGAAATATTATAAATTAGATACTAATTTATAACATTTCCATGTGCTGGCCACTAGAGGGGAGTAGTTCCCAAAATTGAAGTATGGTCACTGTGGTAAAGCAACCACGTTGATGTATGCTGAAAATTTGGGGTGGACACACTCTCCTCTAGTGTCCTCACACAATCCCCCTTCCCTTCTTCTGGCTGGTGCCAGTTGAAGGAAGGGTTTGAATGTCCTCAAACCTCCTACACTGTGTGCCGCCATTTTCTGAGCGACTGCACAGTGTAGGAGGATTAGATACAGTGCTCAGCAGACAGTAATACATGAACATAATACACACTAATACACGCGAACATAAATTACCTGCTCCTGCCGCTGGTCTACGCTTCTCTGCCTTGCGCCTCGCTTAGTTGAAAATATGGCCGGAATCCGCGGCCGGAAGTAGTCATCTTACAGTCCGGCAGCGGTTTTCGGTCCACATGAAAATGGCGCCGGATTTCGCTCTACGAACAAGCTTCGTTTTGGTCTGTGTGGGGGCGGCGCATGCGCCGTTCCCACACAGATGGCGCACGCAACTGCGAATGGAACGGCTCCTGTTCGCATTCTCTATGGGGTTGTATGTGCCGTATTCCATCTCTGTATGTGTCGTTAATCGACACATACAGAGATGAAAAAAAATGGCAGCCCCCATAGAGAAGTAAAAGTAAAAAAACATAAAAAAGTAAAACATGAGAACACAATTTAATAAAATTTTTGAAAATATTACATTAAAAGCAATATGATAAAAAAAAAAAAAAATCATCACACCTTCCCTTTAAACATCTTAAGACATGTCATGAAGACCTGTCAGAAAATGTTATCAGCGGGGGTCCTTGAGCCAAGACCCCCACAGATCAGTGGAGCAAAGGGACTGCCCTGTGCTCCTTCAGCTTCTGTAGGCTTCGCTTCAAGATTTTCTGTATCTTCAAATAAAGCTGACGGTGTTCCCATAGAAATCAATGGGATTTTAATGCTCCTTCAGCTTCACTGACGGTAATCTCAGAGTGAAGCTAACAGAAGCCGAAAGGGCACAGCAATCGTTAGAGCATTGAAGCCCCTTTCTCTCTAGTGATTGGTGGTGGGCATGTCACACAGACACTCAGGATTACATCTTCTGTTATGTTAGAGGATGCATAAATGGTCACTAACTCTTGAACAAACTTTGCATAAATCAATAGTACAAGCGAAACTTTGTAATATATCGTATTAGAGAAAAATGTCTCATTCTCCACTTATCAGGCCCACCCTCTCCTAACTGTTAATGCAAACAGAATTTACTGGGTTGTTTTTTTTTGTCTCGAATATGGAATATCAGCTCATTGAGGGAATCGGGTTACAGCTGCCCATAGGAGTCTATGGAGGAGAGGGGGGGGGGGGAGAAAAGTGAAATAGAGACAAAGATGCTGCTGAGAGTTATTCTCAACTAGAAGCATTGCTTCAAGGTCAAAATATCTCCATAATATAGCATCATATGGAGCACCATGTGTCGGCACATGGAGTTCCTATTCCTATATAGCACAGAATTGCAGGGACTCCCGGTACTCCTGTGCACGTGGTTCAATTATGGCCTGGTACGTAGTTTTCTTTCTCTCCATGTTTGTATTTTGCAGTTCCTTAGGCCTCATTCACACATCCGCCGGGCTATTGTACTGCCGCTAATGACCGATCCGTGAAACACGGACCGCACACGGATGGCTTCTGTGTGCAGTCCGTTGTTTCATGGACCAAATGAATGAAATGGCTGAGACTGTTCCGTCAAAAAGTGACAGGAGTAGGACCTGTCCTATTTTTGATATAATGGCCGCACGGTTCCGTTCAAGTGTGCATGGCCCCATTGAAATGAATGTGTCAGGGTGCTATCGGTTAAAAAAACGGGTAGCAGCCTGAAGAAAAAAAACTGAAGTGGGCATAAGGCCTAAGGCCCCATGCACACACTTATTTTTGTCCTCCCGTAAATACTGGCATAAATACGGGTCCTTGGTCACACGTATTGCACCCGTATTTACGGGCACGTTTTCACTGCAAAATTGCACTGCAATAATCGGCAGCCCTTCTCTCTATCAGTGCAGGATAGAGAGAAGGGACAGCCCTTTCCGCAGAAAAAGTAAAAGAAATTCATACTTACCCGGCTGTTGTCTTGGTGACGCGTCCCTCTCTTGACATCCAGCCCGACCTCCCTGGATGACGTGGCAGTCCATGTGACCGCTGCAGCCTGTGATTGGCTGAAACGTCATCCCAGGAGGCTGGACTGGAGGAAGAAGCAGGGAGTTCTGTGTAAGTATAAACGTCTTCTTTTTTTTTTTTTTTCTTTTTTTACAGGTTGATCTATACTGTGATCGGAAGTCACTGTCCAGGGTGCTGAAACAGTTAGTGCCGATCGATTAACTCTTTCAGCACCCTGGACAGTGACTAATTACGGACGTCGCCTAGCAACGCTCCCGTAATTACGGGAGCCCCATAGACTTCTATGGGCCTGCCCGTGGCGTAATTACGGCCTGAAATAGGACATGTTCTATATTTTTCAACGGCACGGGCACCTTCCTGTAAGCATACGGGGAGGTACCCGTGGCCAATAGAAGTCCATGGGCCCGTAAAAACGTGCCGTAATTACGGCCCGTAATTATGGGCGTTTTTACGTTCGTGTGCATGGGGCCTTAGTCTCATGAAAGTTGAACCTGTACTTTTTATTCCGTAAATTATTATTTAAGAGCATCCATAGAAACCAGTACCAAAGAGAATTTACAGGGTTGAGGCATTGACAGCTTGAAGCCAGTGAAAGTATTTGTCATGTAGGACCATATAAGGGTCAGACAGGATGGATTTTAACCTGTTCAATAGGAATTTTATATTTTGGGTCCATTCCCTGAAATCCTCCTATGGGTGATAAAACAGATATTTGCTCATTTATAGTAGATTACTCATTGTGCCCATTAGCAGGGCTGGTATCAGATGCCAGGGTCCACTAGACTTTGGGGCTCATGATCTGGTAAACATAATAGACAGGGGGCTAATAAAGGGTGTTGAGTAGAGTTCCCACGCTTAAAGGGGACTTTGCTTGTTTATATTGGCCAGTAATGACGAGATATATATATATATATATATATATATATATATATATATATACAATTTTAATTAGTTTAATGCTGGTTTCTCCCATCCCCAGATATATGTAGGCTTAGTCCCAGTTCTGGTTGTTTGTTCAGAGTAGGTTCCCACCTACAGAGGACTCCTCGTCGTGGCAGGTGGGCCCACCCATTTTGACCAAAATGTGCACCAAGAACCTCCCTGTTGTAAGTAGATTTAGCAGTAATGCATATTTATTTATATTAAGCGGTTCAGATAACATTGGGGTTCGCAGCCATTTTTTTGTGTGATTTTTATTTCTTTTTTTAAATATATATATATATATATATATATATATATATATATATATATATAATATGTGTGTGTGTGTGAGAAAATTATCCGCACTACAGCTGTAGAATTAATTTTAATCAACTTTCAGAAAAGACAAATACATAATTTTTCGACATAATCTCCCTGTTTTCAATACACTGTGTCCATCTGTCAACAAGCTTTCTTATTCCTACATTAAAAAATATTTTTGGCTGAGTTGCCAGCCACGAATGCAGCGCTGTCTTCTCATCCATCAAATGTGAATCTTTGTCCTCATAGGGCTTTTTTCAGGGGACCAAACAGGTGATAATCTATCCAATAGAGTCCGTTCGTATGCACGCTTAAAGAGGCTCTGTCACCAGATTATCAAATCCCTATCTCCTATTGCATGTGATCGGCGCTGCAGTAACGTTGTTTTTTTTTTTTAAAAACGATAATTTTTGGCCAAGTTATGAGCAATTTTATATTTAAGCAAACTCCCTAGAGACGAGCATATTAACCTTTTGGACGCCTTTCAGCCGATGTATCTTCTTTGTCCGACGACAAGGTTGAAGGACCCGTGGGTGACGTCACGCTGTGTGTCTTTAGTGAAAGAAGCTGGATGGGAACGATGAGAAGTGAATGATGCTGATTTGTCAGCATCATACACTTCTATTCACAACGCCCAGTTAGTAAAACAAGTAAACAAGCCCAGTTGTTAAAAACACAATACACGCCCAGTTGGACATACGGAAAAAAACACGCCCAGTTGTCCATTTCAAAGCTCATTTGCATAAATATAAAATTTCTCATAACTTGGCCAAAAATTATCGTTTTTTTAAAAAAAAACACGTTACTGTTATCTACATTCCAGCGCCGATCACATGCAATAGGAGATAGGGGTTTGATAATCTGGTGACAGAGCCTCTTTAATGTTGTCATCAGTCGTGGATGGGTGTCCAGGTCCTTCTTCGTGGCTGACACTTGTTTGACCTTCTTTGAACTTGTCTATCTATTCATATGACACCAGACACAACCTCAGACCACAAAAAAAAGGAATTACTGCACGCTGCTCTTTTGTGCAAATCACAAGCCATTGTTTCTCGCAGTCACAAATAAAAAGACCTAATACGTTCAAACCTGCACAGCAGCAACTGGGGAGACCGCGACCTTGTTCGGAAAGCGCTGATAAGACAGTGCGGCCAACAGAAGTTTAACTATAACCGGAGTGCGGGTGATAGCAGTTAGGCTCCGACACTAGCTCAAGAGACAATTGAAAATTTCAAGCTTTCAAAGGGGAAAACTGATAAAAAATGTCCTATAATGGCCAAAAACAATGTTATTTCTCATGTACACACATATGACCGCTTATTCTGAAAAGTCACCTGCACTAACTCTGATTTCCGATAATGTGGTTAGTAGTGCACCTGTACCTGTAGGCCTGTGCAAAACTACAACTGGCACATTGTGAAATCACAAGGAGTTGTCAATTGGCAAAGTTATCTCTACTAGCTCTCTATATGTGCGCTAATGCCCATAATATACACAGGCTTTGAGCTTAGTGTTTGGAGACCGTCCGAGCATTTCACACCCATGTGTGCGTGTAAAACTAAAGTGAGGGGGAGCTCCGTGTATTCGTAGAACAGCTGTTTGGCCCATCAGCTGCTTTTGTGCAGGGCTCTCCGCCAAGCCGTATGAGTTGGAATCCTCCGTGCTCACTTGGAACCAAGGCTCGCAGATGCAGCAGCCGGCTGTGAGTCAGCTCCGGCTCCCAGGGAGCTGGGCTGAACCCCCTGCATAGCTACGGGGTCAGACGCAAAGTCTCTCATTACCCACTGTGCCGCTCCAGATGTTGCGTTAGTGAGGAAAGCCATCAGGGGGGTGAACAGGGATAGAGTTTAGAAAGGAACACGCTGGTCACATTATAACCTTTCGCTGCAGAAACAGAGCCTGCTGGGACGTGCTTGTAGGAGGCTACACCATGTCCCTAGCTAAATGCGACGTCTTCATTTTAATTTGCAAGGTCAAGCTACAGAGATGAAGCATGGTGCCAGCTGTTAACATTCAACATTGAATAAGGACATAAACTACGTCTTCTCTCATAAACCTAACGCTCAAACACTGATACTTTGATACTGTTATTACCAGAATAATCTGACATAAGGAAAAAAAAATAGTTCAGTGCCAGATTACGGCATGACATGGTCTGATGGGCCGGCATATTTGAGTTCAGGAGATCAAGGCTGTTGGATGTGGATGTGTGGAGTGGTGTCTTAGTCTGCCATAAGGATGTGATATGTATTTAAAGATACCACCCATGTGTTCCTCTTAGAGGTACAGTCCCTACTTTTGGCTGAAGTCCCTCTGTCCAGTCTGCAAGTTGGATCTAGTTTCAATGCATGAAAATACTGACCTGTTGCCTAATGTGCCGTAAGTGTCCCACACTGTTTATGTAGCCACCCTGAATAAACTAAAGCGTAGCAAGAATCACTGAAATATTTCAGACCTATTGGGCCCCCAATACCCCTGGTGGTTTTCCTGGCACAGTGGTCTCTTTTCCAGACATCCACCAACAAGGCAGCTCTTGTTCACTGCCCCAGTGCCAGGACCAGGTCTCAGAGGAGTGTGTCAAGGACCAACCCCTCACTTTCCGTATTACTAACCCGTTAAGGCCTGCCCTTAGGGCCGCTGGTAGAGGTGATGGGACACTGAATAAGCAAGGCTGGTGAATCTTCAGGGATGACGACTGCCCTCTCCACATCTGATTGTTTTTTTCAGAATATCTTTTTTTTTCATTTTTTAATTATCCTTTTTTTTTCCCCCCAAGTCTTCCAAAAGCCAGAACTTTTTCTTTCTTTTTCCGTCGACATATGAGTGGTTGTTTTTTGCGGGATGAGTTGTAGTTTTTAACTGCATAATTTATTGTACCATCAGAGGGGCAGCATAAAGGTGGTGAGTGGTGACAGATTCCCTTTTAAAAGTGAATGTCCATCTTTTAAGTGCAAAATGTTCAGTACTGCGCTTTCATAATATGGAGTTTCAGATCCTCTACATAGAAGTAAATTATAAAATTCTGGCTTTTTACAGCCACCACTAGAGAGCTTACTGCGTAATGTTTTGTAATTGAATTCAATGTATATCATGAAACACCAAAAAGGTTGGTCAGCACATCCTAGCTAAGGCCTCATGCACACTTCCGTCGGCCGTTGTACGACCGTTAATGACGGTCCCGTCACACACGGGCTGCACGCGGATGGCTTCCGTGTGCAGCCCGTTGTTTCACGGACCAAATTCAATGCAAAGGCCGAGACTGTTCTGTCAAAAACGGGCAGGAGTAGGACCTGCACTAATTTTGACGGAACGGCCGCATGGTTCCGTTAAAACAACGGAAGTGTGCATGGCCCGATTGAAATTAATGGGTTCAGGGTGCTATCTGTGACAAAAACGGATAGCACCCCGAAGGACAAAACTGAAGTGAGCATGAGGCCTAAATGAAAAATGTACAGGTGCAAGTGAGCTGCGACTGCAAACATTACATATAAAGAAAAAAAACATTGCAACAACACTCTGCAAACGCTAAGACTACCTAATACACTATATATAGATAATTTTGCATTACTGCTACGTTAACCTACAAAAGTAAGTTTCTTAAAGGGGTTGTCACTACCGGACAACCCCCATCGGATAGGTCATCAGTATATTATCGGTGCGGGTCCGACACCTTGACCCCGCACCGATCAGCTGCTTCCAGGAACCGGACGTCCATGCCGGAAGCAGATGCTCCGGTCACAGAATAGCGGCCGAGCTGCAGTACTGCAGCTTTACGGCACGGTCACTATGCAATGTATGGAGCCAACTGGTTCCGGCTCGTAAATTGCATACTGTGCAATAACTTCCAGTGCCCGCAGGCAGCCGGAACAGCTGAGCGGTGCGAGGTCTGGGTGTCTGACCCACACCGATCATATACTGATGACCTAACTAGTGGATAGGTCATCAGTTGTCCGGTAGTGGACAACCCCTATAATGCACATTTTGATCAAATTGTGTGAGCCCACATTCCACTACAAGGCAACCTCTTTTAAGCGAGTCCGTAACCTAAAATTAGACCTCTGTTCTGGGTCTAAGCAAACAGAATTTACTCTGGGTAGGTATGAACCAGGTTTACTCTAATTAAAAGCACCATTGGTCAGAATGAAAGGAGTTCATGACCAAAATTGGAGGCAGTCACCATCCCCACATGTATAACATGAAACGCCAAAAAGGTTGGTCAGCACATTCTAGCAAAATGAAAAATCTACAGTTGCAAGTCCGCCGTGACTGCAAACATTACATGTAAAGAAAGAAAACATTTCAAAAGCAATCTGAATTCAATGTATAGATGGTATGCAGTATACTCCCCCTAGTGGTAGCTGAAGGCAGACAGAATTTTATCATTTTAACTATGTCTATGCAATGTGGATTTGGAGCCCTGTATTTGAAAAATGGCGCTCTGGCTGCTAAAAATAAATTGGCACAGAATTTTAAATATTAAGAGTAAAAAAATAAATAAATGGTGTTTAAGGGTAGACATTCACTTTTAAGGTATAGGTTTATCCAAAACAGAATGCAGGCTGCCATTTACATGTTGGGGATTATATAAAACAATGGGTGAAAAAAATTGACCTGGATTCCAGTTCTCATTTTTCTGCCTTAAGTAAAGAAATGTAAGAAATAATATCCCTGGTAGTTATGGTAAACTGGTAATCTTTCAATCTTGTAAAAGAAGCAAATTTAGTAATTTATTATGTGATTGCTATTTATGCAGTTCCATAATAAAGGTGAATACATAAAAATTACTGGTTTTATAAAATGATGTATTCATTCAATAAGCCGCACTCACATTCTTTTGGCTTCAGAGGTACTCCAAGAATTCCCTGCTTGTCAGTGTCTGGTTATTTGCGTTCTTGGAAGTGTCACCTATATCAGGCATGTTATAGTAATCCGATGTAGGACAAACTAACCTTCCCATAGCATTATGGATGCTGAGATGTTGGAGTGTCAGTCAACCACTTGCAAAAGTTCAGTAATGCATATCTGGCCAAGACAATTAATGCAATGTAATTACAAATTTACTCAAATTTTATGTAGAAAAGATCAACAGGACATAAACTGTTCAAAGGTAGACGTGCCTTTTAAACACCGTTGGCAAAAATATTTCACGCAAAGGGGTTGTACCAAAATCCAAAATTATCACCTATCCACAGGATAGGTGATCATTTTCTGTTTGCTGGAGGCTCCACCGCTTACACCCACCACAGTAGTCCCGAACCCTGTTCTTCTGCACTGCTCGACAGCAGTGAGGAGGACATTGAATGGAACGGCAGTTGAGCACGCGCACTGTCGCTCCATTTAAAGTCTAGCGTAATGACGGAAACACATGCCGTTTTTGTGTCTCCGTTTTTCTTTTTTCTTTTTAGCCAAAAACAGGAGTGGACACAAAAGAAAGAAGATGCATGAGTCTTTTCTTTATATCTCTCCTTCCTTTTGGGTCCACTTCTGGCTTTGACTAAAAAAAATTTAGCCAAAAACTGCATGTGTGATCCTGACTTAAGATGAGGAAATCTGACTTCTGCTTCATGGGAGGGGTTTTTCCTTCCTCTGGATCAACATTGCAGGAGAATAGGCGGAACTAGATGGACTTATGTATTTTTTCAATCTTACTATGTTACAATTTGCTGAAAAATTATTTGGTGCATCTGGCATAATATATTTGACGTAACTTGCTAGCCACTTTTCTTTTCCTGATGCCAACTCATTGCTGGCGTACATATATTGGAGGCCTAAAAATTGTAGACGTCGTTACTAAATTTGGCGCACTTTTCAGAACTAAGGTAAATGTTGGCACATGCCATCTACTCATATTTTTGATGCATTGGGTTTAGTAAATCTCCTACTGTGATGTTTGCATTACTGTTGGCTTTTCCTATCACTAAAGACTCGGGGGATTTTATTATTCTTCCTACGCCAAAATTTGCGACTTTTGAGGCATGTACATTTCAAAAAGTGGGCGGTGCCTTCACGGCCTGACAAATTACTATCCTTTACAGCAGAAATTATAGCAGTTTACAAAAAAGTAATCTGGGATATGCATAAGGAGGCGTGGCCTACAGAAGTCCAACAAATTTACTATAGTTTACGCCAGAAATCGGCATAAGTTATTGCACAATTTTACTCTAGCTCATAACTACATTACATTTGACTTTTGGCCTTAATTTATTACTCCAGCACACTTTAGATTGACACTGGAATCTGAAACGCCAGTCTTAATAAATTCCCCCTCAGTGTTTCCGCTCTGCCTCCATTTTAAACTCGGATTCTCTGTTCTGACTGTGTGAACCAGAATAAATGTAGGTTCCGAGTGAACACAACAGTCTCAGGCCGGACAAGATGCTTTTGGGAATTTGCATCACAAACACGTCCATAATACCAGAGGGATTTGTCTGCACATCTTCCAGTAACCGCAGGAAATGCAAGATGATATCCCCTGCGAGCGCCTGCCTCGCCCCACATGGAGGCAGCAAAACGCTCCGTAATGGGATAGCAATTTTATCTTCCATAAAGCAACCTCATCTGGAGATTAACTCCTTCAGACCCAGACATGTTTATGCAGTTATGTGTTGGTATCTACATGTGGTGCCAATGGTAATTGGTTTCTGGAGCAATGTAATAAAAATATTCTATTCAATTAGACCGGATACATACACTGTAGATATAATGTAGGGAATGTACTGTAATTATGTATATGGTTGTTTATGTGTGTTAGTGTGTATATATAATATAACTGAACATGGAATACTTACTTTCGCTTAGTATCTCCTTAAAGGAAACCTATCATGTTGAACACGCTGTCTGATCTACGGGCAGCATATTATAGAGCTGGAGGAGCTGAGCTGATTGCTCTATAGTTTTGTGGGAAAATATTCCGTACGTCTTGTAATTTTTTATTTAAATCTCTGCTCCTTCTAGGCTGTAGAATCCAGTGGGCGGTCTTAGTCAGTGATTGACAGTCTTCCCTGTATGAGTGTGCATTCATAAATGTCAATCACGGAGTAGGACGACCCACTGGACTCCTTAAAGGGTTTTTTCAGTCCTAAGAAATTGAGGGCCTATTCTTAGAATGGGCCATCCCTACCTGATCAATGGGGGTCCGACTCCTGGATCCCCTGCTCCAGCTGTTTTAAAGGGGCCGCGCTGCTCATTTCTAACCTACTCGTACTGAAATCACCAACACACTTGTAGCTGCAGTTCTCAGTAATTGCAGCCTTCTCCCATTCAAGTAAATGGGAGAAATCTGTAATACTGTAAACCGCCGCTACAAGTGTGTTGGTGATTTACAGTATGAGCAGTAAAGGAAATGAAGTGGAAGCAGCGCTCGCATGAGCGCCGCGGCCCCTTTAAAACAGCTGATCGGCTAGGGTGGCAGGAGTCAGAACCACACCAATCGGGCTTTGATGGCCTATCCTGAGGATAGGCCATCAATTCCTTAGGACTGGACCACCCTTTAAGCTCAGAAGGAGCAGAGATTTGAATCAATAAAGTACAAGATATACTGAATATTTTTGCACAAAGCTATAAATGAATCTGTTCAGCTCCTTCTGCTCTATAACTTGCTTCCCGTTGATTGGACAGCATGTTTAATGTGACCGGTTTTCTTCAAATGAATTGTACATGTTTAGGCCCCAAATTTGTATGTTTTTATTTTTTTTATGTTTTCCAACTGTTAAAGCTATTTGTTAAAAAAAATAGTTTTGTATCGCTATATTCTGAGAGCCATAGCTTTTTTTTATTGTCGTTTTTATTGGTACCAATTTGGGATACATAAATGCGACTCTTCGATCACTTTTTTTATTCCATTTTTTTAAGGGAGCTAAGGTGATCAAAAAAACTGAAATTTGGGCGTTTTTTTTATGCCGTTCAAGTAGGTTAAATAACGTCCTATTTTAAAAGTTTGGAATTTTACGGATGCGGCGATACCAATTATATTAACTTTTTTACCTTTTCTAATTGTTGTTGTTTTTTTGGTACACTACTGAAAACTTTTATTAAATTAATTTCTATATTTCCCATTAGTCCTCTTAGGGGATTTGAACCAGCAATCGACAGATCGCTGGTTCAATACAATGCATTACTAATGTATTGCACTGCATTTTTACAGGCTTCTGTTAAGCCCTCCATTAGGCCCCCAGACTGCTACGACAACCACTGGCACCCCGCGGTCGTGTGGTAGGGGGGGGGTGATGGGCCGTCGGAGGGGACTGCCCCCTCTTTCTAACAGCTTAGATGCTGCGGTTGCTATTGACCATGGCATATAAGTGGTTAAATGGCTAGGAACAGCGCGATCGCTGTCCCTGGCTGTTAGCGCAGGGTGTCAGCTGTAATATACAGCTGACACCCGCAGCATATGGAGCAGGCTCCGCACGTGAACCCGCTCCATACTTCTCCCCCTGCACCAGGATGTACCAGCACGTCCTGTTGCGTGAAGAGGTTAATCTACTATTTTTGCAATTAAGAGAACACTAAACCAAAATATAATCCGTTTGTTCTCCAGAATTCTACAAAAGTTAAATTTGTGTTTTTAAAAATTCTGATGAGGTTATTAGGCCAGAAAGGTAATAATCAATTACATTTTCAAATCGAATAAAAATTGTGATTAAACATGAACTTGAGCCTTCTGGGTATAACAATCTATATTCTTGTATTCGATTAGTATCACACCTATCATTGGCTCACTACTAGCAATATATTGCTGAGGCATTCTGTTCACTGATCCCAACATTTCAAGACCATTGTTCTCCAGACTTTTTCAAGGGTTTTTTGAACATATTGTCATTTTTGTTTAAATTAAAGCGACTGTCCAGTTGTGAGCTTAAAATTGATATGTAAGTTATGGTTACCTGTTCTTTATTGTCCCCAGTGCTTGCTGCTTTTTAGCTCAGCTCCATTAGGACTGTGACTGCAGCCTTGCTACAGGGAGTCTGAGGTAGTCTGAAATCCACCTCCGTCTCCTCATTGGTTCAGGCTGCCGCTCTCTCCCTCCCCTGCAGCTCTGCTTCTTCAGATTGGCTGTTGCGTATAGACACACGTCCACCACAAACTCGCCAGGAGGTCGTTGCATGCAGAGCTCATTTCCAGTGGACCAAGGGCAGAATGATTATGAAGTATAGATTACTAAACCTCCAGAGAGAAGAAGATGGACATTGGGGCATTTGCTGAAGGAGATGAGCTAAGTAAAGGGGGGGGGGGGGGGGGGGCTGGAGAGTCACTTTCATTTTACAATGATCAGATCACACTATCCAGACTATTATTTTTATAATCTATCTACATTGTGTACAGCAACCCTTATTGGACGGTGAAACATATTGCAATGCTGTTGTTGAATTTATTGCAAATTAAGTTTGATGAAAATCTGCCATTGAAACTAAAGCAAGGACTGCGGGCAAAAAACGCTGCCAAAAACATTCGGAAATGAGCGCCGCAAGTTTTTTCTGCATCCCATTGATTTTAATGGGAGGTCAGAGGCGTAACGTGGCAAAAAAGAACATGGCACTTTTTTCCCCGCGAGCGGCTAAAAGACCTCAGCGAAAAAAAACGATTCTGCCTATCATTAAAATCCATGAGGGGCGATATTGGCAGTTTTTTTGTGGCTGATTCCAAGGGGGTTTCCACGTCAAAATCTGTTCCAAAAATCTCTGTGTGAACTGGGCCTCAAAGTTATTCTGGTTTCAGCAAACAAAGGTTGTTATTGGTATAATGAAAAGTTTTATATAATATTCCAATATACTTTCTGCATCAGTTCTAGGTTTTCAAGCTCTCTGCTTACAGTCATTCAATTAGAAACTGAATTGTTTACTTGCAGTGGATAAAAATCTGCCCATGTGGGGATCATACAGGTGCATGGCTCATTAAAAGACAGAATTCTGATCTGTACTGTACCTCTAACGAGCTGAGCACTTGTCCGTCAGGAAGATGTAGCTGAATTTTTGCTCAACTGATTGTATATGAAACTTCTTATCTACTAGTTGGCAAACCAAGGGCCCAGCACGAATTGCAAATATTTTCTGGGGCCCCCAGCCCACCTCTGGGACCTGTTCCCCACCTGACCCCCTTTGGAAACCTTATATACAGTTAGGTCCAGGATTATTTGGACAGTGACACAAGTTTTGGCATTTTAGCTGTTTACCAAAACATATTGAATATACAGTTATGTAAACAATATGGGTTTAAAATGCAGACTCCCAGCTTTAATTTGAGGGTATTCACATCCTAGTTTGAGGAAGGGTTTAGGATTTACACCTCTTTAATATGTAGCTGCCTCTTATTCAAGGGACCAAAGGTAATTGGGCAATTATCTCAAAAGATATTTAATGCGCTGCATGGGCTATTACCTCGTTAATCCATCATCAATTAAGCAGGTAAAAGGTCTGAAGTTGATTCCAGGTGTGGCATTTGCATTTGGAAGCTGTTGCTGTGAACCCACAACATGAGGTCAAAGCAGCTCTCAATGCAAGTGAAACAGTTAGGCTGAAAAACAATTAAGAAATCCATCAAAGAGAGCACAAATGTTAGGAGTGGCCAAATCAACAGTTTGGTACATTCTTAAAAAAAACATTAAAAAAAATCTCCTATATGTCCTATATTTATGCGTTTCTCGCGCATCACGCACCCATTGAAGTCACCACACGGAAGCACTTGCGTGGGACGCGCGTGATTTGCGCAACAGCAGTCAAAAGTATGATTGAAAACAGAAAAGCACCACGTGCTTTTCTGTTTACAAACATCCAAACAGAGTGTCATAATGATGGCGGCTACATGAAAATTGCGCAGCCGCGCATCATATGGTGAGGACACACGGAGCTTTTAAGTGACTTTTGCGCGCGCAAAACGCACACGCTCGTGTAAATCCGCCCTAAAGAGAAGACTTCATGAGAGCAAATATAGAGGGTTCACAACAAGGTGCAAACCATTAATCATCCTCAAAAATAGAAAGGCCGGATTAGACTTTGCCAAACAACATGTAAAGAAGCCGCCCAGTTCTGGAACAGCATGAAAGTAAGGTCCACCTGTACCAGAATGAAGGGAGGAAGAAAGTATGGAGAAGGCTTGGAACGGCTCATGATCCAAAGCACACCACATCCTCTGTAAAACCTGGTGGGGGCAGGGTGATGGCATGGTGGAGACAGTGTGATAGCAGGGTGATGGCATGGGCATGCATGGCTGCCAAAGGCACTGGGTCATTGGTGTTTATTGATGATGTGACTGAAGACAGAAGCAGCCGGATGAATTCTGGAGTGTTCAGGGATTTACTTTCTGCTCAGATTCAATCAAACGCAGCAGGTTGATTGGACGTCGCTTCACAGTACAGAGGGACAATGACCCAAAACATACTGCGAAAGCAACCCAGGAGTTTATAAGGGCAAAGAAGTAGAATATTCTGCAATGGCCAAGTCCATCCCCAGATCTCAACCCGATCGAGCTGCATTTCACTTGCTTAAAGAGGCTCTGTCACCAGATTTTGCAACCCCTATCTCCTATTGCAGCAGATCGGCGCTGCAATGTAGATAAGAGTAACGTTTTTTTGTTTTTTTTTAAACGAGCATTTTTGGCCAAGTTATGACCATTTTTATATTTATGTAAATGAGGCTTTCTAAAGTACAACTGGGCGTGTTTAAAGTTAAAGTACAAGTGGGCGTGTAAAAGAAGTAAAAACGCCCCGATGTACACACATAATACACGCCCACTTGGACTTTTACTTTAAACACGCCCACTTGGACTTTTGCAAGCCTCATTTGCATAAATACAAAAATGGTTATAACTTGGCCAAAAATGCTCGTTTTTTAAAAATAAAACCGTTACTGTAATCTACATTGCAGCGCCGATCTGCTGCAATAGCAGATAGGGGCTGCAAAATCTGGTGACAGAGCCTCTTTAACCCCTTCCCTCTTTAGCCACTTTTGACCTTCCTGACAGAGCCTCATTTTTCAAATCTGACATGTGTCACTTTATGTGGTAATAACTCCGGAATGCTTTCACCTATCCAAGCGATTCTGAGATTGTTTTCTCGTGACACATTGGACTTTATGTTACTGGCAAAATTTGCTCGATATGTTCAGTATTTAATTGTGAAAAACACCAAAATTTAGCGAAAAATTGCAAAAATTAGCATTTTTCTCAATTTAAATGTATCTGCTTGTAAGACAGGCAGTTATAATACACAAAATTGTTGCTAATTAACATCCCCCATATGTCTACTTTAGATTGGCATCGTTTTTTGAACATCCTTTTATTTTTCTATGACCTCACAAGGCTTAGAACTTTAGCAGCAATTTCTCACATTTTCAAGAAAATTTCAAAAGGCTATTTTTACAGGGGCCAGTTCAGTTGTGAAGTGGTTTTGAGGGCCTTATATATTAGAAACCCCAAAAAAGTCACCCCATTTTAAAAACTTCACCCCTCAAAGTATTCAAAACAGCATTTAGAAAATGTCTTAACCCTTTAAACATTTCACAGGAATTAAAGCAAAGTAGAGGTGAAATTTACAAATTTCATATTTTTCTGCAGAAATACATTTTTAATACAATTTTTTTTATAACACAGAAGGTTTTACCAGAGAAATGCAACTCAATATTTGTTGCCCAGTTTTTGCAGTTTTAGGAAATATCCCACATGTGGCCGTAGCGTGCTACTGGACTGAAACACCGGCCTCAGAAGCAAAGGAGCACCTAGTGGATTTTGGGGCCTTATTTTTGTTAGAATATATTTTAGGCACCATGTCAGGTTTGAAGGGCTCTTGCGGTGCCAAAACAGTCAAAATCCCCCAAAAGTGACCCCATCTGGGAAACTAGACACCTCAAGGAAATTATCTAGGGGTGTAGTGAGCATTTTCACCGCACAGGTTTTTTACAGAAATTATTGGAAGTAGGCCGTGAAAATTAAAATCAACATTTCTTCAAAGAAAATGTAGGTTTAGCGATTTTTTTTCTCATTTCCACAAGGACTAAAGGAGAAAAAGCACCGCAAAATTTGTAAAGCAATTTCTCCCGAGTAAAACAATACCTCACATGTGGTAATAAACGGTTGTTTGGAGACACGGCGTGGCTGAGAAGGGAAAGAGCGCCATTTGGCTTTTGGAGTTCACATTTAGCAGGAATGGTTTGCGGAGGCCATGTCACATTTACAAAGCCCCTGAGGGGACAAAACAGTGAAAACCCCAAACAAGTGACCCCATTTTGGAAACTATACCCCTTGAGGAAATTATCTAGGGGTATAGTGAGCATTTTGACCCCACAGGTTTTTTGCAGAAATTTTTGCAAGTAGGCTGTGAAAATGAAAATCTACATTTTTTCAAATAAAATGTAGGTTTAGCTAATTTTTTTTCATTTCCACAAGGACTAAAGGAGAAAAATCACCATAAAATTTGTAAAGAAATTTCTCCCGAGTAAAACAGTACCCCACATGTGGTAATAAACGGCTGTTTGGACACACGGCGAGGCTGAGAAGGGAAAGAGCGCCATTTGGCTTTTGGAACTCAAATTTAGCAGGAATGGTTTGCGGAGGCCATGTTACATTTACAAAGCCCCTGAGGGGACAAAACAGTGGAAACCCCCCACAAGTGACCCCATTTTGGAAACAACACCCATTGAGGAAATTATCTAGGGGTATAGTGAGCGATTTGACACCACAGTTTTTTTGCAGAAATTATTGGAAGTAGGCCCTGAAAATAATAATCTACATTTTTTCAAAGAAAATGTAGGTTTAGCTAATTTTTTCTCATTTCCAGAAGGACTAAAGGAGAAAAAGCACCACAAAATTTGTAAAGCAATTTCTCCCGAGTAAAACAATACCCCACATGTGGTAATAAACGGCTGTTTGGACACACGGCAGGGCTTAGAAGGGAAAGAGCACTATTTGACTTTTTGAGATCACATTTAGCAGGAATGATTTGCGGAGGCCAGGTCACATTTGCAAAGCCCCTGAGGGGACAAAACAATGAAAACGCCCAAAAAGGGACTCCATTTAGGAAACTACACCTCTTGAAGAATGCATCTAGGGGTGTAGTGAGCATTTTGACCCCACAGATGTTTCATAGAATTTATTAGAATTAGGCAGTGAAAATAAAAACAGTCCTTTTTCTTCAATAAGACGTAGCTTTAGCGCAAATTTTTTCATTTTCTCAACAAATAAAGGAAAAAAAGAACCCAACATTTGTAAAGCTATTTCTCCCGAGTACGGCAATACCCCATATGTGGTCATAAACTGCTGTTTGGGCAAACGGCAGGGCTCAGAAGGGAAGGACCGCCATTTGGAGTGCAGATGTTGCTGGATTGGTTTCTGGGCACCTGTGGGCCCAAAACAGTGGAAACCCCCCAGAAGTGACCCCATTTTGTAAACTACACCCCTCAATGCATTTACCAAGGGGTGTAGTAAGCATTTTAACCCTGCAGGTGTTTTGTAGAAATTAGTGTGCGCTCAATGTTGCAGAGTGAAAATGGGATTTTTTTCCATAGATATGCCAATATGTGGTGCCCGGCTTGTGCCACCATAACAAGACAGCTCTCTAATTATTATGCGGTGTTTCCCGGTTTTAGAAACACCCTACATGTGGCCCTAATCTTTTGTCTGGACATATGACAGGGCTCAGAAGTGAAGAGTACCATGCGGAGTGGAGGCCTAATTTGGCGATTTACAAAGTATTGGTTCACAACTGCAGAGGCTCAGATGTGAAATAATAAAAAGAAACCCCTGATAAGTGACCCCATTATGGAACTGCACCCCTCAAGGCATTTATTAAGGGGTGTAGTGAGCATTTTCACCCCACAGGTCTTTTCCATAAATGAATGCGCTGCGGATGGTGCAAATTAAAAATTTATATTTTTCCCTAGATATGCCATTCAGTGGCAAATATGTCATGCCCAGCTTATGACGCTGGAGACACACACCACAAAAATTGTTAAAAGGGTTCTCACGGGTATGACGGTGCCATATATGTTGAAGGAAACTGCTGTTTGGGCACGCTGTAGGGTTCAGGGCCGAGGGAGCACCATTTGGCTTTTGGAGAGCGGATTTTGCTTGGTACTATATTTGTTTGAGTATTGCTGGTGTTTTATAATGTGGGGGTACATGTAAGCGGGGCGGAGTATATAAGGGGCATAGTCAGGTGGTATAAAAAAATAAAAATAATCCATAGATGTGTGTTACGCTGTGAAGCAATCCTTTCTGCACAGGCCGGTGTCGCACTGATAAATGGTGTCATTTCTTATCCCCCTTTTGGTCCACACTCCGCGCCTTTGTAGTTTGGGGAATTTTGCCGGGAAAGTATTATCCTGGTATAATACGGGCACCGTCGCTTCCATCGGATATGATTGGGCCCTCCCTTCCTGGTTCCCTAATTTTAGGTCCTTGATAAATCGCCTCTTGAAACAGAAGAAATGTTCTCCTCGGGCACAACTGCATATTTTTTTATTTCCTGACTTATTGGAGCCATAACTAATTTTATTTTTCATAGACGTAGCGGTATGAGGGCTGGTTTGTTGCGGGACGAGCTGTAGTTATTATTGGTACCATTTTGGGGTACATGTGACTTTTTGATCACCTTTTATCCTATTTTTTGGGATGCCAGGTAAACCAAAAAACGCAATTCTGGCACAGCTTTTTTTGGTTTTTTTTTATACAGAGTTCACCACGCATTATAAACTACATGTTACCTTTATTCTGCGGGTCAGTACGATTCCGGCGATACCTCATTTATAGAACTTTTTTATGTTTTACAACTTTTTGCACAATAAAATTACTTTTGTAAAAAGAATGTATTTTTTCTGTCGCCAAGTTGTGAGAACCATAACGTTTTAATTTTTTTGTCGACGGAGTTGTATGAGGGCTTGTTTTTTGCGGGACGAGCTATAGTTTTTATAGGTACCATTTTTGGATACGTGCGACTTTTTGATCACTTTTTATTGTAATATTTGTAGGGCAAAGTGACTAAAAAACAGAAACTCTGGTAACGTTTTTTACGGGTTTTTTTTACGCTGTGCACCGCGTGCAATAAATAATATAATATTTTGATACCTCCGGTCGTTACGGTCGTGGCGATACCAAATACATATGGTTTATTATTATTTTTCAATAATAAAGGACTTGATAAGAGTAAAAGGGGGATTGTGTGTTATTTGATTACTTGAAACTTTTATTGTTTTCAAACTTTTATTTTTTGCACTTTTTTTTACACTTTTTTATACTTTTTTTACACTTTTTCTCAAGTCCCACTAGGGGACTTGAAGGTCCAACGGTCAGATTTTTTTTTTTCTAATACATTGCACTACCTATGTAGTGCAATGTATTAGATCTGTCAGTCATTCACTGACAGCAAGCCGTTTAGGCTTCGCCTCCCGGCGGGGCCTAAATCGGCTTCCGTAATGGCAGAGCAGGAGACCATTGTGTCTCCTGTTGCCATAACAGCAGTCGCCAGTCCCGATTACCTGTCAGGGCTGGCGATCTGCTTGTAACCGCTACGATGCAGCAATCGCTTTCGATTGCTGCATCGAAGGGGTTAATGGCAGGGATCGGAGCTAGCTCCGGTTCCTGCCGTTACAGGTGGATGTCAGCTGTACAGTACAGCTGACTTCCACCGCTGATGACGCCGGATCAGCTCCTGACCCGGCGCCATCTTGCCGGCAGCTACGGAAGCCGATCAGGCTCCGCCGCCGGGCGGATCTTGACCGGCTTCGGTGCTAGGCAGACCGGGAGGCCAGTATTAGGCCTCCGGTTGCCATTGCAGCCACCGGAACCCCGGCAATTTCATTACTGGGGTTCCGATGAGCTGCAAACACCTTAAGTGCAGCGATCGCGTTTGAGCGCTGCACTTAAGGGGTTAATGGCGGGGATCGAAGCTAATTTCGGTCCCCGCCGTTACAGTCGGATGTCAGCTGTAAGATACAGCTGAGATCCGGTGATGATGGGACCGGCTCAGCTTCTGAGCCGGTGCCAAACGTTTGACGTACATGTACGGCAAGATGCGGGAAGTCAGTACTTTCCATGACGTACATGTACGTCAAATGTCGGGAAGGGGTTAAGGAAGAAAGACCCACAAACAAGCAACAAATGAAGACAGCTGCAGTAAAGGCCGGGCAAAGCATCACAAGGGAGGAAACCCAGCATGTGGTGATGTCCATGGGTTCCAGACGTCAAGCAGTCATTGCCTGCAAAAGATTCTCTACAAAGTATTAAAACAAAACATTTTATTTGTGGTGATGTTAATTTGTCAAATTACTTTTGAGCCCCTGAAATGAGGCGGCTGTGTAGAAAAATGGTTTCAATTCCTAAATGTTTCACAGGACGTTTTTGTTCAACCCCTTGAATTAGATCTGAATCTTCAATTGCATCTCAGTTGTTACATTTCAAATCCAATGTGGTGGCATGAAGAGCCCAAATCATGAAGATTGTGTCACTGTCCAAATAATTCTGGACCTAACTGTGAGAGTGGTTGAATCAAATGCTTGTGCGCGCTCTACTGAAATATGAGCGTTATGGAGACAGCTGAGAGGTAGGGATCCCAGAGGTGAGCAGTGTATTATATACTACCCATATAAATAGGGACTAACAGGAGAGTAACTAGAAAATGCCAGGCGTAATAGCACTCTAGGTCGCCAAGGTGGTCAATGCAACCAGCTTGTGGCCCCTGTGCCCTTACTATAATCCGACCCTGTTGCCAATTATAGGTTGAGAATGTGGCCATGGTTTATTATTCCCCTATCTGCACAAGGAACATGTTGTGTTACATCGAATCTCTCGGATGGCGTCACAATTCACAAACTCTTTGACTTTAAGAAATGTGATATTCACACCAGGTAATGGGAGAATTCAGTAGATGCAAAGTGTTTCTACAATCTCCTGCACCAGAATAAATTTATTCACGACTGATTGATTTAGAAACTTTGTTTTTTTTCTGCCTGATGCAAATTACAATAAGTGAGATTCTTTTTAGGATTCTTATATTATTATAGCTACAGGTCCCTTCTATCCTCGTTCCTTCACCTTTCATTCTGACATGTAATTGTCACATAATTTTCTTGCTTCCACTCTAGGGCCTGTGCCCATTATATATCTTATTTATCAAACCCGAGCTTGCACCTGCTGCCTACGTATATTTCTGGATACTGGTTAACCCCACATTTCCGTATAATTCTTCTTCTTCTTACTCTACTTGACACAACAAGAGTCAAATGTGAACGTGTTTACTATGTAAGTTTATTTTAAAAAGTGTTCACAATGCATTAGCCTAAATTCACACTTCGATTATATAATTATTATTTTTTTGGGGGGGGGGGGGCATTTTTTATATGTATAAGCAAAGGAAGTGAACTAACTTTAGTGTGAAACTTAATTATTTGCCTTATTTTTGCTGACTCAAAGGATTTTTCCAACCACATACATTTATGGTGTATCGCTAGGTATGCCATAAATACTTGAATGGTGGGGTCTAACTGCTCGTACTTCCACAAGCTAATATGTGGCACTGTTATAAGAACTGTGCCCCTTCAGCCCCAATCGGCCTCGGTGTACTTCACTCAGGGAAACACCAATTCGGCCCATTAACCATGCACTAACCTAGTTTCCAGAGTGAAGCTGGGCATGGTTGATTATATTAATATGCCATAAACGTGTGCAACCGGGTGATTCATGAGAAGATGATGTGTTGCTATATGAATTGGTGACTTCAATAAAGCGTAAGAGTTTAAAAATCCAGCATGAAAAGTGGCTTTGTACATTGCATGGAGAAAGATACAATATCTGTTCTTTATATTGTTTAGAAGAGCAGACCACACTACTCTGCCCGCCAAAGCAACTGAAACCTGAAAGAACGGGTTAACTGAAAAAAAAAATCTATAGAAACCAGTCCCATTGATGCCAATGGGGGCCATTAATGGAAACCTTTCCTGGCATGATTTTGTAAGGCACCACAAAGTATTGAAGTCCCCAACATTGATATTTTTATTCCGTTGGTTTCAAGACCTATTGAGGCACTTGATGGTAAATTGAGAATGAAGAATAATTATACTAGGACCAAACTGAACAGTCTGTTGTCTCTGGAGTCTGACTTTGTCATCGAGCTCTCTGATAAAAGGGGACATGTGGTAATGATATACTCCAGGAAATGCCAGAAAATGTGTTTAGATATTTTTGAGGATAGGGATTGTAAGGCCGGATTCACACAAGCATGTTCAATCCGTGATGTGCGGACGTATGTCGGCAGTATTTCCTGGACCGAACACGCTGCAGAGAGCCGGGCTCTTAGCGTCATAGTTATGTACGATGCCAGGAGTCACTGCCTCGCTGCAGGAAAACTGTCCCGTACTGTAATCATGTTTTCAGTACGGGACAGTTTTCCGCAGTGACTCCTAGCGTCGTACATAACTATGACGCTAAGAGCCCGGCTCCCTGCAGTGTGTTCCGTTCGGGAAATACTGCCGACATACGGTCCGTATATCACGGACCGAACACGCTTGTGTGAATCCGGCCCTATGGTGTTTTGCCCAATGATCGCCCCCCTAAATACTTTAAATCTGAGTTGAAGGTTACACTCAATTAGATAAAATATTCAGATTTTAGCAGCGATAAGGAAATCCCAGGATTGAAGCATTTTGCTAACTACCTAAGATTACTAATAGCACAAACTCTTTAAAGCGCTGGCCAATTCTGTTAGTGGGGGGACAGAAGTGTATATATATAGATGTGACCCTGAGGCCGTCTGTGACAAGTCCATGTTGTACCTGAGCGACTCCCTGGAACAAAAGGGAAGGAGTAGGATCCAGCGCTGAGTCAAGTTTTAAAATGGATTTTCTGTTCCAAGTTTAATGGCATATATGTTTAAAAGGAAGTCCAGTTGTGGATAGTCCTGGGTTGGTAAGAAGTGAAGGTATTGTCCTCGGGGCCTACGCGTTTCGGACGACTGCCGCGTCCTTAAACTTGGCTGTAGTGGTTTTGAATAGCGCGCGCTGTCAGATTTTGTACTGAGTCAGTAGGGTCAGCTGATTACTTTCTGCGTGTCATTGTTAGTAGCGTGTTGGAACGCAAGCCGGAAGTAGTTATCCAGTCCTGTGTTAGGATCGATGAGGCTTATAAGTAAGTATTGTTTTTATTAAAAGGCTATTCTTTATTGAGATACATTTTTGCGTGTTTAAAACTTATAAGTATTAGATTGATTTGGTGTATGTGAATGTGTTATGACGTTTCAGTTTTTCTTTTAGGGGTATCAGACAACGACGATGGCCGGCCCGGCCAATCACCCGAGCCTAGTGTGTCTCCCAAGAAACATCATAAACGTTCAAGTAGAGGTAAGTACGGAAATATACGTTACTATGTTGATTTTTGTTTTTATAACCTGTGTTTGTTAAACTTGTACATATTTCAAAAAAGACCTCATGTTGAACTATCACAATGTGAAAATATTGTTAGGACTAAAATATTGACGGCTGCGGATATTTTAGAATAAATATATCATATGACTATCGCAATGTTTTTGTAGGACAGCGCACTGTAATAGAGAACGAGGATCTTGTGGGGAAAGTGCGGATAGGACACAACTGAAACTATATGGGGGTTCGGATACATATATTGGGACGAACGAGACTGGGTGGTGTGTGAATTAAAATGTGTGCATAGCAAACAGCAAATATTATGCATGCATCACTGGATACATTTGTATACCTTGGATGGTTTGTGTTATGTGATTGGTCATATTTGAATGGATATATATGTCATGTATAAATCTTGCGCTTTACTCGTGTATGGCTGGTATTGCTACTATGACATTAATATAGATACATTAATTCCTTTCTTAGGTTTAAGCCTTTTGGAAATCTTGTGTTTAATCTATAGATCCAATAGGCTTCACGGAGATGGGTTTTGTGTTTTATATCACCTCCCCTTTTGCATGGATGGATCTTTTCGATAGCATAACACCTAAACGATTTGATTGATCTGTTATGTTGAGAGATGAAATGTTTAGATGCGTTTGAAGTGTTCAGAATATTTTCATTTCTCACGTAGCTAAGATGTTCGAGGATTCTTATTTTAAATTTTCGATTGGTGCAGCCTACGTATTTTAATTTACATTCTATGCACTCAATGATGTAAATGACTGATTCTGAATTGCAGTTAATATAATTTTGTATATTGAACTTGTCAGTGTATGTGGAATCACTGAAGGTTTTAGTTATTTGAGCGTATGAACAAGCTTTACAGGGATGCTGGCCGCACTTGTAGAAACCTGTGGTTTCTAACCATGTTGTGTTTATTTTCTCATTAGCGGTAAATAACGATGGAGACAGAACATTGCCCAGAGAGGCGGCTTTCCTTGCCACTATTTTGCAACCCCCAGCTAGCACCGTGCGCAAAGTGTCATCCTCCATGAGGATAGGTAAGTAGTTGGTTATTAATTTTTTGATTTGCGTAAACTGGTTACTTTGTTGTAAAATTAACGTGGGTTGGTTGTCGGTGAGTTGGGTGTTCTGTAGTGTGCTTCCTCGTTTGTTGTGGTGACTCAAAAGTTGGGTTCTGGATTTTTTGGTCATGATGTTACTGGCTCGGTTGAGTGACCATTGGGGATAGCCTCTCTCGTGAAGTCTTGTTTTAATAGATTCTTGTTCTAACTCATATTGACTCTGGGAGGTGCAATTCCTTTTGGCACGGTGCATTTCACCTACTGGTATAGCTTTGATGGTATGCCTGGTGTGATTGCTATTTGCATGTAATATATTGTTTGTAGATGTAGGTTTGCGATACGTTTTGGTTGAAATGGTTTGGCCATTCACACCTATTAGCTCCAAATCAAGGAAGATAATGTTGGTGGGATCGAAATGATGAGTAAATTTAAGATTACAATCATTGTTGTTAAGAGTTTCCACGAACTTAGGAATCATATCAATGTCTCCTTTCCAAATAATCAATATGTCATCGATATATCTACCGTACCATTCAACATGATGGCTGTATGTGTTTTCGGTAGAAAAAATGTGAAATTGTTCCCACCATGCCATAACCAAGTTTGCTACTGAGGGGGAAAATTTTGCCCCCATAGACACACCTCTGAGTTGCAAATAATATTTTGTGTCGAATTGAAAGTAGTTATTGGTTAGGAGAAACATGAGTACGTCTAGTATGTATGATTGGAATTGTTTGTCATATGTACTATGTTTAGTCAAATGATAATTAAGAGCGGCATAAGCTATGTGGTGTGGAATTGATGTATATAAAGCCACGACATCACATGTGAGCCAACTATATTTTTTATCCCAAACTTTGTTATGTAACAAGTTTAGGACATGTTTGGTATCTCTGAGGAAACCTGGTGTTACTTGTGCTAATGGTTGTAACAATGTATCCAGCCATTCTGATAATCTCTCAAGGATTGATCCAATGCCGGATACAATCGGTCTCATCGGAGGAGGGAATATCTGTTTATGAATCTTGGGGAGTGCGTGAATAATTGGAGTGATTGGTTGGTCAATGTAAATAAAGTCCATTTGTTTTTGACTAATGAAGCCTCCCTGGTGGCCCTCTTCAAGTAATCTCTTCATTGAATGTTTAATTATTTCTACAGGGTTTTTGTCCAGTTTCTTGTATGTTGTTACATCCGATAACAAGTCTATGATAGATTGTTGGTAGTCCTTTTTGTTCATGACTGTGACATTGCCCCCTTTGTCCGACATTTTTATAATAAGTTGTTTGTTTTCTTGTAACGATTTTGTTGCTTCGTTAAGTTTTTTTGACATATTTTTAGTTGGACATTGGCCTTTAAGGCTGTCAGCAAGATGATGGAGTTCTTTTTCCATAACCATTTGGAATCGATCCATTGACTCAGTACGTGAACTTATTGGATAAAATTTAGAATTTGATGTTTTGAAATTAGAAGCTGTGGTCACTATTTGGTTTGGAGTTTCACTTCGCAAATGATCCAGACTTACTAAGGTTGTGAGCTCCTCAAATGAAAATTTGGACAGCTGGGAGGCTGTCTCTGGTGATATTGTGTTGGTATTATCTTCAGCTACAGTTAAAGCTGGTGTCACTGTCTCAGTAACTCCTGGTGTTGTTTCTTCTTTGCGTAAAAAATGCTTTTTGACAGTCAAGTTTCGGATGAACTTGTTGATATCCAATATTGTGTTAAACAGATTGAAATTCTTTTTGGGGGCGAAATTAAGGCCTAGGGACAAAACCTCATTTTGTTCTGTAGTGAGGGGTGTAGATGAAAGATTGGTGACATTGGTAGTTAATGCTGCTGAAATTTTCTTGAACGGAGGCGGCGGTTTTATTCTATGTTTGTTCGACTTGTGCTTTCTACCGCCCCTCCTTCCCCGTTTTTTGACTGAAATAGAATATTTTCTGGTCTGTAGCTGGTATGAAGACGTGTTCGAATATTCTCGTCTTCTGATATGCCATCTGCGGAGTCTGGTTCTGTGGAGCTAAAACTTACTCTGTTAGGTAAGTCCCTCTATTGTTTGTAGGGCTGGTTTCTTCTTTTGAGAATAGGTCTTGGTTTATTGTAATTTCTTGTTTTTGAGCTCCAATTATAAACTTCGTTGTTTGTGTAATCCTTGATGTCCCTTTGAAATTTGTTTTTCTTTATATCTGCGATAGCATGGTCCAGCTTATCGGTAGCAGATGACATCCTGGTTTGGAGAAGAGTGAATGAAGGTGAGTTGGAGAAACTTTCTAATGATTTCTTTATGTCCAAGATGTTGGTGTCTAATTCTTTTAATTTGAGTTCTTCCTGTTTCGTAATCAGTTTCATTAGACTGATAGAACAAATCGATAAAGTCTCATTCCATTCTTTGAGAAATTCCTCTGTATATACAAAGCTAGGCATTTTTCGGAGTCGTAACCCTCTAGGATGTTCTAGGGTTACTCCCTGGAACATCTGATATAGCTTAAGATCTTATTTATTAAACCTTAGATGATCTTTGCCAGTATAGATGTTTAGGCCATCTACACATCCAGTCCCTATAATCTGGGGGTGGAAGTTATAGATAAGATTTAGAAAACGAGAGGCTGATTTATGAGGGGTTGTCCACTACGGGAAACTGATGACCTATCCAATTGCAATTTTACTATCACACCCAATTTTGAACTTTAGAATACCTCACCTCTCATGATCCTGGATGTTACCGCAATGCGATGGAACCTAGGAACTTACCTGTGGTATATCCTACAAGTTTATTATATTTCACTTTTAGAAATTTTTCAGTGAATGTCAGTAAGGCAATGAACGGAAATGTTTGTCTTTAATTTTCTGTAAAAATTACAGAACGGTATAAAGTAAAGGCAAGCAACTAGCGTTTTGTTTTAAAGAAAATCAAGTGTAAGAAAAAAGAGCATGTGAAACACAAAGGGGTTAACGTTTTCTATGACCAATAAGATCCACATGGGCCTGCGCCAGAAAATACTGCTTGGTAGGGTTCCTATGTGGCTGATTAGCTTAAACCTTGTTGTTAGAATCACTTTTCTCACGAGCATGTCATCAATGCCATAGGAATCTTTTTAGTAATGTGTTTTTTACCTGTCATTGCTACTTGTAATAAATCTTCCAATGTACTGGTGAAGCAAGGGGATAAGTCCAGTGGCGGATTATAATATGGGCATTTCGGGCGGCCGCCCGGGGCCCAAGCTTTTAGGGGGCCCATCGCAACCCGAAACGCACATCATTTTAAATCGCTTAAGGTCGGACTCACTAATGGCCGTTCACAAAAAGCGCTGCTAATGGCCGTTGAGAGGGAGGGGCGGGCGGACTGCAACAGAGGGCAGCGCAGTGCTGATGAGGAGGGGGATGGATATCAATTGCTGGATAGGACTAGAAGACGTGCGTCTGCTAGTCGTGGTAGAACACGCCCCTCTGACGCTTCACGTACCGCCAGTGAGAAACGGACGAGAAGGGCGGTGGTCGAGCAACGAGGAGGTTAGTGTTCATGTTCGTCTCCATCTTAATTTACATCTAAGTGACTCCAGAGGACTCCATGAAGGGGGAATAACCCCCCATCCCATCCCCCATAGAGCTCTCAGTATTTCAGTATTTATTATACAGCAGGGGGGTCTGAGCGGTGTAACTCACTGCAGAGGACTCTATGGGGGGACAATAATTTCCCTCCATAGACACTCAGCAGTGAGTTACACGCTCAACCCTCCCTGCTGTATAATAAATACTGAAATACTGAGAGCTCTATGGGGGATGGGATGGGGGGTTATTCCCCCTTCATGGAGTCCTCTAGAGTCACTAAGATGGTTAGAACCCCCCTCCCCCATTCAGTATAATCCCCCCTTCCCATAGAGCCCTCACTAGTTACTAATATATTACAAGGGTAAGTCAAATTGTCTGACTTCTGGGGGCTGAATAGGGGGGTCTGAGCGACGGGCTCTATGGGGGGGGCTACCCCCCCCCCACAGAGATGTCAGAATCAGACACTCAGACCTCCCTATAGAGCCCCCAGAAGTCAGACAAACTCACCTCCCCTTGCAATATAATCCCCCCATACAGCCCTCAGTTTTCCCATAAGAAAAATGTATGACATATCCACCATCCGTAAGTCCCATAAAACGGAATGATGGTTACGGAAGCAGTGTCTCTCGCCGACTCCCTCTGATCACTAAAACTAAGCGTCGGAAGCACGCGTGTGAGCGCTGAGCCACTTGGTTTCTGTTTCCGGAAAGCTGAGCAGCTTATGTACGGGCTCATAGAAAGTCAATGAACCCGTACACCGCTACTTTGGCTTTCCGGAAAAAGCCAAACAGAAATGAAGTGGCTCTTTGCTCACATGAGCGCTTCTGCCGCTTAGTCTCCGCACCCGGACCCCCACCCATCAAAAGTTCTGACATGTCACTATGACATGTTAGAAGTTTGTTAAAAATTGACTTACCCTTTAGGCCTCATTTACACGAGCGTGTGCGTTTTGCTCACGCAAAAACTGCGGCGTTTTCCGTGCGCAAAAGGCACTTAACGGCTCCATGTGTCATCAGTGTATGATGCGCGGCTGCGAGATTTTCGCGCAGCCGCCATCATTGTGACTAGAGATGAGCGAATTTATGAAAAGTTCAGTTCGGCTAGTTCGCCGAATTTCACGAAAAAGTTCGATTCGGACCGAACCTGTAATTTCCGTGCGCCGAGCATGGTACTGTCCAGGGTGCTGATAGAGTTAATGGGCTGCACTAACTCTTTCAACAACCTTGACAGTACATGCTCGGCGCACGGAAAATACAATTTTAATGTAATAAAAAAATAAATAAATACGTTCATACTTACAATCCTCCTGTCCGGCCTCCAGCGATGACGTTTCATCCATGTCGCCGCTGCAGCCAATCACAGGCTGTAGTGGCGGTCACGCACGTCAGGATGACGTCAGAAGGCCGGCCTCCAGGGATGACGCTTCATCCCACCTGACGGCCTCTGCAGCCAATCACAGGCTGCAGCGGCCTCTGCAGCCAATCACAGGCTGCAGCGGCCTCTGCAGCCAATCACAGGCTCCTCTCCTGAAATACTCTGTGCTGCCTTAAACTCTGTGGACAGGTCAGGATCCTGTTTCTTTTAAATGCTGCTGGGGAACCCACTCGATCCACTATATAAGGCTGCGCTACAGTGCAGCATTTAAAAAAAAACAGGATCCTGACCTGTCCACAGAGTTTAAGGCAGCACAGAGTATTTCAGGAGATGAGCGTGCAGATTCAGTGCTGCTGTAAACTCTGCTCTTACCATTACGTAGCTCAGTCTGTTACCTCTCCTCCACTCCTGTCCTCAATAACACCTTCAAATGATTGGCAAGTCACCACGTAATGGTAAGAGCAGAGTTCACAGCAGCACAGAGTATTTCAGGAGAGGAGCGTGCAGATTCTGTGCTGCTGTGAACTCTGTGTGAGGGGGGCCCAAGTTGTATCAACAGCCCAGGGCCCATGGTACACTTAATCCGCCACTGGATAAGTCACTCAATGTGATCACACACACCTTGGTCAGATTGTTTTGGTTACATTGCCGAATAGATTGCAGTAAAATAGATACTATGGGGGGAATTTATTAAGAATTTTGTTTCATATGCCAGTCTTAATATAAAGAACACTGGAGTAGAAAGCACCTTATTTATTGAGACTCTTAATTATAGTCCTCCCATAGACTTGAATGGAGAGAGCCACAGACCTGTGCGGACACCTCATTCTCCGCCTGAATGGCCACTACAGCAGACTGAATTGGGTCCTGGAAACTCCCGAACCGTTTCCAGCAAGCGGAGGCGATCGCATCCACGTAGAAACTGAATGGAGAAGTGGCCGTGCATGTGTGCAGCTTTCTCTAGTGTAGTCTGAGAGTTACGAAAACAGCTGAGCAAGCCACTACTCCACACGCTGCTAGCTGCCTTCATTTGCTGTCCGGGTCTGGTGTTTTCCCCATAGGTGGAGATTCCAGAGCTGGGACTGCACCTATCAGGCATTTATGACATGTCCTTTTTGGATCCATTGGAAAACATCCGTCGCAGAATTATGGTTTCAATTCTAAACGGAAGCCATGGTGCTAAAATAGAGCACATAGCAACATTTTCATAAAATATGGCTTGTTTTTTACTTTATAAAACATTTTCTTATTTTTGCAGCCTTTTTAATTTTTTTACTGATAAAAAAAAAAAGATTACTGCCAGCAACGATGCCTGGCAACTTAGAACTGGTGTAATTTGTAGAAGTATTACAAAAATGCTCCTATTCTCTAAAGGGCCACATTGCTAGAAAATTATTTTATCCATTGCGGATTAAAAAATAACTTTTCAGCATAGCTATAATCCGCCATATAGTCTAGAACAGAGGAATAGCAACAGAATAAGAGAAATAGAAGGATTCAGTAAACACGATATCCCCAGAGTGTAAATGAGGCTATATCAAGTAATAGAGTGTCTCCCCTAACAATGAGGATTGCATGCCGCCTGCTCCAGCCCTAGATCCTCGTGGCTCAGTACACCCCTCCAGCAGTGTTCATATCCTGCAGCTACCTCCAGGTTGTGCCCATCAATATCTCACACACATCAGCGAAGCCAGCAGACTTGGGGGGATTAACCCCTGACAGGTGAATCAGAGCAGAATTTATTAGGATTCCAAATATTATTTATGTTCCATGCCGTTTTCTACAGTAAATCTTGTTTGCAGTGCTCTGGTCTCTGATGCTACTTCTCTATAGAAGTGGTGGAAATCTGACATGCAGGAGAGGGACTTCTGGTTAGGAAGAATAGATACTGTGGACATGTTTCTTGTCCCTACAGAAACAGGGGTCCTCCATCTGGTCTCTCAAGCGCCCCCATGCTGCTAAAGCTATCAAGTTTTTTTTCCCAAAAGATGTGGTAGCCTTAAATAATAGAAGGCAGCATTATGAGCACAAATAGCTCCTGTGCATCCCGGTATAAATGCCCCATTATGGGTATCATATGAGCCCTCTTTGTTTGCCCCATTTATTTGGGCTACTCTGATCTGGACTTCCCGTTTCTCTACCTCTAGACTTGAAACCATATGCGCCTTTCACATTTACAAAATTTTTATATGGTGCAACATGTGGTTCAAATGTAGCTTGAAATTTAATCCATCGCTACTTACCCTGGTATTCTCAAATCCTGCCCCCCCCCCCCAGGAATGAATACTGCGCAAATTGGCTGGTGACACGCCCTTAAACTCCAAAACCTTAAGCTTTCCTGCTCCATGGTGAAGGGCTTTTCCCGACACCTAAAAATAAGATGTACATGTTTGTATGGGCAGGAGTGAACTAAGAGTGGTTACTGTACCATCCGAGCTGTGTACTGTCACATAGGGGATGGGGCTGATGTAGGAGAGAAGAACCTACAGAGGAAATGTAGTGTTTTGTCGGACATTATATAGTGCTAAAGGACCCGTCAGCGGCCACCAGGCCGGATGTCAGCCCGCCTCCTTACCTAGGAAGTGTCACAGTGATACGCTACCTAGCAGAAGACCAGGTAGATAAGCATTAAGAAAAAAAACATTACTTATTTTCCAGATGTATTTTTCCGGAGCTGCGGAGATGGTGGTACACACCTCCATATTTGTTGGACATGCTCTGTTGCCCAGAGATTTTAGTGATGAGTATATTACCCGATTACACCAGTTTACAGGACCATCTCGTAACCTTTCCCCATTAATTCAATTATCAGAAGATAAATCCTCTAATGTCACACATGCTGCCCATGCTACATTATATTGCCATGGTGTTATGCATACATCTAGCTCAATGATTGCGGTAGACCACTTTTTTTTTATTTGACGCAGTAATGGCCAGCATAAATAAGATAATACTCCATGAGTAACTAACCGTTATGTGTACAGATAGGATCACAAGATTTGGCAGCCTTGGACTTCACAGGGGACATTCATTGCGTGTAGAACAAAGGCGTTTCAGACATCAATGTAGGGAAGGGTTCTTTACAGTTAGAGTAGTTAAACTATTGAATGCCCCATTCCACAAGTAGTAATGGCGGATACTATGTCTGCATTTAAAAAAGGGCTAGATGTTTATTTACTGACTAATAGCACTGAGGGTTATAACAAATGTATCAATGAATGGCGTGTAATTGATTGAGAAAGGTTTAAGGCTTCATGCACACGTCCGTATTCTGGTCAGTATTTTGCTTCAGTATTTGGAAGCCAAAACCAGTAGTGTAACATAAATAGAGAAAACCTATAATGGAAGCATTTGCACCTCTTCTGTGTTTTGGACCCGCTCCTGGTTTTGGCTTCCAAATACTGAAGCAAAATACTGACCAGAATACTGACATGTGCATGAGACCTTAGGCCCCATGCACACGACAGCAAAAAACCTCCCGTTTTTGCGGACCGCAATTGCAAAAACGGAGCCATTCACTTTCATTGAACACTGACACCTTTCCGTAGCACTACGGAAGGGTGTCAGTGCCGTGGAAATGTTCCGGGAATTATGGAACATGTCCGTTCTTTCGCATTTTGCGGGCCGTGCTCCCATACTTTGTATGGGGGCACGGCCCGAAAATGCGGCTGTCAGTCAGCGGCCGGCCGTGCCCGCAATCGCGGGCCGTGATTGCGGG